>NC_092873.1:438683116-438999227 GCF_028372415.1 Notamacropus eugenii | reverse complement strand
ATTCCCAGAATCTCTGAGATGGACTGGGAAGTTTGGGGTGTTTTTATGGGAAATGGGGTATTTGGGGAGAAGGCCTGAACTTTTTTTTTCATTCATATGGGGAATTCCAAACTTTGACATTTTATCAATGTAGATATAATTTTTATTTTTAAAGAGTGTAATATACATTCTAATGGACTGGAAATGACTTACCCAGGGTCACACAGCTAGTACATGTCTGAGGCTGGATTTGAACTCAGGAAGATGAGTTTTCCTGACTCCAGGCCCAGCATTCTATCCATTACACTACCAACTGCCCCAATCTATTGCTGATTCTTGTCATTTCTGACTTTACAGCATTTCTTATTTATGTCCCCTTCTCTCCTAGCGTACAACCACCTCCCTGCTGAGGACCTCATTCGCTAAAAGCTGAACTAATACAATAGGCTTGGTTGGTTTCCCTGCCTCCGGTCTCTCTGCACTCCAGTCAATCCTTGGCTCAGCTGCCAAAATGATTTTCCTACCCCACAGGTCTGACCATAGCAACTCTCCCCTCTCACTCAGCTCAGTCCAGTGGCTCTTTATTGCCTCTAGAATCAAATATAAAACCTTCTGTTTGGCATTTAAAGGGCTTAACAGCCTGGCCCTGTCCTACATTTCCAGTCTCACACTTTATTCCCTTCTAAATACTCTATAATCCAGAAACACAGGTCTTTCTGCTCTTCCTCACACACCATATCCCAATACCCCATTCCTTTTCCTCAGCCATCCCTGATGCCTCCATCGCTCTCCTTCCTGACCCCTACCTCTTGTCTTCCACAGCTTCCATCAAGACCCAAATCAAATCCCATTTTCTACTGGAACCTCTTCCTGGTCTCACCCCACCCCAGCTCCTTCCCTCTAAGATTACATTCCATCTATTCTGCAAAGATATATGCACTTTATATGTGCATAGTTACTTGCACTGTGCTTAGCACAGCATCTAGTAGGTTCACATAGTAGGTGCTTAATAAAGGCTTACTGACTTAACTTACATGTTGACTCTCATTAAAATGTGAGCACCCCTGATGATGAGTGTCTTTGCCTTTCATTGTATCCCCAGTGCTCAGCACATAGTAAGTGCTTAATAAATAAACCAGTTGACTGACTGGTTAAATTCAACTATTTATTGACTTGGTAAGAATATAATCATTTAGTGACCTGGGAAAAGTATTCCAAAGTTCTTATCATCCCTGTCTCTATTTCTGTCAGTCTGTCTGTCTCTCTGGGTGTTTCTGTCTCTCTCTGTCTCTCTCTCCATCTCTCCAGCTCTCTCTCCATTTCTCTATCTCTGTCTCTCTGTCTTTGTCTGTGTTTGCCTGTATGTCTCTGTCTCTCCATTTTTCTCTCTCTTTCTCCTCTTTCTCTTCATCTCTTTGTCTCTCTCCATTTCTCTGTCTCTCTATGTGTTTCTCTTTCTCTCTGTCTCTGTGTTCATCTGTCTCTTCAGAGAAGGTCAAGGATAAAGAAAAAGCCCCCTTTGGATACTCAGGCCATGGAGATTTTGCCAGCTGCTAGAAGAGACCCTTCCAGATGGTGTGGACAATTCCTAGTCATTGGCTTTAACCTTCTTAGGGTAGAGAGCTGATAGGAATAACAGAGGTTTCAGGATATTTCCTGGGTGCTCAGCAAATACTTCCTCATTTCCTGTCCTCATTTGCTACCAACTTGACCTTAGGAATGACAACTCCAATGATCAAACCATAAGCAGGCTTAAGAAGGCAGGGTACCTAGGTCCCCTTTACCATTTAGTCATTCAGTAAGACTCATGTCAGTCATACAAGCCAGGCAGATCTCTCTGCCCCCTTTCCCACTCATTCCAGGTCTGCTAAAAGGATGAATCCTGCTTTGGGATGGTTGGGACCTGATAAGAGCTAGCAGCTCTGAGCTCCTTCCTCTTCTTACTCTGAATGTGAATAAGAACCGCAGCTGGGCCTTAGAGTAGAAGCAATGAAGGGAGCATGTGGTTGAGAGTTTCCATGAGGAACAGGGATAGAGATCTAACCCCAGATTTGGTCCCCTTCTACTCTCTAGAGCCACCAGTCTCTGGCCTTCACTGTCTTATAACAAGACAAACTTTGGTTCCAAAGCCAGTGATTCTTTGGGGCCCAAGGGTCTGTCTCCTGAATGTCTGGATCATGACTGGGATGAAAGGACAAAAATCCAAAATAGAAAAGTTTTGTTTACAAAGTCCCTATGTGTTCCCTTCTCGTCCCCTAGACATCATGCCACCCCCACCAACTCTCTGGCCAGTTCATTGCCTAGAAAAACAGCTTCTTGGGAGAACAAAGAGTTTCTTACAACATCACCCTCCCCAGTTGCTGTATCAGCCAAATCTCAGGCTGTTTACATCCCCTAGGGTGGGTTCTCTAGAGTGTTGACAGGTCAGGCCAGTGCTAGCAGGCCCTGGGTCCCAGCTCCCCATAGAAATGGCAGGGCCACGGGGGCACCATACTCACTGCACAGGAAGCATGACTTGTGGAAGCTGTTGCCTTCACACTGAACCTCTTCAGCAAAGTAAACCGACTTTTGGCACACGCCACATTTCTTGCCTCCTCCCCAGTTCGGCATCCTGAGAGAGAAATACAGAAACAGGCATGAGAAAGCCATGTAGACACAGAGAAAATATTGAAGGCCAAGGAACAATGAGACAGCTACTAAGGCACAACTAGACCTAACTCTGACACCTACATGCCTCAAGATGACAGCTGTCCATGGACAGGCATTCTCTCCCCCATCTCTGGCCTTCATCCGCCTCAAGCTTACCCTCCCTTAACCCTGCTATCCTATGAAGGTTTCTATCCAAAATGAGTCAACAAATGGTTATTCAGTGCCTCCTCTCATAATTTTAGAGTCTGAAACACCTTTCAGATCATCTAGTTCAAGCCCTTCATTTTACAAATGAGGAAACTGAGGTCCAGAAAAGTTAAATCACTTGTCATGGTCACACAGGAAGTAAATATCAGAGCCTAGACTTGAACCCAGCTCGTCTGACCCTGAATCCAGTGCTCTTTCCATCACAACCAGGCTAGGTACTGCAGAGGTAACTCAAAGAGGTACAATTTAGTTCCTGCCTTCCCGGGGCTCATCTTACAGATGAAAAGACAAAACACAAATATGTGAAAAGTCAGATGGTACTAGATGTAAATAACACTTGAAGATGATTGTCACAAAAACTCAATTATCCAGAAATGGCGTCCAAACGCTGCCAAGTGATTGGTGCACAGGGCAGACACAGTAACCTTTTAGAAGGAAAGGTCAACAGTGTTATGGAGAGAACTCTGGATCTGGAGTTAGAGGACCTGGGTATGAATCCTGGCTCTACTGCTCATCACTCATGTGATCCCGGACAAGTTATGTCTACACTCATGGCTTCCTTTTCCTTATCTATGGAAAGGGGAGGGCCATACTAGACCATCTCTAAGGTTCTCTACAACTTCAGATCCTGTATCATCCTCTTGTCACTGTGGGTCAGGGTAATTTCTTCTTCATCTCCTTTGAGGGAATATGTCTCTCATCTATTTAGGAAAACAATCCTTGAGAGACTCCCTCTCTCTGTGCCTCTTTACTTCTGTCTCTGTCTCTTTCTCTTCTCTATCTCTCTGTCTCTGCCTTTCTGTCTCTCTGTGTCTGTCTGTCTCTCTGTCTCTGTCTCTGTCTTTCTCTCTCTCTGTCTCTCTCTCTCTCTCAGCTATGCTGGTCTTCAGATGACAGACATCACCAGTTAATACTTTAAGTATTTCCAGTTTGGCAGTACCTGACAGAGCCTGTGTTCTACTGGCAACTTTACAGAATTCAGAGTCAACCCAGTTCCATAGTGAAGCATCAGAATTGACTTTAGTCAAGGTTCAGTATGATGAGGATGAAGATGATGAAGATGATGATACAAAGCAGCCTGTTATAGTGGACAGAAGATCAGCATTTGGGTCAGGAAGACCTGAATTCAGAACCTATTTCTGAACCTATATGTGTGATCCTGCATAAATCACTTAATCTCTCAGTATCTCTAAGGCTCTAAGTTATTGATGAATTTCTCTTCTACATAAGTAATGGGACTGTCCATTCAAGATGTCCCCAAACCAGTAAAATCACAGGAGCAGATCATCACCATCATTATTGTTATCATTAACTGGGTAAGAATTAGACCTGTTATTTCATTGGCAAAGGGAAATTCCAGATGAGGAAATTCTCTCAGCAATTTATAGTCTTAGAGATTAGAGAACTGAGAAGCTAATTAATTGACTTGCCCAGGGCTAGAGGGTCACTATGTGTCACAAGCTCAACTTCTAGGCTGTCATGCTGCCTCTCTAAAATAACGATGATGGTGATGATGATGATGATAGCAGTTGACACATAACACTTGGTTCATAAAGCACCCTAAATATATTATTTCAGCATAAGAGAAGGCCCAATGGCTCTGGTAAAGGCTTCCCAAACTTCAATGGCCCAACATTTCTGCTCCTCTTAGTTCTACCGGGTGACACAAAAAGCACCCATAGTGAAAAGTCCCGTGCTGGACTCTGAGAGAAGATGCAGGAGAAAACTCAGGGCTAGTTCTCAGTTTGATCAAGGAGGCGAAACACACAGAAACTGAAAACATAAGGTAAGAACTTTTTCTTATACGTTGAATCTTTCCTTCTCCCTCCCTCTCATCCTACCCACTTGCCATCAATACCTAGAACCAAGCTAGGCATTCACAGGCATTGGATAAATATTGGATAAATTGGATAAATATTTGCCTATTGATAAATGAGAAATTGGAGTGAGTATGCTAGAACAACTGAAGTGAACAACTGGAAAGACTTGTTCTATTTCTTAAGAGGTGTCAAAGGTGTGGAGGGGCTGTATTTGGGCAGAAGTAGGGAAGAAAGCTTCTAATGGGAGTTGGCTTCCTGAGGTCTCTCTTCTTGTCACAAACACCATTGGTTAGAAAGAGGACAATTTAATGGCATCTGGAAGTATCTGGAGCCAAGTAAGAGAGGGATAAAATAGCCAAAAAAGACTATCACCTTTCTTTTCCAAGGCAGAGGGAATAGTACCAGCATGTACCATAGGATCACAAGTACTGAGTTGCAGCTTGGAGGCCATCTATTCCAATGCCTTTATTTTATAGATAAGGCAACTGAGGCCCAAGAGGATGTAACTTGCCCAAGACCAAAGAGGAAGCAGGATCCAAACACAGAACCTATTGGTCTGATATTCAGTGCTCCAGAGTGCTTTCCTCTGTACCATACTGTCTCTAACATCTTGGAACATGTTTGGTTTACATATACCATGTCCAAACACCACATTCTTTACATGCTCAAGCCTTACCTTTCCCCAGACTCTCTCTTATGGTAGAATGGGAAAAACCTTAATTTGGAATCATGGGCCTGCAGTTAAAATATCAGCTCTGCCACTGACCCCCTGTGTGAGCTTGAACAGGTAAGTCTCTGGGACTCAGTTTCCCCATTTGAGAAATGTGAGTATTTGAACTAGTTGACCTCTAAACTCCCTGCAAGTTCCCTACATGTGTTTCTATGATCCTGCCACTTCTTGCTATGCTAGTATATAATATATATAAAACATATATTTTAAATACATAAAATATATTAAAATCATATGCATATATATATATATATATATATATATAGTATATAATCTGCTTCCAAATAATCCAGGGGACTCTCACCTCTGCTCTTTGTCACCAATTCCTATTCCTTACTCTAATCTCTAATAACATTTCCTTCACTCCCAATTCCTGGAGAATCTTTTGAGTCCTGAGGTCTTCTTTGTTTGGTGTGATGCTGCCCTCAGAGTGCATATCTGTGTAGCACTTTGGGACTCTGTAAACTCTGAGAGGTTTAGTCAGAACAACTATTATTGCCCCCATTTCACACATTGGGATCCTGAAGATCAGAGAGGTGGAGATTTACTCTGTCATGCACCTAATACATATTGGAACAGGGATTCAAGTCCAGTTCTTCTGATACCTCTCTGCTCCTGAAGGGCAAGTTATGGTTCTGGACCCCAACAAGATATTATGCTTGTCAGGAATGAATCTCACCCTGCCCTAAGCCAGCTTTCAAGTGAAGTTTTGTTTTGAAATACAAAAACTCTTTGCCCTGT
The DNA here is from genome assembly GCF_028372415.1 of Notamacropus eugenii. Lineage (NCBI taxonomy): Eukaryota > Metazoa > Chordata > Mammalia > Diprotodontia > Macropodidae > Notamacropus > Notamacropus eugenii. The sequence continues at coordinate 438,993,101 of NC_092873.1, read as the reverse complement.
GGGGGAGACCCACTATATTCCACTGCTGAGCTAGACCTTGTTTCTCCTGGCTTTAAGCCACAGGCAAACTTCCAGACAAGTTTCCAAGGAATCAGGAACAACAGAAGAAAAGACAGAAATCAGAAGACCAGTCAGAGAAAAAATCTGCCCCCAGAGACTTCTTCCTGGTGTATTCTCATATAACAGATAAAATCAGATTTTAGCCTGGCCTCAGCAGATTCCATGAATCACCTTGTGGGGCTTTTCCTCTGAGTTCAGGAACTGACTGACTTAAAAGTAATTAATGAAGGAGCTCAGAGCTAGGGAGGCAGAAGGTGCAGGGAGGTTTTTGGAGGCACACGTGGGCTTTGGTAACATTTGGTTTAATCCAGGTAAGGACATTTCCTAGGGGTATGCCTTGCCAGATTCACATTAGGAGAGGGCCTCCACTGAAACGAGACTTAGCTGTTCTTTCTTTCTCTCTGTGGGGGAAAGATTGAGTTTCCAGTTCATTTCTCTCTCCAACTCCTAGTTTCTGCCCAACCCCCTTCTTTCTGGCCAAGTCCTTGACATCTGGAATCCTGGATTGCCTTAAAAGGAGACCTGTTTCTCTGAGGCTCTATGTCACCAGGAGGTGGGAGGGGTGCCTCCTTTTCATGCTTCTTGAGAGGAGCCCGTAGGAGGTTCTGAAAAGGGCAAGTACTTTCCTGGGAGACTCACCCCTGAACCCTCACAAAAACTGCACTCCTCTTCATCACCAGTGGGGTCCCCTTAAGCCTCCCTCCCAAGCACAAGACCAGAAATGCATGCAGCATCCTAGATACTTTCTTCTTGAAAGTCTGCTGAATTCTCCATATCAATCATGCTGATGAGGATGGGACTGGCTGGCCTCACTCTCCGGGCCTCAGTTCCCTTCTGTAATATACACCTTGTTCTTGAGGCATCTTCTGTTCCATATAACCCCATGGACTTTTATCTATGGAGTTTTCTTGGCAAAGATACTCAAGTGGTTTGGCCATGTCCTTCTCCAGTGTGTCCCCATCTTACAAATGAGGAACTGAGACAAATAGGAGTTAAGTGACTTACCCAGGGTCACATAGCTAGCTAGGGTCTGAAGCAGGATATGAACTCAGATCTTCCTGACTCCAGGTCCAGTGCTCTCCCACTGCACCACCTACCTGCCCAATGCACACCTTACACATTCTCTAACTTGACTCTTCCAATTACCCTTTAATTTCAGTTATGCAAGTATAGATGAGGAAACTGAAGTTCAGAAAGGTTGTGCTATGCCCAAGGCTACACACCTTAAAATGTACAGGGCTAGAATTCCACTCAAGGCCTCCTGTTTACAAGCACTTTTCCTCTGAGACTGCTTCCCATTTATACTTTTATCTTACCTGTGCATTTGTGTTGTCTCCCCATTAGAATTTTAGCTCATCTGAGCAGGGACTGCTTTTGTTTTTGCTTTTGCCATCTCTAACACAGTACCTGCCACACAGCAGGCACTAAATACTTGTTGATTGATTCTTTCCATTAAACCATCTTGCCTCTTTATATACAAAGAGAGATATATTTTTGGCTCAAAAGTTTTGTAAAAAATAGGGATTTACCTTTCAGTGGGTCTATATAACCATCTATCCTGCACAATGTCCTGGATAATAATCATTACTCTGAATTAGTATTCTGCTAGATGCTATGTGTAGATCCTCCTGTGCACAGATGGAAAGCCACACCTAATTCAAAAATGCCCCTCACAGGGTAGGTACACAGTAAATGTATTTGGAGCCCAACTCCAACAAATCAGTTCTTAAAACACAACCTTTTGAGCAAGGTAGAAATTGCCTCCCGGACTGCTAGAGATAGCCTATTATCTGTTCACTTTAAATGACATGTAATCTGGGGCTGGAGCCTTCTGATAAGCTCCTAATTCCACTTAGCTAATTCGGTCATTTGATTACAATCATCCTGTTACATGAGATACTTTTGTAGAGGGATCTGAGACGACAGCAGTTTCGCTACCTAGTTCCTCCTTAATCCCATTTTTAAATAGGGCTTGAGATGGGTTTTTTTTTCAGGGCCAGAAGGGCTAATGTTTCAGAAAAATTAAATCAAAACGATGTAATCTACTTCATTGTAGTATAGTGAGAATAGTACTTGGTCTAGAGTCAAAGGACCTCAGTTGGAATCTTAACTCTGCTAAGTTCTTCACTTCTTAGCCTCAGTTTCTTCAACTGTAAAATGAAGGAGAATCTAAGGTCTGTTTATAAATCTCTGATCCTATGGAGAGTGTGTTTGACTACGAGTTCTGGGATATCTATTAGAATATGTGTTAAGTAACTGAAGAAAAAAATTGATAAACCTGTGTATCTCAGTTTCTTCATCTGTAAAATGGGAATAATAATGCTTATACCTCCTTCCTCAAAACATTTTTTTATAATTAATTTATCTGTTTTCAGTTTTCAACAATCACTTCCATGAGTTTTAAATTGTCTACCCCTCCTCCCCCTTCCTTCCCAGAGATGGCATGCAATCTTACATGGGTTCTATGCATCCATTCTTATTAAATACATTTTCACATGAGTCATGTTGCATAAAAGAATTAGAACGAATGGAAGAAACCATGAGAGAAAACAAACCAAACCAAAACATAACAAAAAAAAAAAAAACAGTCTGCTTCATTCTGCATTCTGACTCCACAGTTCTTTCTCTGGATGTGGATGGCATTTTGCATCATGAATCCTTTGGAAATGCTTTAGGTCCTTGCATTGCTGTGAAGGGCTAAGTTTATCAGATGCAGTCCTCAAACACTGCGGCTGTTACTGTGTATAATGTTCTCCTGGTTCTGCTCATTTACTCAGCATCAGTTCATATAAGTCTTTCCAGGTTTTTCTGAAGTCCTCTTGTTCGTCATTTCTTATACCACAATGGAATGTATTCCATTACACTCATATACCACAACTTGTTCAGCCATTCCCCAATTGATGGGCATCCCCTCAATTGCCAGTTAAGGAAAGACCTTAATTTAGAAAGGTCAAGGCCACCCACTGCATCCTGGGCCATCACCAGTCATAGTGACTTTTGTCTTGCCAATGGATTTTAATGACTGTGGAGCAGAGAATGAGGCTGACAACTCTGAGCAGCTCTGCCTCACTTAAATCCAATTCATGAGCAAGTCAAGACTCATCCTCATGATGTCATTGGTCCTCTTTGACAACAAACGCTACAGCAACAACAACGACTTTTATAAAGAAGAGCTTCGAGGCAATTAGGCAGAGTGCTAGCCTGGGAGTCAGGAACACCTGAACCATCTCTCTCTGCTCAGTTTCCTCATCTGTAAAATAGGGATAATAATAGCTCGCACTTCCTGGGGTTATTGTGACCATCAAATGACATACATGCAAAGTGCTTTGCAAACCTTAAAGTGTTACGTAAAGGTTAGATCCTAGCATTCACACAAACCACTATAGATATGCAAATCATTGATGATCCACAGACATTATCTGGTTTAATTAACACATTACCTCTCCATCGATGCCCAAAGTAAGGCAGGATAGGCAACTGTTTCTTTTTTTCCCCCCTCATCCCACTAATTCATTTTTCCAAAGGAAACAATACACAGCCCACTCCCTTATATCTTGTTTCTCTCAGCCCAGACACAACCCAGCTCAAGCATGGAAAAAGTGCAGCATTCAAAACACGCCCTCTGAGTCCCCACCCACTCAGCTTGGTGGAGACCTGTCCAGTGTTTGCCTAGTTAGGAAATAAGCTGCTGACATTTTTACCTGGGCTGTTTGGTATCTGGCCAGGTACACACAAGAGCTTTCAGTTATTGGAGTTCTGCAACTTAAGACTGCCTAATCCTCCATTTGCAGAGAGCTGACAAAAGAGAAAGAGCAGGAGGTACTCTATCTGTTAGGGCTCGGGGTTAATGTCCTGGAAAGGACATCTGAATGGCCTTTCCCAAGCACGGAAGTCACTTCTAGGAGTGAACAGGGTTGGCAGGAGGAAACAGATCATTCCGAGGATGATAAGGAGCTGGCCTCAGAAGCTAAGCTTCTCAGACCTCTTGAAGGGACCTGGTTGCTATGATGGGACCTTGGTTGAGTGGCACCATATGGCAAATTTGGGAGCACATGACCAATAGCAGTGAGGGTGCAGTGAGAAGTAGAATAAACCAAGAATCAGTCCTAATTTGCTCTGACGGAAAGTCAAGTAAAGTCATTTTATCTCTTTAGGACACATTTTCCTTATCTAGAAAATAAAAAAAAAAACTACACAATCACAAAAATCCTTTCCAATTCTAGATCTAAACTCCCCTGTTCTCTAACATTGTTCCCCTTCAACTCTAACAGCAAAAGACTCTTAACCATTGTTCACTCCTCTCCTCAGATCTCCAATACCCTCACCTAAGCCATGACCCTCCCTGTCATGGTAACTGTGCTCCAAGCTCACCTCCTCTGGGAAGCTTTCCTTGACTGATGTCACCCCATTCCTCCCTGTCACATGTCCTGAGACCCTACTTTGTGTTCTTTTCATTTTTATATATTCATTTTTACTTCTTTATCTGTCTGGCTACCAAAACATGAGCTCCCTCTAATCAAGGACAGGGGAAAGCCTAAAAGTCTTGGTAAATTTCCTGCATATCCTCTGTTTCTCCCTGTACTATCTTCTATAGAACACTAGGCATAGAAACTGAGTCATAGAAAATATCAGAGCCAGAACCACAGATATGACTGCTCTAGAACCAGAAGTATCACCTGCCCCTCATCTTATAGGTCAGGAAACTTAGGGAAATTAAGTCAATTCCAAAGTAAGTGGCAGCAGGAAGATCTGAATCAGGTCCTCTGATTCCAGGGCCAGTGTAGTTTCCATTCTGTCACACAGCTTCTCAAAGACAAAGGTAATAGGGAAAGAGAGAGTATAAGGTTTTATTTTATTTTTTATCCACTGATTCTTTTTCTCCTCCCTCACCCCCAAATAAGGATACCAGTAAAGGAAGTATTTGATATTTCTGAGGGCAGATCCTGGGTCCTAGTAGCTGAACTCCAGTTCATTCCCCCCAATATGTGATTATGCAAGAGCCCAGACACTTCCTCTGGCCCAGGGGAAGCCACTGAACCCAAGCTTGAAAATACCAGAAGCCTCACTATTTACACACTTTACCATACATGGGAATGGTTAATAGCCTACGTCAGACAAATTCCTAGGGAGCGATGTATTCCAGCCACATCATTATCATATAAATTCCTGACGACTGGAGGCAGCCGACAGGATACAAGGGGCTTACCCCTCTAGACGGTGACACAGGAACTTGTTAGTAATGCTCATTCTCCCTCTCCACCCTCACGTAACACTTCCATCTCTCTCTTATCCTAAAAGGTCTCTCTTTAATCCTTGTTCTTTCAAGACATTCACTTCCCTAGACTCGTTCTTTTCCCTACAGACCCACCCCCCTTAAATCTAGTGTTACCATATCCATAAGGATCCCAGGGACGGACCCTCTCCTCTCTACAGATATGGCCTTGACAGAAAATTGGAAAACTATGAACTCTAACCTGCCTCTCATTGTGGTGCTCCGTGGAATCTGATATGTTGCTTTACTTCTTTAAAATGTGAAAATTCATCCTTTCTTCAAAATGTCTATAGACAATTACAAAATTCTTTAAAAATCTAAAACATAATACAAATGCTGGCTATTGTCTTGCAACTCTAATTTCTCTAGCCATGATTACTTTGGTATTACATGCTCTGTTCAAGGCAGGCCTAGTCACTGAGAGAAATGTGGAGAAGCAGTCAAAAGCAGCCCAAGGACAACTTTGCTTGAACCCCACCTAGGCTACTTTATGCCCATTTCTACCTTGGTCCCTGTGAGACACACACACAGGGAGCACAGATCAGACTGAGAAAACCCATTAGGTTTGCCTCCTCTTGATTATACCATTTTCCCCTTGGATCTCATTCCTCTCCCAAACTCTCTGTAAGACTGGTTTTGTTACCACAAGTTTAAACGCCAGCAGCCAACAAAATCTTTCCAAATCTGCCTTTCCTTCCCAGAGTACCACATAAAATTGTGCTAGTAGTTTTTCTACCTGTTTGTCCTCTACTTTCCACACTGTTACTAGTCTAAGGGAAATTAACAAGTAGTCATTCAATATAGTTTCAATAGAGTAGAGAAACATGATGAATTAAATACCACTCAGTTACCAGCCAGTGGCACAGGTCAGTTAAGAACCCCAGATTTCTAAAACCTAATCGTGAGTTGTTTCTCCCTGCCAGAATTAAAAGACATTTAAAACTAAGAAAAGATTCAGCATAGCCAGGAAAAAGTCAGATTAAAGAAGTTAGATTTAAATGAGGGAAAAGTAATGGGGTTGTTCTCTCTCCTTACTTTCTTCTGTCTCATTCTCTCTATGTCTCTGTATATTTTTCTGTCTCTGTATCTCTATATCTCTCTGTGTCTCTGACTCTTTGTCTTCTCCTTCAATTTATCCCTCATTTCTCAAAGTTTCCTCCCAGCACTGAAATGCCATACTTCCTTAATGAAAATGCAGCCCTCTGTGTCCAGCTGGCCTGCCACTCCACCTCCCCCACCCTTTCTAATGCTTCATAAAGGTTAGAAAGTCTGGTCCCTCCCCTTGATCACCCTATGTAACACTCCTTAATGAATTTCCGTTTCTCTTTGACCTACTACATATAGCTTTAACTCAGGATATCTACAGAGGGAGGTTAAGATAGAGAGAAAGAGGGTCTCTGGGGTAACTCACAAGTTACAAGTAACCCCCAAGCAAGTTGATGTGCTAGATGGATGTGTGAAGGAGTTCGGCCAAGTTGGTACCTTCCTCTAAAACCACATGTCAGAGAGCTAGCTTAGTGATCTGGAAAGAGGTTGATCCAGTGGGGCTGGGGGTCAGTGCAGGAAAATGGGATTACAATCCAAAGAAAGCAGGGTTTCTCAGCTATCCAAGAAACCAAGAGAACCAAGGGGCTTTTCCTCTTCTCCATTCTATGTGGGAGAAGCTCTCTTCCTAACTTCAGAGCTGATGAGAAAATTAATCAAGAAATCCCATCAACACAGAGTTTCCTTGATAGGGGAAGGAGTTTTCCTTGACAGAACCAAGGAGAGCATAGGTTTAGTTCTAGAAGGCTCTAATGGCCATTTAGTCCAGCTCCCTCATTTTAAAGATGAGAAACTGAGGACCAGACAGGTTAGGGGATTTGCCCCATGTCACACCAAGAATAAGTGGTAGAGATGGGATTTGAACCCATTACTTCCAGACTCCAAGTCAAGCATTCTATCCAGTATATCTTTCACTGTTTGATGGGGAGAATTAAAAAATAAAATAAAAGACAATAAAATAGTTTAGTAAGATCTACCTTAATGTCCTGATACCCTGGAGGGAAGTTTAAAATTGTTAGGATGTTCTTGTTATTTTATTATAGTTCATATATAAATAAATATATGATAAATTGTAAACTTGTTGGCATTATATGTGGTTTCATTCTTAATTCTAATTTTTTATTGAATAGTATTAAGCTTCTGGGAGTTTTCCTTAGTATTATGCTGTCACTCTGGGACTGGTAGGGGCAGGTTCTGAAAGAATGACAAGACAACTCAAATTCTTCTGTTACTTTCCCCCAACACCTTTCTCATTTCAGCTGTGTCACACACTAAGCCCCAACCAGGGTGGTCTGCTCCATTTAACTCCCCAAAACAGGCAAAGGGTCTTTTAGGCATATCAGTTCTTCTCTGGCCTAAAATGGAGGAACTCAAGTAGGCAAAGGCAGAACCCAGCATTTTAGAGGAGGAAGTTAAGGAAGTATATTGTAGCCCTACCGCCTAAGATGCAGATCCTGAGTCAAACTAAAAAAAAAAAAAAAGCAGGAAAAAGCGGGAACCCAGGGTTTGGATTAGACAGTTCTCTGGCCCTTCCTGCTGTATCTTTCTCTGCCTCTATGAAATGTCTTCATGTCAAGAAAAGCCAAAACTAGGGTCCCTGGCTGCCAGGGACCCCAGGAGAGCACACAATTATGTGAGTTTTCAGACCTCTGGAATTTCTCCTCAGCAGCCAACTCCAAGAATCAGGTCTTAAATATATGACTTGGGTCTTTAAGCATAAGAACAGGAAAGGCAGATCTTAGAAGCACATAGAAGGCAACTGGAAAGTGTTCAGCTTTCCTGCTTAGAGTACTTTCAGAGAACTAAAAAACCCTACTTCAGCATACTGACAGTTAACATCACTGTGTGAAAGGCCTTGAGGCCACCAGGGAAGGAGGGTTCCAGTCTAGATGTGAAGTCTTGAGTCCTCTCCAATGGCCTCTCTCTCTCCCTCCCCCAGCCACACAGTTCTTTACTTCTGGACCCTAACAAGACAGGAAACTAGAGGAGTGAGGAGCAGGGGATAGTGCAGTGCCTGGTACATGAGGTGCTTAACATGTTGGTTGAATGGAATGCCATGGATGCCCATATTTCCCTTCCTGACACGAGGGTCGGTACAACAAAGAAGCAGCTTTGTAGTCACTGCTGTCACTCAGTATGTCCTCAGCCTCAACGGAAAGGAGATGAAAGGAAGGATAAGGAAGGAAGGAGGAAAATCCCTTCAGGGCAGGGGCTGCTGGGGAGGCGAGAGGGGCTAAGGACCCTTCAGGAGAGAGAAAGCGAGCCAGAGAGCTAATGCAGCCCCGACAGTGCGCCCCACCTGGGCGCGGCGACACCAGATGGCCAGAACTTCTCTCCTAACGTCTGTCTCGTTGCCCCTTTCTGCCCTTTCGCTTCCTGCTCAGCTCCGAGACCTCGAGAAACCCCCAGGAAAATTTCCTCCCCGCCGCCGCGGGAGCCAGCGCGGGAGCCAGCGCCAGCAAGGGAAGGAGGGCCAGGCCGCCTGAGCGACACGCTGCGGGTGCCAGCCAGGCTGGTGAGGGTAGGATGGGTGGGGATGGGAGGAAGTGCCCACTGCCCACTGCACGAGTTCGGGCGGAGGGAGGGCACAGCTCTGGCCGGAAGCCCGGCTGCTGCAGCTTTGGGACAGAGCAGGAGGGCAGGAGCCGCTCACTCACCTGACCACGGTGGCTGACTCCAAGGGCGGGCAGGCTGAAGGAGCTCTCCGCAGTGGCCCGTTGGGTCCCGCTCGGGCCCCTCCGCTTTGTTTTTGTTCTCCTCCCGAGAAGGCGTGTCCCGGAGCAACACCAACCATCAGAAAGCTTTGCACACAGCACCAGCCGGGCGCTGATGTCATGCTTCCTGAACACGTTCTCGGGGGCGCCAAAGGACCCCGGGGCAGCTCAAGCCGCCAAGGAGGCCCCAAGGTGGCAGAGGACTGGGAGCTCTACCTTCCATCCGGCGCCTGGACTGCTGCTCTAAGTGGGTGCTGTTGACGCTTAGATGACAGGACAGGGCACCATCTTCAACAGGCGGGGTCGTCTCGAGGTTTCTTTCTATACAGGTGGAAAGTGGAAACCCACGTTAAGACATCCACTGGCTTTATCTGATTTCTTTCTTGGGAGAGGTGGGCGCCTAGGGATGTGAGATGTTGCATACGCTAAGATGGTCAAAGTGTTGGTTTCTGCTGAACTGTTTTTTGCTTGTTTTTAAGCATTGTTATAAGAGAAATGGATAGGGGAGTGACATTCCGAAACGAATGTAATGTAAAAACTAAAGACATCACAAAACTAGTTTAAAAAATGAAAGAGGCTCAAACTGAAAGGGAGAGGGATTAATGGCCATGATGGTGGTGATGGTGGTAGTGGTGGTGGTGACAATGATGGTGATGGTGATGGTGAAGGTGGGAGTCAAAACCAAGCCCATTGTTGTACCCAAAGGCTCATCCTCATCCCCCAGATTAAAGAGCCCACTCCTCTCAGAACAGTAGATGTCGAAAGTAGAGAGGAGGCAAGCAAACTGTGGCGGGGTGGAGGAGGTCGAGTAATCTAGCTTGCTGCCTTTCTGTAAACCTAAATTTTCTTCCACCCACCCAGGAGCTGCTCTAAGTCCTGCATTTCCCATTTCTACAAGGAATTGACATTTTCCTTTGACCCCCGTGGGTCCTAATTTTTAGTTCGTAAAGCATTCTCCTGGGTTATGCAGGCTTTTTGCCAGCTTGGATTTGTATTTGATCCAGTAACAGGATAGGGAATAAAGCTGTAATTTCATAGATATAAGAACCTCCTGGGTGAGGGAACTCCTCTAGGCATGGGGAATTTGCAGCCTGGAGGCTGCAGATGGCCTTCTAGGTCCTCAAGTGCAGCCCTTTGAATCCAAACTTCATGAAACAAATCCTTTTATAGGGGGTATAGTACACCAATGCAGACTGGCCTCTTCTCTGCTAAGGGGTTGCCCAGGATCACACAGTACAATATAACAGAATACAATAAGTATTTATTAAGCAGTTACTTGTTGTGTTCATCCTTCATTTTCAAAGAAGACCATGACATCAGAGAAATGATGGCATGACTTGCATTTGACTTTGTTTTGAGTGAGGGACGGCTGTACAAGGTCACCAACCTCACTTTCTCCTCCTGAGCCATCTGGGTCCGGTAACCAGATATTCATCATGATGACTAGAGATGGCCCAGGAGACCTTGGCCTTTTCAGGCTGGCCTGTTCAGGTACTCACTTAGAGGGAGGTAGCTAAGCAGCTACTAATGTGCCAGGCACTGTGCTAAGTGCTGGGGATGCAAATAAAAAAGACAGTCTTTGTCCTCGAGGAGTTTACAATCTAATGGGGGAAGGCAAATACAAAAGGAAGCTGAAAGGGAGAGGGATTAATGGCGATGATGGTGATGGTGGTGGTGGTGGTGGTGGTGGTGACAGTGATGGTGATGGTGATGGTGGAGGTGGGAGTCAAAACCAAGCAGAGCGTCTAGTAGAAACAGAAGAGAAGCCTGGGATTCTGAGCCCTCTATAAAGTGAAACTTCAGGAGTTTTTTGATCTACCCTCCAGGACTCCAATCAGAGGGGCAGGAGCAAGTGAGGATTACTGATGAAGTGTGACTACCAAAGCTGAAGCAATCACCATGGTAATGAGTTTCCCAGTGCTCAAGTAACCTGGGGAGAGAGGGGGTATGATGATGATAATGATGATGATGATGATGATGATGATGGAGGAACTGAAACCAAGCAGAGCAGCTGGTGGCAAAGAGCCAGAATGTGCCCTGTCAGTAGCACCCCCTTAGGACCACGGGTCCAGACCCTGCCTAGATGGGAAAAAGAGGCAGGATTTGAGAACAGATCTTCCTAACTTCAAAGCCCAAGTTCTTTCTACTGTGTCATGGTACTTCTCTATGGTAGCAGCATGCAGAAACATAGTCCCCATTATTTTCTCCCCTCCTTCCCCCTCCCACACATTCAATTCTAGTGGAGAAAGGTTTGAGAAAGGAAAAAAGAAGATTTTTACAAATGTAAAGACTCTCACCAGAGCATGCACCTTCCTAAATAGTACAAAATTCAAATTGAGGAGAAACACTATAAATGTAAAAATTCTTCCTCTTGTTTCCCATGTTATCTGGGGTGAACCATGTCCTCCCTCTTTCTACCTGCAATAGTACCCCTGCTCTACACTCAGTGCAGAAGACTTAATTTCTTGGTTTACTGAGAAGACTGAGGCCCTCTTGAAATGGGAGCTTGATATGCCACTTTGCTACTATGATATGACAGCAGACTTCTCAGTATTATTACTCATTCAGAATAGTCACATGGAAAGAGGTCACCCCTACTCTTTGGCAAAGAGAATCCCTCTACTTGAACCCTTGAAGGAAGAGCTCTGAACTTGGAGGAAACTCTTCTATTTATTTGCTGGACGACCTTGCATAAATAATTTAACCTCTCTGGACCTCAGTATCCTCATTTTTAAAAATAAGTTGAACCGGATGATCTCAAAGGGCTCTCTAAAACAATGCACCATTACAGCCTGGAGATCTGGATTTGAATCCCAATATTACCTGTGGATTTGGGATAAACTACTTAGCTTTACCAAATCTGTGTCCTCTTCTATTAATTGGAGACAATAATGCTTGTACAACCTATATCACAGAGTGGTTGTGAGGAGAGTACTTTGAAAATGTTAACGTACTATTTACTGTTCAGCCACTTCTGTCATGTCTGACTCTTCATGACCCCATTTAGGGTTTTCTCAGCAAAGACACTGGAGTGGTATGACATTTCCTTCTCCATCTCATTTTACAGATGAGAAAACTGAGGCAAACAGGGTCAAATGACTTTCCCAGGTCAAACAGCTAGCTATTAAATATCTGAGGTTAAATTTGAACTCATGTCTTCCTGACTCCAGACCCAGTGGTTTATCCAATGTGCCACCAAGCTGACCTAAAATGCTATAAAAACATCCTAAGACAGGGGTGGAGAACCTGTGGCCTCAAAGCCACATGTGGCCCTCTAGAACCTCAAGTGGGGCCCTTAAAAGTTTAAAAAGTCAAAGGACTTCACTTGAGGACCTAGAAGTGACTTGAGGCTGCAGGTTCCCAACCCTGTCCTAAGACCTCTCCTCTCCTTGAAAGAGACCACTATCTAGTGGTATCTAGTGGTAGGGATGGGCCTTCCCAAAATTTTTATTTGTTTTAAGCTTAGTCAATAAGCATTCAGTAAATATTCACTATGTGCCAGGCACACACTAAGCCTGGAAATACAAAGAAAGGCAAAAGACAGTCCCTAATCTTCTCAAGCAGTTTACAGTCTATACTACTGTTACTCCTGGACCCTGGATAAAGTTCTCCTTATCAAGAAATCTGAAACAATCAGAACAATTGAATGCCCTGGGTAAAGAAGGCACTTCAAGGAATGGTCCCCACAATGGATCCTGATTATGATAGGATCCAGATCCAGTAGAGAGCTCAGAAACCAACTGGCCCATATCTCTCATTTTATAATGGAGGAGACTGAGGCCTACGTAAGTTAAGCAACTTGCCCAAGCTCAGAGACAGCATTTGAATCTTGGTCATCTGACTCCATAGCCAGGGTCTTTCCATTCTGCTACACACACACACACACACACACACACACACACACACACACACACACACACACACACACACACACACACTGGCTCCCTATTACCAGCTACAAACAGCAGGCATCATTTTTTAAAGGCCCGCAAATTAGCCACTAGAGTTCCCCACCACCAAGTGAAGGATAATGCAGTTTGTTTCTTCCAGAGAAAGAGAGAGAATGAGGACAGAGTTGTTTCCAAAGGGCCATGAGTGAGAAATCCCCACATAAGAACATAGATGTAGATGGGTAAGGGACATTAGAGATCAGACTGTGTCTACAAAGGAGCAGGACTGGGCTATAGGAGAGAATGTTCCTGGTACCCAGTATAGATTGATTACATTATTATTCTAGGCCATTAACTACAACCAGACAATGACACACCCACCACTCCTGGACAAGCAGACCCACCAATGATATACAAGGAGTTCCTTGTCACTGGAGTCAATCAACAAGCATTTATTAAGTAATTAATATGTGGCAAGTTGTTTGTCAAGGAAACATTAGGGGGTACAAAGAAAAAGTGAAAAGTCACTTCCTCAAGAAGCTTATCTTCTAATGGTAAAGCTGGTATATGAACACGTAGTAATGAGATATACAGAAGTAGATAGAAGGTAACTTTTAGAGGAGAATTTGCTAGTAGTGTTCAGGGCTTTGGGACTGATGGGGTGCCTGTGCCTGGACCCCAGTTCCAAGATCACAAAACACTATACCTGGCCAGTTTCTCCCCAGCCCAAGGACACTATGCCTAGCAATCACTCATAAGTGGACCCCAGCAAAATACTTCTCTCTCTCCCTGGTGTAATAACAAACTGCACCTGTAGGAATTATTAGTTTGAACTGACTTTGTTCTGGCTTGCAAAGATATTCAGTTCCCACTGGACTGTCTATACCAACTCCTTACTTCGTTATATGCAGCCTGGACTCCTCATTATGTGTATCCTAGACTTTAGACTCATGTATATTCCTTACATCTATCTTGTCTAACAAGACACTGATGGGTGGCAGACTGGACTTTATCAGTCAGCCTTGTCTACTAGTTGACTTAGTGATGTTGTAGACCTAAAACCACACCTCCATGTAGCCCCACTTTGGGCTTTTTCCTGGTGAACTCTGGATAAAGTGCCTTCACATTAGATACTAAGTACATGTTCCTTTAAGAACTAACCACTCCCTAACCCTACCCTGAATCACCTAGTTAGCATATTTGGCATGTATTCTACTATAGAATATCATATATAAACTTTAACTGTGCTCCTTTTACATCTCAAGTTCCCTAAGAACTTTTCCCCACTGTATAGCATATCAGTAAACTTTTGCCAGTTTGACTTAAAGAATACTTGAGTCCGTGAATTCATTCCAAATGACCCTCTTCTGTATTCCAGTCTTTGGGTTTCCTAGATGACTATGAAGATGATTCCCGGAGGTAAATATCCAGCCCCAGAGTCTCCTCCATTATAAAATGAGAGATATGGGCCAGTTGGTTTCTGAGCTCTCTACTGGATCTGGATCCTATCATAATCAGGATCCATTGTGGGGACCATTCCTTGAAGTGCCTTCTTTACCCAGGGCATTCAATTGTTCTGATTGTTTCAGATTTCTTGATAAGGAGAACTTTATCCAGGGTCCAGGAGTAACAGTAGTATAGACTGTAAACTGCTTGAGAAGATTAGGGACTGTCTTTTGCCTTTCTTTGTGAAGTGAAAGCCTCCTTTCACTAATTGTTATGGGGCATTTCCCAGTGGATGTACTTCAGGCATCTCAAAGTCAACACGTTTGAAACTGGACTTATCGTTCTCTAAATAACAGCCCCTCTTCCTAACTTTCCTATTTCTGTTAAAGGCATCACCATCCTTCCAGTCCCCCAGATTTGTAACTGTGAAGACATCATCGACTCTTAACTCTTCCTTGTGCCCCACATCCCCAACAGTTACTTGCCACGTCTTATCCATTATTTCTCTGTGTCCATTTATCCATGTACAAGATTTGACCATGTCACTCCTTAGCTCAAACTGATATAGTGGCTTCCTATTTTCTATAGGATAAAATTCAAAGTCCTTCACAATTTGACTTGAATTATTTTTATAGGTTGATCCACAGCCTAGGATAAATTCAATGGAAATAAGTTCAAGAGAGATTTTAGAGATAGAATAGACAAGATTTGGTAAGTGAGTAGATGAGGGAGAGTGAACAATTAATGATGACTCCCTTGTTTCAAACCTTGGTGACTAGAAAGATGCCTTCAACAGAAAGAGAAAAATTAGGAAGAAAGGTGGATATGGATAATAAGTTCTCTTCTGGACATGTTGACATTAAAATGCCAAAGGAACATATAATGACAAATGTCCACTACATGATGCCCACCAGGTGATGGATGCCTGGAGCTCCAGAGATACTAGGACTGAATATTTAACTCTGAGAATCATCTTCATAGTCATTTTGGAATCATGCTGCTCCTCCCTAATTAATTTACTCTCCCCCTCTCCTGTTCCAAATCATCTCATCTTTCCTCAAGTATCCCACAGCGCCATTCTCACCTCAACCTCAGGGTGCTAGGGTCAAAATTGAGAAGATAGTTTAGACAGGGAAGATAGACTTAGAAAATGTCAAGAGACTAGAGGTTAAATTAAAGATGAAAAATGTCTAAGAAGAGGAAGACAGAGATGTAGAAGGGGGTGGAATGGGAGGTGGTTATGGTAGGAGAAATTTTAGTGTTTATTGGATGAAAGATATAATCTAGAAGGGCCTTCAGAAGCTATCTAGTCAAACCTTCTCATCTTACAGATAAGGAAACTGAGGCCCAGGAAGGTTAAGTGACTTGCTTTTGTCACAAAGGTAGTAAGTATCAGAGAGAATAATATTATTTCTATTGCACTTTAAAGTTTGTAAACTACTTTACAAATATTATCTCATTGGATCTGCATAACTCTGTGAGGTAAGGGCTATTATTATCCCCCCTTTACACACAAGGAAACCAAGGCCTTGAAAGGTTAAGTGACTTACCCAGGATCCCATTGCCTGATGCAGGATTTGAACCCAGGATTTTGACTCCAAGTCCAACACTCTAGCCATGTAGCATTTAGTTGCAGTATTTGAATACAGGTTCTCTGACTCTATAATCTGTACTTTTTTCCCTACTGTAACACCTTTCCCCCTTTTCTTGATTATGAAAGTGGAACATTTGTGGATTACAGTGAGATCGACTTTATGAGCAAACCTGAACATGGCTGAAGTGGATTAAAGATATAAGACATGGGGCTTGAAAGGGGTTTGGAGAGTAGGAGGTCCAGGAATTTGAGGGAACATCAAGATATCTATTAAAGTCCCCTAACGTAAGGCCACAGTAGCAATGAAGAACTCTGCCTACCAGGTAGTGGTCCTTAAGAAAAGCAAACTCTTAAAAGGTGTTGTAAGGATTAAGATGAACTGAAGTCAGTGAGTCAGCCTACAAATATTTTTCAGGCCCTGAAGCTGTATGCTTAACACTGGAGATCCAAAGAAAGGCAAAAATGTGATCCCTGCTTCTAAGAAGATGACAATCCATCGTCTGTGGAGACAATATGCAAAGAACTGTATATGTGTAAGATAAATATCGTGTAAATGGAAAATAACCTTAAAGAGAAGGCACTAGGTGGGGGAAATAGAGGACCAGCAAAGGCCTCCTGCAAAAAATGGCATGCAGGGTTGTGCTAGAGAAGGCTCATATTGGCTCAGGAAAACCATTTCTTAAATTTTCAGTATGAACATTTATTACATTGTGGAAATAAGGAAATACTACAAATCAGAACTTGACTTGTTATTTTGCTGATTGCCTAGATTTAAGACAGTGATAGAGAAAATGTTAATAGTACAGATTGAATATTAAATTGTGTTATGCATAGTTTTTTTCAGAGAACCAGTTGTTTTTCAAATTATTATTATTATTAATTTATTTTTAACATTTAAAAGAATTTGAGTCCCAGTTCTCTCCCTCCCTCAGCTCCCCCACCCATTGAGAAGGCAAGCAATATAATATCAATTTTACATGTGACATCATGCAAAACATATTTCCATATTAGCCATGCTTTTAAAAAAAGAAAGAAAAGAAAGTGAAAAGATTATACTACAATTTGCACTCAACATTCATTACTTCCCTCTCTGCAGAGCATTTTTCATTATCAGTCCTTCGGAATTGTCTTTCATCATTGTTTCGATCAGAGAGTTAAGTCTTTCACAGATGATCATTGTTACAATATTGCTGATAGTGTTTATAACAATCTTTCAATTCTGCTCACTTCACTCTGCATCAGTTCATAGAGGTCTTCTCGGGTTTTTCTGAAACTACCTTATTCATCATTTCTTATAGCACAATAGTTTTGTTGTTGTTGTTTCAGTTATGTCCTTCTCTCTGTGGCCCCATCTGAGGTTTTCTTGACAGAAATATTGGAATGATTTGTTATTTCCTTCTCCAGCTGCTTTTACAGGTGAGGAACTGAATCAAACAGGATCAAGTAACTTTCCTGCCCAGGGTCACACAGCTAGTGTGTGTCTAAGGCCAGATTTGAACTCAGGAAGTTGAGTTGTCCTGATTTCAGAACTGGCGCTCTATCCACTGAGCCACCTAGCTGCCCCATAGCATAATAATATTCCATCACCAGAACTTGTTTAGCCATTCCCCAAATGATGGGCAGCCTCTCACTTCTCAATTCTTTGCCACCACAAAAAGAGCTGCTATAAATATTTTTGTACATATGAGTCCTCTTCCTTTTTCTTTGATTTATTTGGGATATTGATCTAGTATTACTGGGTCAACATGCAGTTTTGTAGCCCTTTGCGGGTGGTTCTAAATTGTTGTTGAGAATTGTTGGACCAATTCACAGTTCCACCAACAGTGCATTAGTGTCCCTGCTTTTCCACATCCTTACCAGCATTTGTCATTTTTCTTTTTTGTCATGCTAGTCAATTTGATAGATGTGAAGTGATGGCACAGAGTTGTTTTATTTTACATTTCTTTAATCAATAATAATTTAAAGCATTTTTTAGTATGACTTTAGATAGCTTTGATTTCTTCTTCTGAAAACTGCCCAATCATATCCTTTGATCATTTATCAATGAAAATTGGCTTGTATTCTTATAATTTGGCTCAGTACCCTAAATATTTGAGAAATGAGACCTTTATTAGAGAAACTTGTTATAAAAATTCTTTCCCAGTTTCCTGTTTTCCTTCTAACATTGGTTTTGTTTAAATCTTTTTAATTTCATGGAACCAAAATTATCCTCTCTGTCTGGTCATAAACTCTTCCTCACCCATAACTCTGACAGCTAAAATTTCCATGTTCCCTAGTTTGCTTACAAAATTACCTTTTATGTCTAAATCATGTACTCATTTTGACCATAGGATATAAGATGTTGATCTATGGCTAGCTTTTCCCAAACTGCTTTCCAGTTTTTCCAGCAATTTTTGTCAAAAAGTGAGTTCTTGCCCCCAAACCTGGAACCTTTGGGTTTATCAAACACTAGATTATCATAGTCATTTACTACAGTGTATTGTGCACCTAATCTGTTCCACTGATCCATCGCCTTATTTCAGAGAGCCAGTGGTTAAATATTTACTTGTATACCCCGGCTATATGTATAAATCTACAAAGGATAAAGAATTATACAAGAGGATAGTTATTATCATGTCATTTGTGTCATTGCTCTGAGGAAATGGGAAAAAAGAATTCCAGAGTCAAAGAACCAAGAATCAGTTATGTATCCTGGGAATACACTTCCCTCTTTTACACATGTGAAAACTGAGGTCAGAGAGCCCAATATCTTTTTCTAGACTTTTATGGTAAATAAATGGCAGAAAATGAAGGCAGTGGGAAGCAGTGAAAAGAGCACTTCCTCTGTAGTCCAAGGTTCAGTTGTGACTGACTCTTCACGCCCTCATAAACCCTATTGTCCATGGGGTTTTCTTGGTAAAGACACTGGAGTAGTTTGTCATTTCCTTCTCCAGTAGATTAAAGCAAAGGGAGGTTAAGTGACTTGCCCAGGGTTACACAGGTAGTAAAAGTCTGAGACAGAATTTGAACTTGGGTCTTCCTGATTCCAGGCCTACCCCTCTATACATTGAGCCACCCTAACTATCTCCTGAAGTCCAAGGACCTGGATTTAAATCCCCTTTCCTATATTGACTACCTGTGTGATCTTGGCCAAATCACTAACCTGCCCATGTCTACAAAATCAATCAATAAATATTTATTAAATACTATGTGTCAGTCACTGTGCCACTCTGGGGCATGGATCAAATAACTTCTGAGGTCCCATTCAACCCTAGATCTCTGATTTCCCAAATGAGATTTCATTTAATTAAATTAGTATTTCTATAGATAGATTCCTGGGAGCTCTTGAGGGAATCAGAGAAAAATGTTCATATCCTTGAGAACTTTGGAAGATGAAGAAGAAGGAGGAGGAGGAGGAGGAGAGGAAGAAGAGGAGGAGGAGAAGAAGAAGACGAAGAAGGAGAAGAAGAAAGAGGAGAAGAAGGAGAAGGAGTCTGGCAGACAAATGGTAGAAGGGCTAATTAATCTTGGAAAAGACAATATAGAAATTTTTTTAAAGAACAAAAGTCTGGTGACAAAGGATAGGAGGAAACTGAGGTAGAAACATAAGAAATAGAAATGAAGTTCCTAGCAAGGTAATCTGGTCTCAGGGTATCATTAGGGATTGATTATTAAGACTTTTCCAGGAGTAAGAGAAGAGACTCAGGAACTGTCTGGGCTTTAGCTTTGAAGCTGTGTTTTGCACAGTTATTTTGAAACAAGCAAGAGAGCTTTTCAAATGACCACATCCTCTTTTTCAGGTGATCCAGATGACTTTTTATGACCACTTCCTTTCTACGTTAGCCTTTAAAGATAAAAGGCCTTTCTCAGAACATGTGCTGGCAGTCACAAACAGTCAGTTTCCAGTATGGCGAAAGTAAGGGGAAAAGGCAAAATGGGTTGATCTGGATGGGAAATCTTCATTTGCGCTACCATGACCAGGCAGTGCTAGGAAAGGAACATCAGAAGGCTTTAGCTGTCTTGGCTTAAAGTTTTCTAGGCAGGAGGAATGAACACAGGGGCTTAGAGATTTGTAAGGGATCTTAGAGCTGGAAAGGACCTTAGAAGTTACCTCGCCTAATCCATTCTCCAGAAGAGGGAATATGGAGACTCAAAAAGGTTAACATGCCCAAGGCCACACAGATACTAAAAAGCAGATTTGAACTCAGGTCCTTTGACTCCAAACCCTCTGCTTTTTCTCCTGCCCCTCACCAATGCTTGCTACTTAAGGACTATTCATGCCTATTGTAGAAGGAAGGGCATGTTCAGAATCCTCTAGTTCAGTCACCCCCAGCTCTTGTGTGTCCCCCATTTTTGTTACCCCTAGTTCTCTACACTTCTGGTGAAGTCCCCTACCCCTAATCTTAAAGCTCTCCCATTCACCCAACCATGTTCTTTCCCCCCATGGTGTTCTAAAGCCCCTCTAGCCCTGGGATTAGCTAACGTCGAGATAGGTATCAGTGGTGTGAAGTTGAGAAAACAAGGGCAAGGATAGAGTGCCATCTACTGGGAGGAGTTGGGCTGGATCCTATTTGTCAAGTCAAATCCTATTTAAATCAAGTCACTTAACCTGTCAATAATCTATAAAATGGTGCCTCTCATACTTGAGGCAGTCTATATATATAAACCAGCAAAAACTCACATACATACTCTCAAGCGTTCAGATGGACCTGTGATATCATCCATTTTCACTAGATTTTGATCTGCAGCATAGGAGGAAACTTCCAGAGTCAAGTCCAGTCAACAAGGAAGGCATTGTGCTAAGCCCTGGGAGTATCAAGAGAGGCAAAAAACAGTCCTTGCTCTCAAGGGACTTATGATCTAATGGAGGACACCTTATGCAAATACATGTATTTGGAATAAACAGAAAATAAATAATAGAGGGCTGGAATTAAAAGGGGTTACGGAAGACTTCCAGTAGCAGATGGGATTTTAGTTTGAGACAGAAAGGTCAGTAATCAGAGCAGAGCAGGGAGAACATTCCAGGCATGGGGAGACAGTCAAGAGGCCAGTCTCACCAGGTTGAAGGATATCACAGAGTAAGGTATAAGAAAACTGGTAAAGCAGGAGTGAGCTAGGTTACAAAAGGGCTTTGAATGTCAAACAGAGCATTCTGTATTTGATCGTGGAGGCATAAGGAGCCGCTGGAGTTTATTGAGTAGGGGGATGACATGCTTTAGGAACACCACTTTAGTGACTGAATGAAGGATGGATTGGTATGGAAAGAGACTCAAGGCAGGCAGTCCCAGCAGCAGGCAGTTGTAGTCATCAAGGTTGGAAATGATGAGAGACTTCTCTACAGTGGTGGAAGTATCAGAGGAGAAAAGCAGGGGCATATTCAAGAGATATTCCAAGAGTAAAAGTGACAGGCCTCCATGACAGCTCGGATATAGGGGAGGGGCGAGAAATAAAGAAGAGTCCAAGGTAACTCTTGGGTTGTGAGCCTGAGGGACTGGGAGGATGGTATTACCCTGTACAGTAACAGGGAAAGGAGGCAAGGAGAGAAGGAGGGTTTAGGGGAAGAGATAATGAATTCTGTTTGTACATATTGAGTTTTAACCCTTGTCAAATATACATTTACTTTTTTAAAAAATTTGTTGACATGTTCTATTTTTACATTGCAAAATGTACAGATTGCTTCTACTCTGTGAGCAGTCTCTTGTAACAAAGTAAGGCAACTAACAAAAACTGAGTCATCTGAACTGTGCCGTATCTTTTTCTCATTATTGCTCTTTCTCTTTGCTTTTGGGGGAAAGCGCTTCATAGGTCTTCACACCCTTCTTACCTTTCCAGTCTCCTTACACGTTACTTCCTTCTACATACTCTACAATCCAGCCTCCCAACCAGATCACTTCAGACCTAAGCCCTCTTTTCTCTTCCCCAGCTTCCACTTTCATAAAGCACAGTTATAGAGAAGGTGAAAGAGACACAGTAGCTACTCAATGTCTTTTGGAGAACGGGAACCTTGACAGCTCAGTTCTAATTTCATAGTTTTGCTTTCTTTTCACAACCAAATTCCTTTTTTGGTAGTCATTTATTTCTGCTTCTTTACATCTACAGACATCTTTTCAACTCTCTGCACCTGAGTTCAATAGATCCCAATGTTTTTGGTGATCCTATTATCGTCTGGCCCATCACCCATTTGGAAAGGTGACTAGGAGGCTAGTAATTTGTTCCTGTTTGAGACAGCACAAAGTAAACGCAGGATGCATAAAATTTGGATATCCACCCCAAATATTCACATGGACTATCTGTGCCCAACCTGTGTAGAGCATTCCAAGTTCATATTAGTCTGATCAGACACAGTCAGACATGCTGAAATTTCACTTTAGAATGGTGATGTCATTTTGGTCCTCTTTGGAGATGAAGGACAACAACCAACGAACTAACTTGTTCATAATTACCCTTCAAGATACAGATGGGAGTTGGAAAGTGGATGGTCAGTCAAATCCTCTTTGAATTAAGACTTGAACCTCCCCTTCCCAAGCTGGAAGAGAAGAACACAGATGAAAGGTCCCCCACTTGACAAGGGAGAGATTAGATATACCAGATTGATCATGCAAATCCAAGGGTCCATGACTATTGTAACAGATTTGATATGTGTCCAGACAACCTAAAATGGCATCACTAAATAAATAACACTTTGGACCTGCTCCTGGGAGAACTAGTACATGTGTAGACATTTGGGGTCAGCCCATCATGCTGTTGGGGGCAATCTTTTTCCATTGATTCTGTAAAAAGAATGATCTACGTCCAACCAGACAAACTATCTTTCTCTCCCACATTTATGTCTATGGATGAATGATTCATCCACTTACAGAAGGTGATATCCTTCAGCAAGAGAGAAAGGTCTGAGGGCCACTACTTCTCCCCTTTGAGACACAAAAAGAAAAACCTAGAAGCAGAAGACAATTCTGGATCAGAAGTTGATAGAAGAGTAGGCAAATTTTCTGATGGCAGGAAAGTCTGAGTTTAACCTATGATCCCACATAATTTATTAACCTTTGTGAGCATGTGACCTTGATTCTGCTTTCTGGTTTCTTCTCACTAACCTTTATCTAGAGCCTTTAAAAAGTTTAGGAAGTCTTCAAAAATGGTATGCTCATCACTCAGTATGGTTTTCATGCAGCTGAATCTGGAAATGGGGAGAAAGACTGGATGACCAATGGATTACCCTATCAACTCTCAGATTTCAGTGGAAAGATTATAAATGTAAAAGTCTCAAATCTGATACTGGCTGGCCATGTGATCTTAAAGAAGGTCACTCCACCCCATCCCACCTCTGGGCCTCAGTCTCATCGTGTATAGAATGAGCAGATTGGTCCTCTGCCCAGCAGATTGGTCCTCCAGGTCCTCAAAATTTCCTTCTGGATCTAATGTTTCTGATTCAAAGATTATAAGAGTTATGCTGTCAGTGACTAACATTATGTTCTCATTACCAAGAAATGAAAAAGTAAATTGCTCCCTCTGGTGGTTTGTTGGTGAATCCCCTCTTCCCATCCTTTCCAAAGAGGAGTAAGAACTGGGATTGGGAAGATCACAGGATATGTAGAAAGGCCATCAGAGGACCATGCAGTCCAACACACACACACACACACACACACACACACACACACACACACACACACGTCTTATAGATGAGGGAAATGAGACCCAGGGAATTTTTAAGTACTTTGCCCAAGGTCACACCAGTAGTGTATTGTAGATATTCATGCATTGGGCAGAATGCTGGACTAGATTCTCAGTAATAATAAAGAACCACTTTTGGTCCAGTCAGAAGTTTCTTCTACTTTTTGGCCTTCATATTTTTTCACTATTGATTAAAGATGCATCGGTTCATAGGTGGAGACACCCATAGCAGGTATGGGGCTAACTTTTCCCAGCTGGGATTTTTGGTGCTTCTTCTGCATAGAGGATTCATTTCTCTCCCCTGGAAGATCACATCTCCATAGGCCCATTTCATAATCCCTTGCTTTGTTCCAATGATACTTTTCTTGGAGCTCTTCTTTACTGTGAGGAAAGCTTCTAACATAGTTAGAGAATGAAGGAAGTAGTTGGGGCGAGAACATGTACTTTACAGATGTCATTTTAACTATGGCAGACATGTTCTGGTTAGCTTGCTCTCTCCTTCTAGTTTTCAACTTCCAATCCTCAGGACCCACCACAATGGTCACCATAAAGATACACCTTCTCAGGAGGGCACTCTAA
This sequence comes from Notamacropus eugenii, assembly GCF_028372415.1. Classification (NCBI taxonomy): domain Eukaryota; kingdom Metazoa; phylum Chordata; class Mammalia; order Diprotodontia; family Macropodidae; genus Notamacropus; species Notamacropus eugenii. The sequence continues at coordinate 438,968,855 of NC_092873.1, read as the reverse complement.
TAACAGGAACATCCTATGTGAAGAGAGAGAGTTCATTAAGAGAAAGAACTGGATTGTCAAGTTATCCACCAAGCTAGCTTCTCCCAAGGCAATCTCCTCAAGGGAAGAAACTGAGTCTCAGTAATATTTGTCTCCTTCTTAAAGCCTAGCACATTGCCTTACACATAATAGGCACTCAACAAATGCTTATTGAATTGAAATTGAATATTAATAAGAACAGCTATCATTTATGTAGTGTTTTGTGGTTACAAAGTAGATTCACATACATATTCTCATTTGATCCTCATGACCTTGTGAAGTAGTTGGTACAAGGATCATCAACCCCGTTTATTATAAGAGGAAACTGAGTCTCAGAAATATTAAATGATTTGCTCAAGGCCACATGGTGAGCAGATAGTAGGGCTGGATTTTGAACCTGTATCTGGTTCAAGAAGTGACTTGGATTAGGATCAGGTATAAGCCTCTGATTCAGAGACAACAAGGTTTAATTTAGCAAACAGGCCAGGTCAGTGTTTCACATTCTACATCTTAGTATAGAGACAACTAAGTGGCATGGTGAACGTCAGGAAGACTTGAGTTCAGATCTGGCCTCAGATACTTACTAGCTATGTGACCCTGGGCAAGTCACTTAACTTTTGTTTGCCTCATTTTTTTCATCTATAAAATAGGATAATAATTGTACCTCCCAGAGTTGTTGTGCAGATAAAATAATATATATACATATGCATACACACACACACACACACATATATATAGTTCTTACAAATCATAAGGTACAGTATAAATGCTATTATTCTTATTTGCAGCAACAGCATCAACAACATCATCTTTTGGGGCGAGGAGGAGACCAAACCTTCATTCAAGCTACACCTCAATGTTAGATTCAGATCTACTTAACCTGAGAAACAGCTTTGAGAAACAGCTAACTCTAAGCAGTGGAGGAAGCTAAGAGAAAACAAATGACATGTGAAGACACTGGGAAAGGGGAAGGCTATTCTGGGACTAAAATAGAAATTGAGGAGGGAAATGGGAGGTTATGTGGTCAACTCTGGTCATTTCTACATTCACAACATTTTTCCCCTGTCTCCTCTCCACTCACACAGCCATCACCCTGATAGGCCAGGAAGACCCACATTCCTGAACTCTTCCAACGACCCTTTGGTTAGTCATCCTGCCTCAGTTTTTGCCCCTCTCCAATCCATCCTCCACTAAAATGCCAAAGTGATCTTCCCAACACACAGGTCTTGTCATGTCATTCCTAATTAAAAAAAAAAAAAATTAACTCCAATAGATTTCTGCCACCTCCAGAATCAAGTGTAATAATTCTTTGTTTGGTTTTTAAAGGTCTTCACAACATGGCTCCTTCCTATCTCTCCAATCTTCTTATATGTAATTCTCTTCCACATGACTGTCCCCCGTGTCAAGAATGTTCTCCCTCCTCACCTCTACCTGTGGGGAGAAAGGAGGTTGTTGCTTCTGCATAAAACCTTGGCACATTGCTTGGATTGCTTATGGGTTTTCTTAGATGTGATCGGTATGCCAATGGTGATGAGATGAATGATTTTCTGTGTACGTCACCTGATTGGTAATTAATTGGTCCTGTTATCATAGTTTGGCAAGTGGAAGGGAATGGCAGTCTTTATCTAGACCTATTGACAGCTGTAGGCTGTTGCCTACTAGATGAAGACAATGAAGTGAACCCTAATTCCGAGTTACTAAGCAAGATGCAAGTGCTTACAAAGCAGCTGGAAATTATAAAGAAAATAAGGGGGAGTAGAGTAACGGGAGATGTAACGGGGACGAAGAATCACGTGGGGAGTTTTGGCATTCTGGATAGGCTGTAAACCCTGCGATATCCAGCCAATGGGGAAACAGAAAAGGGAAATAAGAATCGGGAATCGGGAATAAAAAGCTGTAGGTTTGTCTCAACGGTGCGCTCTTCTTGTGAGGGGCCGACTCTTGCAACAATGTTTAAAAAAAAAAAAAAAGCCCTTCCTGACTCACCAGTGGTTTCCCAGACTTCTTGGTAAGACGCTTGATTCTTGCATACCTCTTAAGAGTTATCATTTTGGAGTTTCTTTGAGAAAGTGATTGATGGACTCTTTTCACTTTGTCTTCTAGTATGCGTGAGCAATTTTCTTTCAAGATGTTTTAAATATAATATCCAGCCTCTTTTTTTTTTTTGAGCATGGTTTTCCAGGTCAATTGCTTTTTTTTTATGAGATACTTTACATTTTTGCCTATTTTCAACAATCTTTTGATTTTGATGTTCCTTGTTGTCTTATGGAGCCATTAACTTCTGTTTGATCTTTTCATTTTTAAAAAGTCTGTCACTTTGATAAGGTTTTGCACTTCTTATGCTAAAATATTAATTTTAATAACTATAATTATGTGAACCAAAAAGAAACCAAAATGCAGCTTAGCTCAGATCAATTGCAATTACTAATCTTGGTCCAGGTCAATAGATAATTTAAAAAAGTACTCCAGCCTCCCAGCGGAGACAGCTAATCATCACAGTGGATAAAATGCTCGACTTGGGAGTCAAAAGAACAGGAGTTGGAATCCTGCCTCAGATACTCACTAGGTTTGTGCCTCTGATAAATCCCTTATCTTCTCTGATCTTCAGTTTCCTCATCTGCAAAAATGTGAGGTAATATGTCTAACATTATACATAGCCACTGGGCCATGAGGGCCTGGGCCACAGTATCCAAACCCCCTCTCTGGACCCAAGTAAGAGATCCTGATCGAGTTCAGCCCTCAGAAGCTTGGCCTCTCACGAGAGGGATCAGGCTCCATCTTTACACTTGTTGGTTTATTACATGTCCCATCCTAGTTTCCTGGGCAAAATTGATCAAACCTTAAATGATTATTCATAGGGAGGTGGGGGGGAGAGCACAAAAAGGTACTCAGGGTACAATGTAAAACAAGTATGGAAGAGGTTTTTATTTCCCACACACCCATAAAAATTCTAAAGGGCTCCAAAGACTCACCGCATGCATTAACAGAACTGGATTTAGTAACTTCACTTATAACTACTGTTATGCTCTTATGGGAAGCTGATGTTTAAATTTCATTAGAACATATAGACGTTTCTAAGTCTATTGCTTAGGCATTCTGTGTTGTATCTTTGTTATTAACTGCCCAGACAAGTCCTGATGCATGTCTTCTGGCAAACTAGGAAAGATTTGGTACCATCTTTGTTAGCAGTTATGTTCTTTAAGAAAACTGTGGTAGCTGCTGGTGACTCCTCCCCTTGCCTCCAGTCAACTCTGTCCGAAAGGATCCTGTACTTTTGTACCTCCTGAACTCACAAGGTGAGTTCAGAGAGTCCTTCTGCAAGTTCTTTTAGTACCCTGGGATATAATTAGTCTGAGCCAGGTAACTTAGGCTCATTTATTAAAAAAAAAACAAAAACAAAAACAAAACAAAACACATTATTATTACTACTAATGCAACATTTACAATTGAATCAAATGTGGGCTAAATCTCCAAAAGAAACCCCTGATTTTTACTTATTTTTAGTTTTCAGTACTCCCTTTTACACGATTTTGAGTTCTAAATTTTCCCTCCTCCCCCCTCCCTAACATGTCCATCTAAGTCCAAACATGGACATCTTGGATTTGATATTCATTCGCTTAAAACCAGGAAACAACAAACAAGAGGTAGCACAAACTCATGGTCCAGCAGATAGTGTGTAATTTATCTGCCATGTGCTTGAGGCCCCATGGTAGGCAGAGTAAAGGACAGGGCAAGTTGACCCCTCCCCCATCCCTCAAGAAACAGCTTGATTGATCCAGAGCCAGAAGGGAAGAACATACTGAGGGTGGGGTCACTCCTTGTAAATATCCACTGAGTCATGAACTCTTCCTGTTCTGCAGCCAATAAAAGGTCTATTCTATCAATTTGAAGTTTCAAGCCCTACACATTTATGTGACTTCTAGCCAGAAACAGAAAGGTTAGCTCTGTACACTCCTAATTGCATATGTTAACAACTTTACAAATATTAAAGTCTATATTAATGAAAGCAACTATGTCTACCAGAAGTGTGGAATGTTGCCTATGAGGTCTGGTTTTGTTTCTGTCAGTTTTACAGAACTGTTCTCCTTTATTAAAAAAGGGGCTTCAATGAGGGAGAGAATAAATCATAAAATAATATTTGTATAAAAAAGACATTAATAAAATTTTTAAACATATAAAGTACAATAATATGAGTTTTCTCCCCTTTGCCACCTTATTAAAACAAATCCTTTAAATCAGAGGGGTTCTTCTTAGTCACATCTATAAGAATGCAAGTAATTTCCCCAATTGATAAATGGTCAAAGGATATGGACAGGCATATTCTTCAGAGGAAGAAATTAAAGCTGTCTATAGTCACGTGAAATAATGCTCTAAATCACTACTGAATAGAGATATGCAAATTAAAACTAGTCTGAGGTACCACATCATACCTATCAGATTAACTAACATGACAAAACAGGAAAATGATAAATGTTGGAGATGTGGGAACACTAATGCATTGTTGGTGAAGTTCCGAACTGATCCAGCCATTCTGGGGAACAATTTGGAACTAAGCCCAAAAGGCTATAAAACTATACATGTCCTTTGATATGCCACTACTGCAATGCCACTACTAGCTCTATATCCCAGGGAGATCATAAAAAAGGGAAAAGGACCCATATGTACAAAAATATTTCTAGCAGCTCTTTTTGTGGTGGAAAAGAATTAGAAATTGAGGGGAAGCCTGTCAATTAGGGAATGACAGAACAAGTTGTGGTATATGAATGTAATAGAATACTATTGTTCCATAAGAAATGATGAGCAGGCAGACTTCAGCTCTTCTCAGCAATGCAATGATCTAAGAAAATCCAAAAGACTCATGATGGAAAATGCTGTCCACATCCAGAGAAAGAACTATGGAGTCTGAATGCAGAACAAAGTATATTATTTTTTCTTCCTTTTGTTGTTTTTTGTTTTTTCTTTCTTATGGTTTTTCCCTTTTGTTCTGATTCTATTTTCACAACATGACTAATGTGGAAATATGTTTAATATGATCATACATGTATAGCCTACATCAGATCGCATGCCATCTTGGGGAGGAGAAAGGGAAAGGAGGGGGGAAATTTGGAACTCAAAATCTTATAAAAGTGAGTGTTGAAAACTAAAAATAAATAAATAAGTAAGTAAATCAAGAGGGTTCTTTTGGAGATTCAATTTTTGTTTTGTGGGTTATTTTTGTATTTGTAGTAATAATAATTTTTTTTTTTAATAAATGAGCCTTGTTACCTGGCTCAGACTAATTATATCCCAAACTACTAAAAGAACTCTTTAACCTATGGTAGAGAATGGAAGATGTTCCAATTTTCTGAAAGGAGAAGATTGGCTTCTCAGGACAATGTGAATTCGTCATCTGCTCTGGTCAAAATTCTGAAATGTGTAGCTTAAGAGTCCTTGAAGAGAAACAGGTCACTAGAAGCCTAAGAATGGATTATGCCAAAGCTCACTTATTCTCTAACAGTTATTAAACTGACTGATAAGAGGAATGTTATAGACGCAATACACCTTGATTCCAGCAAAGCATTTGATGAAATATCTTTTGATATCTTCGAAGAAATGGATATAAGGCAACTGTCAGAACAAAAAGAGAGCAGAGTAGAGTAGAAAGAGCACAAGTTCTCGAATCAAAAGATCTGGATTGAATTCCCACTTTCAACAGTTACTGTCACTTTAGTCAACCTACAAAACATGGTCTTCAATATTCTCATCTGCAAAATAAAGAAGTTGAATTAAATGATTTCTGAGGTTCCTTCCATGTTTAGATATTATCATAGGTTGATTTGTAACAATCTGTCAAAGATTTTATTGATCAGTCATCATGAGAGAGGTCTCTAACGGATTATCTTAGGCCTCTACCTTCAACCCAATTGCATTTAACATTTTTATCAATGAATTGGATGATGTTGTATCAGTCTTGCAGATCACAAAAAGTCACACATACACACACACACACACACACACACACACACACCACTCATTCAACAAATTTCAGTGACTTGCTACAATCTCTAGGATGAAATACAAAATGAGCTACTTATTGGGCATTCAAAGCCTTTCATTACCTAGCATCCTCTCCTACCTTTCCATTCTTGTTACACCTTACTCCCTACCACTGAGCTCTTTTCTATTCCATGAACAAAACAATCCATCTCTCCACTGCAAATATTTTCTCTGGCTCTCCCACAAGCCTCGAATTCTCTCCTTCCTCATCTCTGCCTATTGGCTTCTTTTAGGTCCCAACTAAAATCCCATTTTCTACAGAAAGCCTTTCCTGATCTTCTTTTACACTACTCTTTTTCTCCTTTAATTATTTCCTATTTTTCTAATACATCGTTTGTTTGTACGTATTTGTTGTCTCTCCCCTTAGATTGTGAGCTCCTTGCAGGCAAAGAGTGTCTTTCACCTCTTTTTGTATCCCCAAAACTTAGCACGATGACTGCACTTAGTAGGTATTTAGTAAATGTTTTTTATTGATTGAGAAGTCAAAGACTAAAACACAAGTCAGATGTCTACCAGAACGTTCACAGCATCTCTCAGTAAAAAACTGGAAGCCAAGTGGATACCCATCAGTTTGGATGACTAGGAAACTGTCGTGACAAACCTAATTCAGAATTCAGAAAAACATGAGAAGGTATACATGAATTGACATGAAGCAAAAAAGAACCAAAAGAACAATATATACAATGTGTATAACATGTAAAAAGATTTTTAATAGTTAAAAGGAAGTAAAAAAAACTCTAGGTAAATAAAAAGCCAGTGATGTTCTTAAGAAGTAGATGATGTAACATTGCTCCTCCTCACAACAAAAAAAGATTGCTTAGTATAGAATACTGGATACATTTTCCAATGAGGTCACTGCATCTCATGTTTTTCTTAATCTTTTTTCTTCATTGCAAAAGAGTGTCAGGTTGGAAAAGTGTTGAAATGATGACATAAAGACAAAAGGCAGTAATAAATGTATTTTTAAAGAAGCATTTTGTAAACTGTAAGTCTTTATAGAACTGAAACTGCTTTCATTGTGATTAGTCATCTAAGTTGAAACATACAGGCAAAAAACCCCAACTAAATTAAACATTTGATTTCACGTCCCTATTTTTAAAATGTTCTTTACAACCTCTGGGTTGTCCCCAAGCTTAGATTTCTGTGATTTTCAAGAGTACAGTTTTTACTTGTAGTGGTATTCACCAATAGGAGTTGAAGCATGAGCTGGAGGGAACCCAGAGCTTTGAGACTGGTGGTCATGAGAGAGAAGAGAACCTTGGAACCAGATGACAATGGAACATGCAAGAAAGAGGGAGTTACAGAAGGGAAGCCTGGATGTAAACTGGAGAAAACCACTACACACTGCTAGAATTTCACTGCCCCAAAGGGAAAGTAGACAAGTAATAAGAAAGAAGTGTTGGATCTAACCTTCACTGCAGACACTGAGTGTGTTCCTGTAGTGGGGCCTTCAAAACCACTGGGAGGTCAAAATGGCAATAAGTGTTACAGGGAATTTGCGGAGACTGAAAGCACAACCTTTGTAAAGGGAGTTTCCTAGGAAGTTCTCTCTAGCTGCTTGGCTAAGGATACAGATGAAAATCTCTTCTATGTTTATTGCATCCTCTTCTATGGTTAAGGCCTTTTTTGGCCTAAGTGATTGTAGGGTACTTCAGCACCACCTGAAGAGACAGGAGCCTAATTCTGATGTAGGCATGAGCCATTCAAGCTATTAATGGAGAAGGAGCTCAAAGATAGCACATAGTCCATCCCAGCAGAGTTCAGGGTCTGATTCCAGTTACATTTGAGAAGTTTGTCAAAAATTACTGATTTTACTTGTTGGGGCCTATATTCTTAGATATCTTCACTGACAGTATATGAGTCAAGATAGACCTCTGATAGTAGGAAGACTATCATTTTAAAGATGAGTAAACTGAGAGTGGGAGCAATTAAGGGATTTGCTAAGGTTCACACAGCTAATAAGTATCCTAAAGCAGAATCTGAACTCAGTTTTCCTCATTCCAAGTCCAGCATCTTATTTACTGTGATACTCAAATTATGATACTATTATGATACTATCCCAGTATCAGATTAGGACTCCAAAAATATAAGGAACTGTGAACAATTGTAGATAGGAATAAAGGACCTGCTGCAAACCACCATAGCCATGTTGTCCACAGAAGGAAGGAGATGAAGTGGAGAAACGAAAACACTCACTGTCCTTGTGCCTAGATTAAAAATACTGAGTCTGCCCTGGAGCAGGGCCTCTAAATCCATTTACAGGATTGGGGCTTCACTTAATATATGGTGATTGCTGGGGGAACTAGGAGCCAATCATCTGAGGAGAGAAGACAGTTCACTGGCAAGCGCTCTCCAAAATTTCTTTTCTGAGAGCATGGATAGGAGTCCTTTCTGTTTAGCTATTCCTTAAATAAAATCTTTTTTCTTTAATGCCTTTGTTAGCCTCAGTGCCTGAAGGAGAGTTCAAAGCCCTTTAAGAGACATGAGTCTATTTCTGAAATGTCAGGGAAGAGTCTGGGTAAGAGCTAGAAACATTGAGATTATTATTAAAGAAAGACCTCTATTATTGAATTTAGTCCTTCATGTCAGAGGTCAGGGTCTGACACACAAGTTACATCCATCTATAAAAATAAAGCTCAGGATATTGCATTAAAAGGCATCTGTGAGAAAATGATTCTCTTTCTATTAATGGAAATTGTAACTTCTTATTACAGTGTATTTAAAGTAAAGCTTCCCAATTAAAGCTCTACTTCAGTCTGGCAAAATAGTGTCAATAGAGATCCTCCTATGAGAACCATTCAGCTCAATGCAGCCTCAGTCTTGGGGCTGGTATCACCTAACAAAGAACAGTGTTGTAAAAGGAAAATAAGAGAAAAAACAAGCAGCAAAATTGATCAATACACACACACACACACACACATACACACACACACACGTCTAAAATATATACAACATTCCATATCCAGTGACCTCCGAGGAAGTGATTATTTTGTGGTATTTGTTCCTTCCATTTACATTGTTGTGTTCAGTGTGTATATGGTGCTCTTAGCTCTGCTTACTTTCTTCTGCATCAGTTTATGTAAGTCTGTCCAGGTTTCTCTGCATTCATCATTCATTCCTTACAGTATAATAATATCCCATCACATTCACAACCATAGTTTGTCTAGTCCGGAGGTTCTCAGACTTTTACATCTCAGGACCCCTTTGCAATCCTAAAAAATATTATTTATGTGGACTATATAGACTATATCTATTGATAAGTCCTAAAGAATTTTTGTTTATGTGGGTTGCATCTACTAATGTGTACTGTATTAGAAATTAGAAGTGATAAATTAAACATTTTATTCATGAATTCATTTTATATAACAATAATAAACTCTTTATCTAAATGTAACATTTTTATGAAAAATAACTATATTCCAAAACAAAAAATATAGTTCAGGAGAAGTATAGCCTTGTTTTATATATTTTTGTAAATCTCTGACCTAATAGAAAAGAGTTGAATTCGTATGTCTGCTTCTGCTTTCAACCTCTTGGGATAAATTGTTTCAACTGAAGTGTATGAAGAAAATGCATCCTTAACACAGATACATAATTGCAAAAGGAGGAGTATTTTAATATACTTTTCAGACTGTGGATATTCCTTTATACTAACTCAAAACTAAACAAATAGTAATTTCTTAAAGTTTAGTTATAGCATATCTGAGACTGTGTCAATAAACCTTTCATACACTGTTACATTAAAATTCATTGGCTTATCTTGCACTTTGAATGGATCTTTTATCCACGCATGATTTTGTAACATCATGCATTGGTCTTTTGTAAAATATTGGTTCACTGAGTCATGAAGATCTTCCAAATGTTGATACATTTTATTATGCAATATAAAAAAATTCACATTTGTTAATATCTCCATTGATCCCATCAGAAGCTGTCAAGCTAAAGAGAAGGAGGAGAAGGAGGAGAGGGAGAAAGAGAAGGAGGAGGGGAAGGAGCTGTCAAGCTCACAGAAGCAGAACCAAGTTTTCCAAAATTCTAATTTTTGCTCAAAAGCTCAAATCTTATAATTGTCAACAAATATTGTCAATTGTTTTCATTGAGGTAAGTCTATCACATCATTCATTTTTGAGAAAGCATCTGCCAAATACCAAATCTGAATAACTGTAGTTTTTTCAGTTGTTCTTTCAAGTACCCAAATCTGAATAATCATAGTTTGTCATTCATTCTTTCAGGTAAAAATGATATTCCATGAAAGTAAGAACAACTTTGAGTGAATAATTTGTCTATTATAAATACCCAAATTAACTATAAAGGACATATGAAGAAAGATGCATCCAGACAAGGAACTGATAAATAAAAGTATATATAGTATAATTTTGCATATATATATATATATATACATATATATACCTATTTGTGTCTAATGATAGCCATCTCTAAGGGCAGGAGGGGAGAAGGAAGGGGAATAAAAGAGGAGGAAAAAAAAATTTACATGATAATTTTGTTGCATATTTGTAAGGTATTATACTTATTTGTATTTTGTCATATTTGTATTTGTAAGGAATAGCACGATGTACATATTGTACATAATGTAGATTTGCAGTTTCATATGCAATCATCTTTTTATTGTCCATTATTATGGAAATGCTTATTTTATTTCATAAATTAAAAATAAAATAAATAGAAACCAAAAAGAATTCTAGAAAAAAAGCAGATAATTCAGTTTGCAATTCCTGCATTTATGTAGCATGCTATGCATATTTCCCATCTAATCACATTGAACGTTAAAAAGATGTAGTTGGCATACTCAGATTGAGATTGAGATTAAAATGAATAATTTTTAACTCTTCATCAAGAGTATTCTTTTTTCTCTGATGCTCTTTATTTCACTCTTGCTTCCCAAAGACTCCTCCACCCCTCACAATAGACTCTACTTTTGTTCCAAAAAGTACAGTTAAACAAAGCAAATCTTCATCAAGGGTATTTTTAAATGAAACTGGATTTTATGTTGAAAGGTAAGTGCCTGGTGGTGAAGAACACAATGACAACTAAAACAGTTTAGTGCCACTGCCTTGATGTGTGCCACCGTGCCCACAGTTTTACCACCATTGTTTTTGCACCATGAATGCAAATATCAACACAGCTGTTGAGTCTGAGAACATACGATGACACTCCAAAAAGGTATTTAACACTTCTATGTCTGTTGCTGTGCATTCACATGGAGGAAGGTCTGTTTTGATAATTAGTTGGTGTTCATAAGGATGAATATAAGCAAAATTGCAGCCAAGTCTGTAGATTCATCCATTTCTGAGACAAAGATGAGAAAGAAAGCCATTCTTCATGTTAGCAGCTAAATCTTTAATTCAACAAGTTACTCTGTGGTTGGAAAGTGGTACTGACCTTATGCCTTTGCCTGACTTTTCATCCAATAGACATTCAGCAGCCTCCAGGGTACAAGATTATATTACTCTCAGCTATTGTGTGTTGTTCTCCAGCCAATGCAGTCTGGATAATTTACTCTATAAGATACTTCAATGGCTTTTTCATCTCCAGTTTGAAGCCATAGAAAACAATTTGGGACTTTTAATGAGCTTATCACTTGTATGTTCAAAATATTGAATTCCCTTTTCTTCAAACTCTGAAAGATTAATCTCAAAATGATGTTGCAACTTACCCAGGAGCATAATTTGTTTATACGAAATTAAACAACTTCTGTACAAACAATTAATCCACTCAGGGTAAGAAAAAAAGTGGACAAATGTGAGGAGATCTGAGAATCTTTCTATCAGATTTCTCAGATTAAAGTTTGGTATACAAGATACATAGAAAACTAAGACATGTCTGCACACATATATACATATAACAAACAGCTATTCCCCAATAGAGAAGAAAGAGGAGGAATATTTATATGGCACATTAAGTTTTACATTTTATCCTCACAACAATCCTAAAGGACAGGTGTTATTGTTCCCCATTTTACAGATGAGGAAACTGAGGCACAGAGTGGTTAAGTGATTTGCCTTGGATCACACAACTAAGTATTTGAACTCAGTACCTCTTTACTCTGAGTCCAATGCTGTCTCCATACTAACACCTAGCTGATAAGTATATGAACAAACATTTCTCAAAAGAATTGCAAACTATTAACAATCATATGAAAAACTATTCCAAATCACTACTAAGAAATGCAAATCAACCCTGATGTTTCACCTCACACCCAACAAATTGACCAAGATGACAAAATGTAAGAAGAGTTTATGTTGGAGGGATTGAGGGAAGATAGACACAATAGTGTGTTGCTGCTGGAGCAGTGAGTTAGTACAACCATAATACTCTAGCAATATCTTTTCATTAATTTGCACATTATTACTGTTGTAGCTAGCTAGCTTTGCTTGTTAGCATTGTTTTGGATTGATTGCTGTACACTGTGGATATGCATGAGATTTTGAAATGCACACATGTTATATTTTGTATCTAATTAGGTATGTTGTCACTGTAGGATCCTCCCAGGTGATGTTCTGTGTAGTATCATGTCCACTGAATGAACTGTTCCTATGCATTTGTTTTATTTCAGTTTCACTGGTAGCATAGGTTGGCTACCTAGGCTGCCAGGATAATCACCCTTGTTTTAAAATGTTGGTGCCTTTGTTTATGCTGTATAGTGACAGGTTTAAAATGTGTCCTGGCTGATCTTTGCAAGGGACTACAAAGTTTCCACCCAGAGGAAAAATATAACCTGAGTCCCAAAACCATTGCTATAGGACTCTCTTCTCATTGGTGGAGATCAATGCTCTAAAGCTGCCTGAGGGGTAAGATGGAATTGTCAGGATGTAGAAGAGGTTTGCCTTCTACAGTCTCTTAATTCTCTTTGGGATCTGTAGTCACTTCTAGCTTTGAGAGGAAGATGGATAATGCCAATCCCACTTCAGGTTGCTTCAAGGAGAATTAAACACTAGGAAGAAGCTGACATGGGAGGAGCTAGCAGTCCCCATCATGTCCCTATACCTAGCTTGACATACTAGAGACTTCAGGGAATTTCCCTTGGGTGAGATCGGGAGCTATCTGGGTTAAGTTGAGTTACCTTACTCCCAGTGGGAGAGATTTTTCACTCTGTATTATCTGCTATATATTCTCCTATGTATAAATTCTCTGATTTACGTTTTGCTTCCAACTTGAATAAATGGAGCTTTTTGTTTTAAAAGAAAAGTAATTTGGTATTATGCAAATAAAGTGACTAAAATGTCCATACCATTTGATGTAGAGATTCCACTACTAGACTTATAGTCCAAGTCCCTGTATACATTTCCCTTTTTTTAATTTTAGACTCAAAGGCCAGAATACAAACAGAGAAAAGAAACAAAAGTATATCATAAACTTAAATACAAAGTAAGTAAGAAAAACAAGCATGTCATATGCATAGCAGAACATAAGAGAGGATTCAAAATATGTAAGAATAAATTTTCATTTCAAGAAAGTCTGTATGATAAATAATATACCTTGCTTGGGATGAGAACTATCCATCTTTTCTTTGCTTCTTTGTAAGTTTTCTTTTGTTCTTTGTTGTATAATTTTTTTACTTTGTTCTTTTTTTATCCTTCCCCCAGAAGGCTACAATTAAGTTTGGATATGTTTCTCTGTAGCTATATACATACATATGTACATATATATCCTGTATACATTTCTTAAGATCAAGACTAGACAAGTCCCTATAGAATCTAGTGCTGTAACTAGAAGTTGCCATGCCTGTGGGAAATACCCTCAAATGAACAGCAATGTAGGAGATGCCATCACTAGCTTTATGGGATGATGTTGGATCACCTTCTAGTGCTGGGAGACAGAAACCATCTAGGGGCCATTGTTGAGGATACAGATACCTGGGGGAAAAGGGTAGACTGGGAAGGATCTCATCAGCTATGTGGCTTCTAGGGAGAAAGGAAAGGTCCTATTTGGTAGGTTCTTTGTTTAATTATACTAGCTAAACAATTTTTACATTGCTGAAAAAAAAGTGAAGGTACTGTCAAAAAAAAGTAACTGTATTGCCCTCATTCCACCCCTTCCTCTTGTCATGACTACGGAGCGGGGGAGGAAGAAGAAACAAGTAGGCTCATCAGAGCAAAGGAGACAGTGAGGGAAATCACATCATTTTCAGTTCATACATAGGAGTCAAGATGAAGGGAGGTGGGAGTCAAGAAAAAGGGGATAGAGAAGTACCACTCCAACTGAGCCACCACCTCTGTATGACCTTTGGAAGGACGTTGCTGGGGAGATGAGCAGAGAGGCAGGCACTCATTCATGAGGCAAGTGATGAGACAGAAAAGGCTGAAGCTGTGACTTGGGTGGAGAAAAACAGTGGGGTTTTTCCTGAGACCCCAGACCCCACAGAGGGGTCCCTAGTTCCTGATTCCCTCAACTGATATGACTGTGACCCTCCTGGAGGTTGTGAGTAGAACAGCATTTAGGAGGAGTTGTATTCTATTTGCACAAATTCCTTTGTTTTCCCTTTGGGGTTTTTTTTTTGAGGGGGTAGTATTCTGAGGAGGGGAGGAAGTGGGCAGAGAGGTTAAATAATTGAACTATGTCTTTCCTAAAACTCCTGGGTTATGGGCTGCCAGAGGCTGAGAGAAGCTGTGGATGTAGTTACATGATCACGTTTCAATATATTGTGATTGTTAATACTTTCTGCTGATTCTGTGTCTATGAATAAGAACTATATACAGTAACATGATTATCTTCCTCTGTGTGACTGACTATTATGCCTTACTCACTAGGGCATAGGGAATGGAGGAATTTTCATTGTATGATGTGGTCTCAAAAGCAAGTCTGATTGGATAGATCTGCACTGATCACATCCCTTAGACTAATAAAAAGCAACTGCTATCCAGACTGGGATAGAGAGACTGGCAAACCACAGCCAAGGCCACATCCTGCCAGCTACCTGTTTTCTTATGGCCTGAGAGCTAAGAATAGTTTTAACATCTTTAATAAAGTTTTATTGTATTGAAAAAAGCTAAAAATTATTCTTAGCTTAGGCCACACTGACTGGCAAGACCTTTGGGCCACAGTTTGCCTATCCCTGGGCTATGTCCTACATACTCAAAGAGGACTAAAATGACATCACTGTGTCAGGATCAATGTAGAATGTGTCCATTTGTGATTGAGTGGACCAATATGATCTCAGAAGGCTCTACCACAGGTCAGGCACAAATGGTTCATATGAACATTTGGAGTGGAGATGTCTGTAAATTTGCACATCTTCTGTTTCTTTTGAGCAACTTCCATTCTGCTTTGCTCTTAGAACAGCACCTTCTTTGATGGAGGTGTGCCATGTTGGATGGTCCTTTGCCAGCATCTCCCATGTCTCACAATAGAGACTTTGACAGCGCCCTTGTATTCCTTCTTCAGACCTCCGTGTGAGTGCTTGCCTTGTGTGAGTTTTCCCATCCATGAAATAAGTCACCAGTTATCTAGGAACCATAGAGAGCTTGCTGTTTCCTAGAATTCCCTCTGGAACATATAGCACCAGTGCAAATTTGGAGCTGCCCAGTGTTTGGTTTTTATGTGAATGGGATCAGCAGAGTGGCTAGCAACAGCCCCTAGAAGTTAAATAACAAATTCAAAAGTTGTGCAATCATTATTTAAATGTTTGTGTCCTCTAAGTTTCAAGACCCACTAGGGCACTGCCAAAGTCTCAGGCACTCCCTCTAATTAGGACTCTGGTGGTACATACATCACAAAGTTGTTTCGGGGTTGAGAAAGAATATATGTTAAGTGCTTTTCAAACTTTAGAAATACTGTATAAATATTCGTTAATACTGTTAATATTATTGTTAGTTTAGAAAACAGTCTGTGGAATATAGCTCCACTTTCACTCAGGATGTAAAGCTTTTTACACTTAGAAATATGCCCTCCAAAATGTCAGCTCTCCTGGAGAGAGTCTCCCGGTATGGAGTAAGTAGTGATTAACACTGGCTAGGCTGGTGGAAAGAAAAACAGCAAAGCCAGTTGCTTCATATTGATTTCAGTTCCTAGGACAGCAGCAGTCACAAAGTATGTTTAGTTTCCAAAGGGTCTGCACACTGAGACAATTCTACCACAACTAAATAATATTTTACTCTCTTGGACATCAGCTCTCCCCACTTCAAAATAGTTGAGATTGGCTGATAAAGCCCTGCTAATGGTTTCCTGATTTAGGTTTCAGGGACTTGGCATCAGGGTATTTTCCAGGCCACAAAGATTGAAGGGCCACATTAATACTGTCTCACTCCTCCCAGAAGCTCAGTCTGGGTTTTATTCTAATTTCTCACTGGTCTCATCAAAGAAGCTCCAGATGATGAGAATTTGAGCAAAGGCCTCTCTTCCCACCCTTCCCAGACAGATTGCATGTTTTTTTCCAATACCCCATTCTCCCTAGGGCTTTCCCACATGTGAGTTCCTCCAGCAGGGGTCAGCAACATATCACATCTGGTCTCACTGCTTTATATGTGACCATTTGTCCTAGCATCGGCCACAGTAGGACGGGATGGGGGGTGGGGAAGAAGGGGGAGGAAAGGGGAGTCCCTTCATTTGAAAACTCAGGCTCCGTCCCAACACTGCTTCAGAATTCCTTCCACTAGGCAGGGAGGTGGCCTAGCTGAGGGGAGGGGCTGTTCATGACTAATATTGATGAGTCCAGTGTTTGTAGTCTAAACATCATCTATGCCAACATACCCATCTGGTTTTCTATCATTGTTTTTATGTTTGTTGGCCCATGTTGGGTGCATTGTGTGTGGCTGAGTGTCAGAAAATTCATGCCATTATTTTATCTCATTACAGCTCCTTGTGGACAGAGATCAGGTCTCTCTGGATAAGAAAAGTTTCCGGTCTAGGAAGCTGGCAGCCTTCTCCGATTATCCAGTGATAACTAACATTTAAATAGTGCTTTAAGGTTTGCAAAGCACTTCATTTATGTTATCTTATTTGATCCTCATGACAGCCCTGGGAGGTAGGGTTCTATTATTATGCCCATTTTACAGATGAAGAAACTGAGAGAGGTTAAGTGAGTTGCCCAGGGTCACAGAGCTAAGTAGGACAGTGGTGAGATATGAATTATAGTCTTCCTAACTCCAAGTTTACTATGCTACCTAGATACCCAAGAGAGTCACTAAATAAAGAGTAAGGCACGAAGGCGGAGGTTTTTATTTTCCTCTTCTCCTTTATGTTGACCAAGGATGGACTCTTTTCCTGATTTTTGTACTTCTCACACATGCTCAGTTAGATGGAATTCTCAGCATGGCAGCTAGAGTCCAAGCCATAGCAGCCAACAATCCAGAACACCCATGACCTGCTCCCAGGCCTGTGCTCATTCCCAGACCCATCCTCATCCTTGGCCCCCTTCCCAGCCCTCTCTCGCCTCCAGCCAGCCCTGTACTGAACTACTCATCTCTCTAGATCTGGCCTGCATGTCTTTAAAACTTAAAGGGACAGAGGACAACAGAGGAACTGGGGGATCCCCATTCACTCTGTTCTTCCAGCCCCACCATGAGAAATCTTATTTAAAAACAGAGCAGATATTTCCAGATAATAAAAGCTCACATTTATTTAGCATTTCAAGATTTGCAAAGCCCTGTTGCACTTTGTCAACAATGTCAGACAGACAGTCACTGAGAGCTGACAGTTGGCTGGGATCTGTCTTTCTCCAGGGAGGCCTGGTCTCCATCTCCAAAGAACTTCAACAAGACAAGGCAAGAAAGGACAGAGGCACATCTTCTCTGACCTTCTGCCCTCTACAATATATCATCTCGTTTGATCCTCACAATAACCCTTCGAGGAAAGTGTTATTACTACTCCCCCCTTCATAGTTGAGGAAACCAAGGCTAGGGTCACATAGCAACTAAGTGTCTGAAGCAGAATTTGATTACAGCTCTCTATGACTCCAAGTATGGCTTGCTATCACCTTCAACTCTGATGCTAAAGAGGTATACAGCCTCGATTTGCAAGGCGAAGAAAGGGAACCCTGAGCTGTGGGAGCAAGCAGAGTCAGAGATGAGACCAGAAGGACTAAGCAAAGATCCTAAGCCTGTGGTTCAAACCTCCGGCCCCCCAGGCCACCTCCACAGCAGCTAAGAACTAGTGTGACTGGCAGGGAGAAGCAGCTGCCTAGTCTTTCCACCTGCCCCTGGTAAGAAGGGACTCTTGCCAAAGCTTGGGCACCTGACTTGTTTTCCCAGGAGTTGGGTTACAGCAGCTGATCTGGGCAACAGGTGTAGCCCTTGGGTTATAGCTGCTGTTAAAAACATCTGTACAGCTTGAGAGAAGGCTACAGCTGCAACAAGAACTGGAGACTTAAGCACCCACTTGAGGAGAGTCAGCAAAGCCTATCTTGTGTCCAGGTTTTGAATGGCAGTTCCCCCTCAGCGAGAAACTTGGATGATTTGAAATGAAATTAACATACTGTAAATTCCACCTCCCCCAACTCCAACCTCTTTCCCTCCCCTACACCCCACAATTCCTAAGCATCTTGCGATACGAAACTTGAAATGCAAAGCTGATTGTAAATGGCTTCTTGGCCCAAACACAAAATGAGTCTTGGGTCTAGTCTGACTTGGCTGCCTGATAGGTCCTCCTTCCCCTTTTCTCCCACTCCTTTTTTTCTTTCTTTTTTCTTTGTCTGTCTTTCTTGCTCTCCTTCCTTCTTAGCTATTTCAGTTTCCCCTTCAGAAAGATAAGAAAATCTTGGCTTTCCTCTGCCCTTCCGCAGAATAATAATAATGATAATATCTATACTAATAATAATATCTATAATAATAATAATATCTATACACATATCTGTGTGTAGATAGGGAAATAATTATGGATAGTGCCTTTAGGTTTTCCAAACACTTTGCTCAAAATGAACCTGGAAGATAAAATGGTACAAATATTATTAACCCTATTTTAGAGAGAGGAAAAAATCAGAAAACCTGAGTTCCAGTCCTCATTCAGACACTTACTAGCTGTCTGAACATGCAAGTCACCTAACTGCTTCAGGTCTCAGTTTCGAAGTCTATAAAATGTGCTAGGTTCTGGTGATACAAAAAATGAGAGTTTTGATCTCGAGAACCTTACAGACAATATGGACATATTTCAATATATGTGCAAAATAAATACATAGTGACTTGGGGCATGGAAGGGCTCTAGCATCTGAGTTTTGGAGGCAACTAAGGAATTTGAAGAGAGGGAACTAGGGAAATGGGGGGGCGGGGAAGGGTAGTACTTTCCAGGAGAAGGGAACACCTTATTCAAAGGTACGGAGATGATAAATGGAGTATCATATGTGCAAAACAATAAGAAGTCACTTTTACTGAACATTATAGTATCTGAAGGTACATTATGTATAATGAAAGGATGCTAGGAGGTACAGAGGACAAAGCACCAGGCCTGAAGTGAAGAAGACCCAAGTTCTAATCCAGCCTCAGAGACTTACTAGCTATGGGACCCCAAGCCAGTCACTTCACTCTGTTTGCCCCACTTTAATCATCTGCAAAATGAGCTGGAGAAGGAAATGGCAAACCACTCCAGTATCTTTACCAAGAAAACCCCAAAAAGGGGTCATGAAGAGTTGAACATAACTTAAAAAATGAAACTGAACCACAAAAATATATGTATAACAAGTCTAGGCTGTAACAAGGTTGTAAGGCCTTAAGTGCCAAAGACAAGAGTTCATTTTTGATCCTAGAGGTAATAGGGAACTTCTGGAGGTGATGAAACAGGATAATGACATGGTTAAACCTGCGCTTTAAGAATGTCATCTTAACAGCTAATATGAAGGCTGGATTGGGAAGGAGAGATTTGAAGGAGAAGAGCCAGTTAGGCAATTGCAATAGTCCAGCTGAGATATGATAAGGATGTTTGGGGCCTGAACTAGAACAGTAGCTGTCCAAATGAGAGAGGGGGTTAGATGCAAGATGCTGTGGGCTGTTATATAAATGTGAGTGTTATTAAGTGACTTACCCAAGATCACACAGCTAGGATTTGAACCTGGTTTTCCCAGCTGAATGGCCATTGCTTTTCCTTTTATAGTAGGATGTTTCCAATGGCTGTAGGGGAAATGGGAGAAACAATTACTCAGAAGAATGACTTTTTATAACTACAATTAATAGTAACTATTTCCAATTAATGAACAGCTTCCTAAATGAAGCTTATATCAAGACCATGTTCTCATTGAGGCCTTGGCCACTTCATATGGGGGCTTACTAACCTCCAGCCTGCACTCGCTCGCTCTTGCTCTCCCCCCCCCTCCCTCCTTCTCCTTCTCTTTCTCTTTCCCTCTCTCTCCCTCTCTCTCTCCCTCTCCCCCTCTCTCCTCTCTCAATTAAAATGAATTTCATACCTATCATGGCACCTACTTCACTTGATTATTCACATCCCTCCAATGATTTCCCATCACTTTGCTGATCAAATATGGCAGCTAAGTGTACAGAGACATTACATAGCACTTTGTTACATACTTCCCTTTTATTATTGTAGAATATAATTATCTATATTTATCTTATCCTCTATTATGAGATCCTTGAAAGCATGGACTGTCTTGCCTCACTATTTGTATTTTCAGCACTTAGCTCAATAATTTGTACATATAGTAAAAGTGCTTTAAAATGCTTTTTCATTTCATCATAAGGGCAGGGACATTCTTACCCAAATGTTTTATCTCTTCTAGTCTTGGAATAGTATTAAACATACAGTAGGTAAATAATATTCTCTTAATTTACTTTAATCCACTCTAGTAGTATTTTCCTCCAAATTTTCCCCAAATAAACCCTTATGCCTGGAGCAGACACCTCGAACAACCCCTTTCCTTCTGTTCAGCTTTCCACAACTCTCCCTTTAAGGTTATTTACAGCCAGCAAGTCTTTCCCAGTTTCCTCTGCTCAATGTACTCACATCAGCACAATTTTTGAACCACCTTTTCCCCCTCAGTAGAATTTTGTGGCTATTGTATTCTTAAGCTCTCAAATGGAAAAATGGCAGCTGTGGAAAGGACAGCCATGTGACCAAGTGGTTAGATTTCCCTGGAGAGTTTAGGGACATGGTGTTCTAGTTAGAGAGGGGAAGTTCTGGGCAGTGCCACTTTGGGCACTGCTTCCTTAAAAATTCCCAAATTCAGGTTCCAGGACCTCTCCTTCTAGATACATAAATGGGAGTACTTAGGCAGTATTTGATTCTTGGAGAGAGACTCCCAGAATCCAGGCTTCTACAGAAACACCAGAACAACCCTAGTCAGCACTAGTCTCAAGTTAGAAGCTTCCAGAACTTAGCCTTCTAGGGGGATAATGGGGTATGCCTGGGCAGCGACAGTCTCTTGGAAAGAAAGAGATGAAGTGCATTGTCCAGGACAGGGGTAGGGAACCAGTGGTCTCAAGGCCACATGTGGCCCACTAGGTTCTCAAGGGTAGCTCTTTGAGGAATTTGTTTTGTGAAGCTTGGATTCAGTCAAAGGACTGCCCTTGAGGACCTAGAGGGCTACTGAGGCCACAGGTTCCCCACCCTTCATCCAGGAGCTGAAAGCTCAAGTAGAAAAGTGAGCTACAATATAGAGAAGAAAAAGGCATGGACTTTTCCCTTTGCAACTGCAAGGAGTTACATGGAACTGTCAGGTCTTACAAGGAGGAAGTTGTCTCCCTTAACACTGATCTGCAGTTTTGCCCATCTCAAGGTGCCTCTGCCCTCAGTCCTGCTTGATGGCCGTGTCCTGAACTGAACTGCCAGTTCATGAGGCTCCAGGCTGTGCTGTCTTCACACCACCATCATCCCCCAGCTCTCTGATTCCTCTCCATGCTTTGTCTTCAACTATTAGAACATAAACTTCTTTAGGGTGGAGACTATATTATCTCCTTATATTCATCTCTCCAGTACTAGCACAATGCCTGGCACACAGTAACCATTTCATAAATGCTATATCTAACATCTAGCTATGTCTAGCTATCATCTATCTCTATCATGTCATCTATCAATCTATTTATCTATGTTATCTCTATCAATCTGTCATTTCTATCTATCTCTATGATACATGGTTGAGGTGGGGTCTCCATGCATTACAATGTGTCCACGGTAGATTGGCTGAGTTCCCTGATCAATCTCCATTTATTAATTTGTCCCATCTCCCCTATCTATTTTAGAGATAGAGACCAGGATGGTTCTTTACTCTGTACCTCCCACAACCCTGTGGGCTCAATAGAGTCTTGATAGATAGGTCTGATGCCATTAACCACTTATAATTTGGTCTCATGGCTCTTTGACATCCATGGCCTTGGCCTCCACCCTGGACCTTTTCCCCCAAACCCTCCCCAATTCGAACACCCAGTTGCGTTTTCTGTCCTGTGGTTAAAATGACTTGCATTCCAGCTAAAGTGCAATGATATTCCATATGGCCCACGCTTGCTGGTCGCCATTGCTCTAGAGGCACGTGAGTGCATGCTGGGAGCACCCAGGACAATACTGCCCTTATATGCCTTGGGTGAAAGGGCCTGTGGAATCCCAAGAGCAAGCAGAACCCTCTTCTTTTCTCCTAGAAACTGTCTACCACAAGATTCTTAAAGAGATATGGTTTCTTCCTTCCCTTCTTTTTCTTTTTTCCCTCTTTCCTTCCCTTCTTTTCTTTCTCCCTTCCTTGCTTTTTTCTTCTTTTCTTTCTTTCTCTCATCATTAAAAGAACACCCTGTATATAGTGTTTTAGGTTTGCCAATCACTTCCTTCCAAATGAATCTAGAAGATAAAATAGCACAAATATTATTAGCCTCATTTTACCGAGGGGAAAATATTTAGAAAATTCAGAGAAAGTGTGAGATGGAGAAGAGCAAACATGACATCATGGGCAGAGCACTGAACTTGGTGTTAGAAGATATGGGTTCCAATCCCAATTCAGCCACTTGCTGTCTGAACATGGAGAAAGTCACTTAATTACTCAGGTTCTCAGTTTCCTGAGCTATAAAATGGAGATAGGAATATTTATTCCACCTGCTTCACAGGGTTGTTGTCCAGAAAGTACTTTGAAAATCTTAAGGGCCCCATAGATCTAATAACAAACTTTTATTAAATGCCTACCATGTGTCAGACACTGTACTAGGTGCTAGGGATACAGAAATGAAAGTGCTTGAGCTCAGTGAGCTTATAGACAACATTCAAACATCCCAATACACATAAAGCATATATTATGTGAGCGTGTGTGTTTGTATAATACAAAAATATATCTATATATAGATATACAGGTCTCTTTCTCCATATACATGCATACAACACACACACATACACACACACTAAATATTAAATGATTGTGTGAGGGAGGAAGGGGCCTAGTACCTGAGCTTTGAAGGCAACCAGGTATTGTAAGAGGGCATCTTTGGGGAAAAGAATCATTTACATTTGCTGTGTATCCTCCTTCCTGGTAATTGAGAAAAGAGCAACATCCTGCTGATAAAGGCAGTGATTCTCTTGTTCTAGTTACTAGGCCAGCTTTTCCCCACGTTATTTTTCCTGTTAACTAAAAAACTCAAGGAAGTACATCTCTCTTAAAGCAGGACTGAAATATATCACCAATCTGAGCTATGATCCAGGAATGGAGGGTGTGCTGGGAACTGGGTGAGAAAGAAGAGGATATTCCAACACAAATAAGGAGGAGGAATCTCCCCATCTCCATAACTGCTGATGCTAATGAACTAAGCAGGGTCATGGGTTACTAGGCAACTCTTAGAAACCTAATGCAGGTGAAATTAGTTTTCAGGTCTCAAGTGCGAATGAAATCTTCCTTTTTTGATGAGAAACAGGACTAGAACTGTGCAATGGAAAATGAGAAAAGTTGTCAGAAGTCCCAGAAGTACAAAGTGAAATTAATTTTATAAAGGTCATTAATGCTTTGTCCAATGTCACCAGTGAATCTTGTTTTACACACTGCCACGGATATCCTGTGAATCAGATCTATATGATTATACAAATGAAAGGCGTACAGGAAGGACAGAGGGGGAAAATAGACTCTCTAGGTCACATAGCAAGTCCGTAATAGCTCTGGAAATAAGGCCCAAGATATGTTCAAACTCTCAAACCACTTCATAGCACCCAGATCAGGAAGCCAAATTAGAGAGGCAGAGTTTGTAAGAAATCAGGACAAGTCTCCAAAGAAATTAGACTTGGGGACCAAAAACTTTTCAGCAAAACTGAAATAATTCCCCACTCTAGTTTTTCCAGCTATAGAAATTTAATTCTCAGTCCTAGGTTGCCATGGTTTAAGAGCAGAAGGAAGATGGGAGAGCTCTGTGGGGTGGCAACTTGGCAAATAGATGGATTTGTGAAAGTCTGTTTGCAAAACTGACACTGAGCTTCATGTTAATTCTCTGCTACCCTAAAGCAATAATAGTGTTTGAAAGGAGAAGAGCGTGGTTAGAGATTGGAGATGGGGGAAGAAGGAAAGAAATTCCTACTCCGAGGGTCAATGACAAGGCACTGAGCTGGGGGCCTTGGAGGGAAGATGAGCCTTGCTTCTCACTGCTGGGACTCCTGTCATGGCACCAGTGGGTCATGTCGTTCTGTACTCTGCTGTAACTCTTTCCATTATTCACTGCTCAATTCTCTCTGCCAGGCAAAGGATAACCTCATCAAGGTCCTTTCCCACCATGCCCTCCTCCTACCTTAGCAACTATACTCAGCCAAGGCCCTGAGTTCATCACTTATTGATTTTCATATTTAAAGAAAGCCCATTTGCCTCATTCAAAACCACTGAGTCATCTCTGCTGTGCTTAAGCTAAAAAAAGGAAGGAAGGAAGGAAGGAAGGAAGGAAGGAAGGAAGGAAGGAAGGAAGGAAGGAAGGAAGGAAGGAAGGAAGGAAGGGAAAGAAAGAAAGAAAGAAAGAAAGAAAGAAAGAAAGAAAGAAAGAAAGAAAGAAAGAAAGAAAGAAAGAAAGAAAGAAAGAAAGAAAGAAAGAGAGAGAGAGAGAGAAGAAAAATCACAAAAGAACCCACCCACTTACCCTGCAGTAATTTAGGCAAAGGGTCATCTCTTGTTCCTGGGTCCCTGTTTCCAAGACAAGTTCAGCCTGAAACAAAATAAACTTTTTCTCACTATGTTCAAGAATCAGTAAATGAGTCGGTAAGATATTGGGGTCACTTTGCTAGTCACCTCTCTTTTCTCCTGCTCGCTCAGCTATCTACCTGTACACCCTAGGAACACAGGAACTTAGAGTGAAAAGTACACTTAACACCTTATGTAGTCAACCCTTCTCAAAGTGAGGTCTAGAGAGATGAAGTAACCTAGCCAAGGTCATGGACAGCTAGGTGGTACAGTGAATGGAGCACTGGGTCTGAAGTCAAGAAGATTCATCTACCTGAGTTCAAATCTACCTCAGACACTTAGTAGCTGGGCAAGTCACTTAACCCTATTTGCCTCAGTTTCCTCATCTGTAAAATGATCTGGAGAAGGAAATAGCAAATTACTTCAGTATCTCTGCCAAGAAAACCCTGAATGGGGTCACAAAGAGTTGGACATAACTGAAATGACTGAACAACAACTAGCCAAGGTCACATTGTGAGTTATTGGGAGATCCAGGGCTAAAACCCACATTCCACTAACTCCCAGCCCAGGGATTTTTTTCCACTGTGGCATAGGGGATAGATCTTTGGACCTGAGTTAGGAAGATCTGAGTTCAGATCCAGCCTCAGACACTCACTAGTTGTATGATCTTCAGGCAAGTCACTTAACCCCTGCCTGCCTCAGTTTCCTCACTGATAAAATGGGGATAATAATAACACCTACTTTCCAAGGTTTTGTGAGGAACAAATGTAGTAACATTTGTCAAGTACTTAGCACAGTGTCTGCATAAAGCATATAGTAGCTGCTGAGTAGTGATACAAATGCTAGCTATTAATAATAATAATATTTTTATTATCTTTACCTTTTCTCCCCACCCATTCACTCACCTATTTTTTTCTCCTACCAACCATAGTTACTCATCTAACCAATTGCTCTTAAATGTTTTTATTCTTATTTGTTTACTGACAACGGTTCATGATTGGTGTACCCAGAGCATGATGAGGAATGGAGTCAGAAGGGATAGAAGTGATTGGTCGTGTTCAAATGGTGGAAGACAGTGATCCTCTTGAAGGATGGAGAACTTTACCACAGTCTAGCTAGAAGGAATGCTTAATTTCTCTGATGCCTGATAGAAATGCTCATTTGTACTCAGAGTCTGCTAGAGTTCTTAGAAAATACTGAAGTGCTACGTAAATATGAGCTTTTATTATAGGTTAAAGATTATGATCCCAGGCTTACAAAAGGGGAAACTGAGGCATATAGTGGGAGGGGGATTTATACCCAATCTTTATCAATGGTATATCCAGGCTTAATACTGAGCACCCCTGACTATAATCCTATTATCTATGTCCTCTTTGGCCAATCGAGTTATCTGTGATATATTTGTTTTTATGATTTGACTCCAAGCTATTCTTAGAGAGCCCCTGCACAGCTTGTCAAAATAAGTTGTGGCTCGGAAGGAATGGATCTCAATCAGGTAACATTATCTGAACCTCTTGCTCTTTGCCCATGCAGCAGTAATCTTCTCCAAGAATAATGGAAGCTGGAGTTCTAGGTTTGAACCTTAAGCTCTTTCACATACACAAATCACTTAAACAATCTAAACTATAGTTTCTTCATCTGTAAAATGATGGTAATATTTAAACTACCTGTGTTTTTTTTTCTTTTTTTTTTCTTTTTTTTTTCTTTTGTAATGTTTAACAATCACTGCCATACAATTGTGATTTTATCCCCCCCACCTACCCCCCACTCCCCCCCTCCCTCCCCACTACTGCATACAATTCTGTATAGATTCTACATATACTTTCCTATTGAGTATATTTTCACTATAGTCATGCTATGTAGTCAGACTAAGATAAATGAAAGAAATCGTATAACAAATCAGAACATGATACACAAACACATACCCATACACAAACATGATCTGCTACAATATGTGAGTGACTTCCATATTTCTCTCTCTGAGTGTGGCAGGCATTTTGCCTTGAGATCCTCCATTGGGATTTTTTTTTTTTTTTTTGGTAAGAAGTTCTTGTGTTATTACAAAAATCTAAGTCTACCAGAAAAAACTCTCACACACTGTGGTTGTTGCTGTGCATAAAGTTCTCCTGGTTCTGCTCCTTTCACTCAGCATCAGGTCATATAAGTCCTTCCAGGCCTCTCTGAAGTCTTCTTGTTCATCATTTCTTATGGCACAATAGTACTCCATTACATTCATATACCATAATTTATTCAGCCATTCCCCAATTGATGGACATCCCCTTGACTTCCAGTTTTTGGCAACTACATAGAGTGCTGCTATAAATATTTTTGTACATGTGGGACCCTTTCCCATTTTTATGATCTCTTGGGGATATAGTCCTAGTAGCGATATTGCTGGGTCAAAGGGTATGCACATTTTTGTAGCCCTTTGGGCATAGTTCCAAATTGCTCTCCAGAATGGTTGGATGCGCTCGCAGCTCCACCAACAATGAATTAGTGTTCCAACTTTCCCACATCCTCTCCAGCATTTATCATTTTCTTGTTCTGTCATTAAACTACCTGTGTTATATGAAAAGCATTATGTGGGACTATTATGATTGTCAAACTGTATCAAAGAGGACAACGAATTTGAAAGTGAACATAGGTTTGACAAAGAAACTTATGAAAAAGAAGATAGTTAACATAAGCACCTACTATGTGCCAGGTGCTGTGGAAGAGTTTTACAAATATCATTTCATTTGATCCTCACAAATCTTGAGAAATAGGTCCTATCATTATCCTCATTTGCAGTTGAAGAAACTGGAGCAAAGGCAGATTAAGTGACTTGCCCAGGGTCACATACCCAATAAGTGTCTGAGGCCGGATTTAAACTCCTGCCTCCAGGCCCTTCTCTATCCACTGAGTCAGAAACCTAAGACCATTTTGTTTTGGCGCAATGGTCATAAGATAAGGGACTCTTCTCCGCTATACTTTTCTCTTTCTTGCCCCTCTATACAAAGCACGAAATAATGTTTCTCTTAAGTGAAAATTGTTTTTAAAGAACAATTTGCTTTGCCCATGCTACCACTAAACTAGCATCTCTAGCACCATGCTCTTATTGGGAAATCTTTTCATCTCCCCAACAGGACAAGTGACTTGGTTGGGATTAGCAGTGAGGACTCCAGGCTTTTCATTCTGGCTCTGTTCCAGACTCTCAATCTGGCCTTGCTGTTAGTACTTTGTCCTCAAAGAGGACCTGGCCTAGACAGTGCTGGAAGAACTCACAGAGGATATGATAATAATTATCATCATAATAGCCATAGCAACCATAATAATGTGCTTGTATATCATTTAATATATGCCAGGCAAGGCAATAAGGGTTTTTATAATTATTTTCTCATTTGATCCCTACCACCAACCTGGGAGGTAGGGGCTATTATTATCCCCATTTTACAGATGAGGTAAACAGAGGTTAATTCACATAAGTAATAAGTGTCTGAAGCTAGATTTGAATTCAGATCTTCCTCATTCCAAGCCTAGTGCTTTTTTTTTTCCCTAGCATTCTCCCCAACTCATCCCCTAATACACACATGCAAATGTGCAAAGAACCCTTAAAGTCTAGCTCTCGAGCTCTGGCATTCTCTATCCCCAATGGCCAGGTTTGTGAACCCTGCTAATGCCTGGGTTTTTCCTACACCTTTCTCCTGTGGAACTCAAAGCTCTATACAGAGATGTCCAGTGGAAAGGGCTACCTTCTTTTCTACCTTTTTTTCATGCCTTCTTCATGCAGAAGCTAAATAGCCAGTTATTAAGGGGACTGCTGCTTCAAGTAGGAGTTTGAATCAAACAATCTCTAAGGTACTAAGGAACTCAAAGGCTCTTTGATTCTGTTTTCCAGCCTTTCCCCCTTATTCATTCCTTCTCCTCCGTTCCCCTTACCTTTCATCTTTCCCTTCTCCCATTTCTAAAACCATTGAGGGGAACAGGACAAGATAGGACTGTCAAGGCATAGCAGACATGACCTTAGAGTTGGAAGACCTCAGTGTACATCTCAGCCCAGCTACTTACTGCCTTGGGTGACCTTGGGCAAATAACATGCCATTCTCCTTATTCAGGGGGCTAAATTGATTGATCTGTAAAGTCACTTCCACCTCTGGCTCTGATGACTTATGGAGTCATTTTGGAATTGGAAGAACCCAAGCACCTCACATGAAGAAATAGGCTCACAGTTGTTTGAGACAGAGCCAACACCAGGACCTAGGTCTCAACGTCCAATCCAATGCTGTCCCCTCTATTCTGCTTAAAGGTAAGGCAGCAGCATGACAAACAGACCACTGTCTGGCACGTAGTAGCTGCTTAATAAGTACTAGCTGACTGACTGACCAGGTCTCAGTTCAATAGTTCATTCTCCTGAAAAGATGAGAAAGCATCATGATAACTAAGTTCAGTCACCTGAAAATAGTTCAGATTTTTTGTTGAAGAAGGAGGAAGAAGAGGAAGTTTCAAATCCCACCCCTGACATTACCTGTATGACCTTGGGCAAATCTTTTAACCTCCCTGGGCCTCAGTTTCCTAAGCTGTCAAATGTCTAAGTCATACCATATGGCTTCTCTAGATCTAAGATCCTATGAAGGGTCAGCAAGGGAGCAAGAAGCATCCTAGGACTTTTTGTCCTAGGAAACAAAAAAAAAAATCACACAAGGGGTAGGAATTGGGGGGAGGGGGGGAGGAGAGAGGACCTGGTGATATAAGGAAAGGGGGCACTAAGAGGGGAGGAAGAATCAATGAGCCAAGGAAAACCTCATTTGTGTAAAGGTTTTCTGGTCTGGCCAGGAAGGAACCTGAGCCACAACACCGAAGACTTGTTCTTTCTACTTATGGGAGAGAGGAGAGATGGGGAGCTGGGGCAGGGGGGAGGGGTATGGGGAGGGGCGTGGAGAAGGCAAGAAAAGGTTACTGGGAATAGCTTTCCAATGACAAAGTCTGGAAGGGACCCATGCCTCCGCCCCTCTGCGGGTTAAACTGGCACGGGGCTGGGGGGGGGGGGGGAACCAAAGCAGAAAAGTCCCCTTGCTCCCTCCCTTCCACTCTCCCTCCCTCCCTCCATCCCCCTATCTCCTCCCATCCCAGCAGTGGCCTGGCACACCCACCCCTCCCCTAAGCCAGCAGCATAAAGGACTGGCGTGTGCCTCAGGGGCAGCGGGTCACATGGCTCCACCTCCTCGCCGGGGGATCCCGGGGGACCGCACTTTGTTCAGGATGCTGCCGTACCCATTGTGGAGGCTCAGCCTCTGGCTGGCTCTGTGAGAGGGCTGGGAGAGGAAGAGGAGGAAGAGGAGGAGAGCGAGGACGAGGACGCAGGCAGGCGCCGCCAGCCGCACTTGGGCTTAGGGGGCCGGCTCTGGCGGCCAGGGGGAGCCCCTGAACAAACTTTGTGAGGCGCGAGGGGACATCGTGGGGCACCTCTGGGAGAGAACGAGATCTGCGTCTGGGAGATGGGCATCTCCCACTGGCATGCATAAGCGGACCCCGAGGACGGACCCGGAGGACGGACCCGAACGGTGAGTGGCTTCTCTGCCGTTTGGCTGACTCGATGAGCTCGGAAGGTCCCGGCGTCTGAGTCACCACGGGTTTGTTGGGGCTGGTGGCTGATGGAAGAATCAGAGGTCTGACACTTGGGGTTCCAGCTGAGGCTGGTGGGCAATGTCCAGCCTTGGGCAGGGGCTGGCAGAGAGAAGAGACTTGCAGAGTGGTGAGTGAGACAAGGAAGGGGATGGAGGGAGACAGAGACCGAGACAGGGAGGCAGAGACAGAGAAACAGAGGGAGAGAGACAGAGAAACAGAGGGAGAGAGACAGAGGGAGAGAGACAGAGGGAGAGAGACAGAGAAACAGAGGGAGAGAGACAGAGAAACAGAAAGAGAGAGAGAGAAACCGAGACAGGGAGGCAGAGACAGAGAAACAGAGAGAGAGAGACAGAGAAACAGAGAGAGAGAGACAGAGAAACAGAGAGAGAGAGAGAGAGAGAGAGAGAGAGAGAGACCGAGACAGGGAGGCAGAGACAGAGAAACAGAAGGAGAGAGACAGCGAAACAGAGAGAGAGAGAGAGAGAGAGAGAGAGACCGAGACAGGGAGGCAGAGACAGAGAAACAGAGGGAGAGAGACAGAGAAACAGAGAGAGAGAGAGAGAGAGAGAGAGAGAGAGAGAGAGAGAGAGAGAGAGAGACCGAGACAGGGAGGCAGAGACAGAGAAACAGAAGGAGAGAGACAGAGAAACAGAGAGCGAGAGAGAGACCGAGACAGGGAGGCAGAGACAGAGAGGCAGAGACACCCAGAGAGACATAAAGAGACAGATAGAGACAAAGTCAGTTAACATAACATAGAGAGCTATAGATATAAGCCTGACAGCAAACTCACTATATATAGTCTATATTGGCACTTACCATAACAGTCAACTTTCAGACTTATCTTTCGGCCCCATTTGATACTTATATAAGAATTTTGAGTTTCTCTGAGGTTAGACACAAAATATAAAGTACTGTATTTCCCACACTCTTTTTTCCTCATCTATAACTCCTATCCTTGAAGCACCTAATGGCACTGAATTCTTTCTGAGCAGTTGCTAACTAGTTGTGGCAGAGGGGATAGGCAGGTGACTTGGTAGGGTGTTGGGCCAGGACACATCCCTGATCCCCCAACTTCTCTGTAATGGTTTCTAATCTTTACTGTGCTGCTTTTCTCTCTGGTACTAGCCCCCTTCTACCCCACCCCCCAAGTGTCTACTGTCTGGGAGTAAAGGGAACTTTTGGGAAGTGGAGTTTATTAGAGGGTCATTCTAGAGACCTAAATTCTGGGATGGAAGGGAAGGGTGGCCAAAAAAAAAAAGCCAGCTAAGCCCCACACAGAGCAAATGAAGAAGGCAAGAACCTGGAGGGTTGGGGGGAGATGATGAGTCAGTTTATCCAGCAAAGAGGGAACCTTGTTCCCCAGAGCTGAGTACAAGATCATCAGCTGGTGGGGAAAGCAGACTTTGCTAGGACATTCACTGGGCTCAGCTGGCTGGCGTCCTAGGGATACGGGAATCAGCTCCATCTCCTTGCTGATAATATATTGTTTATCTTGCTTCCTGTTGCCATTGGCTCATTGGAACTTAGTGCTGAGAAAGACTTATACAAGACTTCTGTACAAACAAGAACCTTACTGGTGTTCTCTTCTTTGGTCTGGTGTCTTGAGATTATCCAGCACCAAGGATCTCACCTCCAGATTTCACTTGTGGTAGAAACTAGCACATCACACAAGGGATGTTTGTATCAGAGTTAGGGAGCTGACTCCCCACAAGTTGGGGATCTATCTCAGGGTAATTGATTTCCTTTTGTCCAAGGACCTAGGTAGACATTATTAAAGGCTTTTTAAACTATATCTTTCAAGTGCCTTGGTTTGGGTTAGAAAGTTTATATTTTTGGTCACTTCTGTTTTGGGAGTTTGGTCTGGGTAGGAAGGCACAAGGAAGCTGTCACAGCAGAACTGTACCACTACCACCTCCCAAAAAGATGTGTCTTGCAGTTCTATTTGTTTCCAGAATTGGTTTCTAAGGGGAAATCTGGTTGTTCAAGGGTTCTCTATTTAGATGTTACTACCTCATTTTGACATGGTGCTTTAGGGCAAACTTACTTGTCATAACAACCTTGGGAGTTAGGTGCTATTATTATCCCAGTTTTATAAGTGAGGAAACTGAGGCTTTGAGAGACTAAGTGATTTGCCTAGGGTCATGAAACTAGCAGTGTCAGGCCAGAGATGAACCCACATATTTCTGATGTTAAATCCAAAGCTCTCTTTTCTATGTCTCCCAGTTTCTGTGCCATTACTTATTCTCTGAGTAACTCAAAGGGGGCTATTTGCATATTTTACATCTTTGTTTTCCTTACACAAAATTACAATGGGGAAAACTCCTATCACCAGTTGAAGTGGGGAGGTGCTTGGAGTAGAGAGAAACTCACTATTTATTAATGTGTTCATTAACTTACTGTAAGACCTTAGATAAGTGATTTCCCCTTTCTAGACTTGAATTTCTTCATCTGTAAAATGATGAGGTTAGAGTAGATGGTCTCTGAGGTCCTTTCTAGCTCAAAAAACATTGTCATACTCAGCCTCCTTGAGCCCTCAGTGCCTCAACTCCAAAGTTTAACCCCAAGAGCTGATAGTGAACCATATAGTTTTGCCTTTTATTTTATTTTGTGAAACCTGGCCTGAAGCAAACTCTTCAGTTTGAGAAGGACAAGCATTTGGAGCCTGGCCAGCTTCAAACATTTTGGCATTATCTGGGTTCTGGGTTTCTCAGGCAGGGAGTGTAGCCTCCTGGGGGAGCTTCTGAGGGAAACTAAAGTATTGTTTTTCCTTTTCTTGTCTAATCCTCCCCCACTCCCAAACCAGCAAGCCCACATCCTCTGGAGGAAGCCTCTGGGGTCCCTTTTCAGCTCTGACTCAGAAGGAAAGGAACACCCTAGCCTGAGAGGGTCTCCTGTCTGTCTGAAAAAGTCTCATATTTTCTCTCTGTCTCTCTCCCTTTCCCTCTCCCTCTGTCTCTCTGTCTCTCCCTCCCTCCCTCTCCTTTCTCCTTCTCTCTGTCTTTCCCTCTTGTCCCTCTGTGCATGTCTCTCTCTTTTCTCTCTTTCTGTAACTATCTCTCTGTCTCTCTCTCTATCTATATACATACGCACATATTATATATATATATATATTTTCTCTTCTTTGTCTGGTATGAAGATTCCCCTTTAAAGTCCTCTCTGAAGCAGAATGGTGATGAATGGATAAGCAATGAGAGTTGGTACTTAGTTATGTCCCTAGTGCTGCTCATGTAGAAATCTCTGCAGATGTTACCTAGGAGCAAATGTTACTAACCAAGGGAGGAGCAAACCCCAGCAAGGAACAAGATCTGCCATCTTTCCAGAGAAGCTAAACCATTCACCCCTGGTGCCTCTGGATAGAAGGAACACAGAGAGCTCACAAGTGGAGCAGCACTTGGCAAAAGTACCATCTTTTCAGGCCTTGTTTTTTAGCTATACTCATCATAGAACAATAATTAAAAACATTTTCTTTTCTTTATTCTAGTGCGTATGCAGATTTCTGTATAGATACAGACATTCATATACATATATCATACATACACACACATATATGTATAAAGCAACAGTAAATACATACTAAAATGAAGATTATCACAGGAACCAATCTCCCAAGTGAAATCTGTTCCCTTGACCTACCAAGAAGGCTGACTCAGGCCTAGCTGGGACATTCCAGCTTCCTTTGAGGAGGCAGGGACTTTGACACCCTGTTTCCTGTGTTTCCTGAGATGTGAAAAGAAGCAGGATGACTGAGCCCTGAGCCACTCCAATAGGCCAGTGAGTACTACTCCCTGACTTTGTGTGTGCCCTATTCAGGTCACACGTGCATTCTTCCAAATTCACTTAGTCTCATTTTAATAGGAGATGCAGTCCTATAGAGGAAAATTTAAAGGTATTAAATGCATCTGGCCTGGCACAAGCCCACTAATAACAAGATGTTTCCACTTCAAAAGGCTCTGAGACTATGTATTGAGGCCCAGCCTTCCAAAGCTTCTTTCATTAAGGCTGTTTGTAGCTGAAAAACTCAGACCATTGAGAGGGTTAATGGGACTTACTCAAGGCACTCCCCTGACCCCACTCCCTAGGGAAGTCAGCATCCAAGGTAGAATTCTCATTCCGGTGTACATGAGTCCCAATCTCCAGCATAACTTATCCCAACCCAGGAAAATCCAGCAGGTTTGAAACCCAGGGATACCAGGTAGCAGGTTTCTGGTTGTCAGAGCTAAGAAGCAGCAAGATTGGAAGAGGAAGTTCAGTTGTTTCACTGATTTTTCACTGGGGACCATTATTAACCAGACACCTCTCACTGTCTCTGCCTAGTCTGATGACTCAGTCTGATACTCTGTAGCTAGGTAAACAGTGGGCAACTAGGTGGTACCATGGATAGAATGCTGGGCCTGGAGACAGGAAGACCTGAGTTCAGATCCAACCTCAGACACTTATTAGCTTGTGACCCTGGACAAGTCCCTTAACCCCTATTTGCCTCAGTGTCCTCATCTGTAAAATGGGGATCATAATAGCACCTACCTCCCAGTAGTTATAAAGATCAAATGAGACTATATGGTAAAGCACTTAGCACAGTGCTTGGCACACAGTAAACACTATAGAAATGTTAGCTAGTAGTATTATCATCCACTGCACATTTAAGGAGTAAGCAATTGATGGCTAGAAAACAGTGGGAAATTATCTTTGCTGTCATTAATTCCAATGATTTTAAATTTTAATTCTGCCAAAAAAAGATGAGAACTAGATTCATAATAACGATGGTGATGATGCCAATAATACAACAGCCAGCTAGCATTTATATGTTGCTTTAAGGTTTAAAAAATATTGTCATAGGTTACCAAGCATTTTCAGTTTGCAAAATGCCTTTATGTGCAGTATCCTATTTGGCCCTCACTCGTAACAACCCTATGAGGGAGGTACAGTGGGGATTATCATCCTCACTTTATAGATGATCAGATTTAGGAAACTTGTCGTCTCATTTCAATCTAACCAGATGGGGCCACTAACCAACAGTGCATAATTGATTTCAATTCAGAAGACATATATTAAGAGCATGCTATATGCAGGGCATTGTACTAGGCTCTGGGGATACAAAGACAAATTGAAAAAACAAAATCCAGCCCCTGTCCTCAAGTAACTTACATAGATATGTAAAGTTTACATATATAAGTAAAAGTCCCCAAGGTCTTAGTGCTTTTAAAGCACTAAGACTTTTGGGACACCCTGTATAATAATATAATGTTGTTGTTTGCCCTTCATTCTCGAAGAGGACCATGACATCAGGGAGGTGGTGCCATGACTTGCAAGTGAATTGGAATTAAATGAGAAAGGGCTGTGCAAAGTCACCAGCTTCACTTTCTCCTGCAAAGCCATCTGGGTCCAGTGGCCAGATAGAAATCAGGATGACTGGAGATGGCCCCCGAACAGTATGATGTTCGGGAAAAAACACTAGTAATTGAGGAGGATCAGGTACCTTGTAGGATGTGGCACTTGAGATGAGCATTGAGGCAAGCTAAATATCCTAAGAGTGGAAGGTGAGGAAGCCATGACACATAAGGAAACACACTCAGCATGATGCAAAGACCCAGATGTGAGAGATGGACTGCCTCAGGGACCAGCAAGTGGAGTTCACAGAGGGAATAACATGACATACATCTGGAGAGGTAGACTGTACAATGACAGGCTTTAAATGCCAGGATGAAGAATTTGTCCTAGAAACAATTAAGTATCAACTAACATTTCTAGATAAGGGAAGCAACCATCTGACTTGTGCTTTGGAAAAATATTTTGGCAGGTGCATAGGGAATGAGTTAGGGACACAAGTGACAACAACAAGGGGATCTAGAGAGGCAGGGGCAATGGGGCAGGGCACAGACAGCTGAGTGCGCTTCTCTATATTCTAGTAGAGATAGGCCCTAGACCTATGATTTTATTGATATAGGGAACTCCCAGATGAGGAATATCCTCTGCTACCACGGGTAGGTACCTCTTCAGCAACTTATCATCTTAGAGAGTTGCCTAGAGAACTGAAAGATTAAGTAACTTGGACTATTACTGTGCTATAAGAAATGATGAGCTCAGGAATCTTAGAAAAACATGGATAGACTTGCATGGAATAATGAAAAATGAAATGAGCAGAAACAAGATATCATTGTATACAGTATCAGCAATATTGTTTTAAGAACAACTTTGAGTGACCGAGTCATTCTATTTATAAATACCCAGTGTAACTACAAAGGATATATGAAGGAAGATGCTATCTGCATCCAGAGAAAAAACTAACAAATAGAAGTATATGTACAGTGTTTATATGTGTGCATGTGTGTGTATCACATTCATATTTGTGTCTAATGCATAGGTTCCAAAAGTAGGTGATGCTACCTCCTGGTGGGTTGCTGGAACGATGGGGGTGGTGGTAGTAGTAGCCTCAAGTGATGCAGATTTCTAGAAAAAACCTTATTAAAGGGTTAAAGAAAGTCAATTTCAGAGGGACTGGGTAATTTTTTTAAAGAAGGTGGTAAGTCAAATAAGTTTGGGAATCTCTGGATGGTAGCCATCTCTAAGGTGGAGAGGGGGTAGGGAAGAAAAAAAGGAAAAGAAAAAAATTTACATGATTCCTTTATTTTATAGTTATAAGACATAGCAAGTTGTACATAATGGATTGGCAGTTTCATGTGCAGTCATCTTTTTCTATTGTTCTATGTTATGGAAATGCTTGTTTTATTCCATAAATTAAAATTAAATTTAAAAAATTTAAGTAACTTGCTCAGGGTCACACATCCATTATGAGTCAGAGGCAAGATTTGAACTCAGGTCTTCCTGGCTCCAAGGTCACTTGTACCTACCATGTCAGGGCTATGTCCGTGTTCTAGTGACAAATGGTTTTGTTCTCTGTTGTTCTGCATTAACTGTTCCTTTTTTTCCCAGTTTATTATAATGACAGTAGTCCAGAATGGACATGCAAGGAGGAGAATCTGTATTGAAAGAGTTGGGCCAAGATACCAACTATTCCCTTTCTGTCTCTTCTATAAAAAAGGCAAGGCAGCTGATCCGGGTCACCTCTGTTGAGGCCAACGGAAGGCCCCAAACCTTTGGCAGATGCCTGCCTCATCTCTCATCTGTCCTGATCCTCCACTTTCCCTACTCTTTCCACAATCCTGGAAATGAAGGAATGGCTTCTCTCTCCTCCCCTTAGCAGCCTCCTCCAGCTGTGTGTTAGAACCTACTGTCAGGCCTCTTCCCCTTCCCCCACATCCCCCTATTCCCTTTTCTGGATTTACTCAGCCTTAGTAAGCATGTGTCTGCATAGCGCTCTCTCGGGCTCTCTCTCTGTCCCCCTCTCTCTGTTTCTGTGTGTGTGTGTATGTGTGTGTGTGTGTGTGTGTGTGTGTGTGTCTTTCTTTGTCTCTCTCTCTGTCTCTGTCTCTCTGTGTCTCTCTGTGTCTCTCTGTCTCTCTCTGTCTCTCTGTCTCTCTGTCTCTCTCTCTGTCTCTCTCTCTCTCTCTCTCTCTCTCTCTCTCTCTCTCTCTCTGTGTGTCTCTCTCTCTGTCTCCCTCTTTCTCTCTCTCTCTCTCCACCCCCCCTCCCCCAAGCTGGGAGGGACTAGAGACCTGCGTAATCTCCACAAAACACTTAGCTGTCCCAGGGGAGAGGAAAGGCTCAGGGAGACCAGGAGGGCATAAACAGCCAGCTCTCAAGCTAATGGGGTCTGGGCTGCTGCTCCCCCTGCTGCCAGAGAGCAGGCGGAAGCACCGACTTCCCCATTCCCTCTTCAGGGTGCATTTACACCAAAAAGGGACCAGCTTTGCCTGTAGGCCCCAAGACAGTATTATTAAAGACCCCCCAGAGCTGCAACCCAAAAAGATCCTACCTATGACATGAAAACACAGAAATTATTTGGGGGTGCTTATAATTTTTTACCTTTTTACCTTTTACTTTGATGTTTCTTTCAGATGGAAGCATTTCAAGAATTTTTATTTTAAATTTTATTTTAATTTGCAAGAGTATTTATTTTGTGACTGCTATTAATTTTTTATACAATGAAGTTACTCTTAAGTGGCAAGGCAATCTATCTGAGGCCCGTTTGGGTTATTTCATGTACTTGAGCTTGCTGGCCTGGCTATCTTTCCAGGCTTATCATGCATCACTCCCTATCATGTGACTTTTGTCCCACCAAACTGACTCCAAGTCATGTATGCCTCTCATGCAGTGATTCATCTCCCACCACCATGCCTTTGCATTGGCTGGCCCCGTGCCTGAAATTCACTGCCACTTGACATCGGAGTTTTAGGATTCCCTTCCTTCATTCAGAGCTGAACTC
This sequence comes from Notamacropus eugenii, assembly GCF_028372415.1. Classification (NCBI taxonomy): domain Eukaryota; kingdom Metazoa; phylum Chordata; class Mammalia; order Diprotodontia; family Macropodidae; genus Notamacropus; species Notamacropus eugenii. The sequence continues at coordinate 438,929,862 of NC_092873.1, read as the reverse complement.
TCTCCTACAAGCAGTGCTTCCTGATCCCCAGAAGTGATAATGCCTCCCTCTAAAATAACCTTGTATTTATTATGCTTAGATGTGTCCATTTGTCTCCTCTGATAGAATGTAAGCTCCTCCTGAGCAGAGACTTCCTTTTTTTTTTTTTTTTTTGTCATTTATCTCCAGTGAGTGGTACAAGGAAGAGCTTGATAAATACTGCTCCATTGATAGCCGCTAACAGATCTAATTTTTAAGGCCATTCATTTTACGATGTGCCAGGACCTCTTCTCTGTTCATTTGTCCTACCTTCATCAAGAGTCTGCCTCCCTACACGTAGACCCTCCTTGGAGCCCCATGGTTTTCACAGCCACCCATTTATGCTCAACTTCCCTATTTTTTCAGCACAAAATCTCAATAATGGATTGGTTAATACCACATTGAGCTCTGAGTCACCTCCCTACTTCCCTTCAGCAACCAGAGAGGCCACTCTAGGGACCTTCAGAGAGACGAAAGAATAAAGAGGAGGGGGAGGGCAGAGAGAGATTGGGGCAGTCTTATATCCATACTCATTTTCCAATCCAGACAAAGGCCTGTCTAGGTTTTGGTGGCAGGGCTGAGCTGATACAGAGAAGGAAGATCTCTTAGAAAGGCCGAAAAGAGACAGTCCAGAAAGGACACTTGAGGGTAATTCAGATTTGCTGAGAAATGTCAGGATCATAGGATCATAGATTAAAGCTGGAAGCTTAAATCAAAGCCATTAGGACTAATCCTTTCATTTTACAGATGAGGTGAAATGACCATACAGGTAAAAAATAATAATTGCTAGCATTTATATAGTCCTGTAAGGTGTGCAAAGTGTTTTACAACTATCTCATTTTATCCTCACAGAAACCGGGAGAGGTAGAGGTGGGTACTATTGTTATCCCCATTTTACAGATGAGGAAGTTGAGGGAGAAAGAGACTAAGTGACTTGCCCAAGGTCACACAGTTAATAAGTATCGAAGTTCACATTTGAACTCAGGTCTTTCTGGCTCCAGGTTTAACACTCATCCACTGGGTCACCTGGCCGCCTCTAGGATAAATCTCAAAGGCAGGACTTGAACTTCATTCTTTCTAATATCAAGACTGGTCTTCCAATCTCCCGATTGACATGTTCTATTTATTCCCACTACTGATCCTTGTAACAGAGGCTCTAAACCTGAGGTCTGTGAATTGGGCTTTTAAAATATTGAATATTTTGATAGCTGTATTTCAGCATAATTGGCTCTCTTTGAATTCTATATATTTTATTTTATGCATTTTAAAACTTTCCTCTGAGAAGGGATTCATAGACCTCACCTGACTGCCCAAGGGGGCTGTGACCCAAAGAAGGATAAGAACTCCTTTCCTTAGGCTCTCTGCCTAATAGTACAGTAGAAATAAGATTGGCTGTAGTTGGTGTGACTTGTCAGCTCTGTAGGCATCTGTAGGGATTGCAGCCTTTTTCTCTTCTACATACAGATTCTTTTGAATCAGACTTAAAGTATTCAGAAATGAGTGAATCATCTGAACTTGATAATGAAAAAAGCAGTTCCACTCAAGAACATGCAAGCCCAAGTTGTCCTGAGAGAGCTTCTCAAATTGGATAGAAGCAACTGTAACAAATAGAGTGACAATTAAAATCCTTAGCATTTCAAATTGCAGGACCTCAGGTTGCAGACTTCAATCCTGAAACCAGAGAGAAGAAAAATAAGACCCATATGTCAAAGATGAATGAGTATTTTTCTGGGAACAAAGTGATGAAGAAATATAACAAGAATGGTCAGCTGATTTGTAATGATGCAGACCTATGTGACTGCCTGGAGAAGAACTGCCTGGGTTGCTTCTTTCCATGTCCCAAGTGTAACTCCAACAAATGTGGACCAGAGCACCACTGTAATAGAAAACGGATCTACGATGATATTGTAACTGAGAGTGGTGATGTTATTAGCACAATGCCATTTTATGTTCCTTACTAAGGTCTTTGTGAGAAGATTTATGCTTTTTTACACAATAACCAAGCACAGAATGGGCAGTTATTGCCTAAACTTTTTCATCTTGTTTTTTTCAAAATGGCTGATTAACATGAAAAAATAATTTCATTGTGGTAAACAACCAAAAAAGCACCTCTCCTTAGAAGTGCTAATTCAGATTTTCCTCAGTTACAGTTTTCTAAACTTTAGGATGTCCCAAATGCCAACAAGGAAACATTTTCTCATGCATAATGCGATGGAATCATTTAATTTCTTTCTCATTTTCTTTATAATTTTGTCATAAGATCCAGTTCAAAAATTGTCTTAAGATTTTAAAATTTGCATATTATTTGGACTCCTTTTCATAAACAAAAATTTACGTTTTAAGCATATAGACTTAAGAAGTAGTAACTCTTAGTTTCTGAAGTCTAAATGGCTTTTGTTTTACAACTGCTACTTGAAAACAAAAAAGTGTGAGTTGTGTTTTAAAAGAATATTGTTTTATGTGTTTCAAACTACATAATATATTAATAAGTAATTTCTTATAAGACATAGTGTGTAACTAAGTACTTGACTGAAAACTTTTTTTCCCTCATGCTGTTGCAGGTATTGTGGACATTATTCTGAGTGTCTTTTGTATTTTAGATATCACTATCTTCTGTGTGTTCTGAGTTATAGTAGAGTTCAGGTTGCAAGAAGCAGGAGTAGAGTAATTGGATAGAAACTATTAAAGTTGTGGTATTTAGACTAATAAATTATACTTATAAGAAAAGAAAAAAAGAAATATAATAGTAGTAATACTAGCAGAATAGCAGAAATCAAAGAGTATTTGTCATTTGATTAACTGAGGCTTTCTGCTGCCTAGGAATCTGCTTTAGACTGAGGATGAGTCAAGAACGTGGGGGGCTGTTTCCCACCTGTACTTGGTCTTCATCATCCTAAATCTTCCTGTTTGCCTCAGGACCTTGCTAAGCACAATTGTGCCCCACGTCGCCTTCTCTCAAAGCTGGCTCACTCTCGATTAGATATCCATTTCTTCTTGACAGTGTGATTACCATAGTCCTTCTCGGGACAGGCGGAGGGACCCCTTCAGAGTTGGCAAAAGAGTGGGAGAGTCACACTGGGCTGTACGTACCCAAGAGAAGTCAGCTGCTCAGCCATCTGCACACTGGCCTCTAGAACAGACTAATCATGTTGGCATCTAATGAGGGGCACTTCCTGAGCAGCAATGTACCTAACCCAAGGGCCCCAAGGGAGAGGGTCCATGCAGCAGCAAACCAAGATGGGAAAATGTACTCTCCTTGGGGAAAGATGAGCAGAGGCAGTGTCTGCTCTGAAATGTCTGGTCACACCCTAGGCCACTCAGGCTACCAGACTACAAGCCTCTGGGGGCAGGAGGGGGTGGGGAGAAAGGCTGGGGCTTTGTTTAGCACATCCAATCCATTGTCCTTCCTGGCCTGTGTTTCTAGGGCATTATAAATAGTACTGGATGAAGCAGGAAAATCCACCGATGTGACTGAGGGGAAAGGGATGGGATGGGTGGTAGGGAGAGAGGATGTGGGAAAGTAAGAGATCTGAAATGATGGAAGAGAAACCTATGGAGCTAAGTACAGTACAAACTGGAGATGTCTCCATGGTAATGGACCATGGGACGAGGGCCCAGCCCAAGAGAAGCTCCAGAGAGTGCACGCCTCAGGCTTGGGGGGCAAACATAAGACTGACAGATTATGAACAAGAAAGGCCCCTTGCTGGGTGTCAGCCCTGAGCTGCCACCCCCTTCTCTAATGTCTCTTTGCACAGCTCAGAGAGAGGCCTGAGCAGTGCCATACTTTCCCTGGCACCCTGCATGACTGCTACCCTGCATGACTGCCACCCTGCATCACAGATGCCCAGAATCTTTGGCCCCTACTTAGAGTTCTGTTTAAAATACCTCAGTTTTAATGTGCCTGGAGGCAGCTCTCACATTGACTGGGAGTGATGGTCATAAAAATTGAATTAAAATTCAATTAAAATTAAACATTTTTATTTTTAAATCCAAAAAATAAAAATTAAATAAAATATTAAAATTAAATCCAAATCCCTTTTCCCTAAACAGGCTGCATGGAGGGAACAGGAAGTACCCTAATCCATTTCCTCTGAGTGCCTCTCTCCAATTCAATCCATCAGCAAGCATTTAGTATCTATTTTGCCTAAGGCGCTACGCTAGGCACCGGAGATAGAAAGAGAAAAGTGAAAAAAGCATCTGCTACCAACAAGATTGCAATCTAACCAGGCCCTGAATATAATTAATATGTATTAAAGGTTGTCCGTCAGAATCTGTGAGACTCCAAGGGGTTAGAGAAAACTTCCAGGACGTCCTGGGAATCTTCTCAGCTTTCTTATTCTCAGGGTCACCAGATCCTGAGTTCCTTGGCTGAACTTGTTAGAGATCCATTCAACTGATTGTAGGGATCTCTCAAATCATCTCATCTAGTATTAAGTGACAGTCAGGATTCAAACTTAGCTCTTCTGATTACACTGAGCAACCATATTGTGTGGTAAAGCATTAGCCCTCCTGGGTTGTAATAATAGGTGGCATTTATTTAGATAGCTCTTGAAAATTTGCCAGCACTTTACATATGCTATCTCATTTGATCCTCACAACTGCCCTGTGAGGTGGGTACTGTCATTATCACCATTTAAAAGATGAGGAAACTGAGGCAGAGAGAGGTTGAATGACTTGTCCACAGTCACACAGGCAGTGTGTGTATCTGAGACAGGATTTGATGTTGAGTCTTCCTGACTCAAGTCCAGCAGTTTATACAGAGCTGCCTGCTAGTAGTGTTAGGAACCCTTAGACAACTTATTTCCTAAACTTCACTGCTTCATCTTGTAGGCCACAGCACCCTTTTCCCATGTAACTATTGCCATTTAACATCATGGATTGTAAGAATTAAAAGGGACCTTAAAGGTCTTCTATCAACTGCCTCATTCTAGAGAAGAGGAAACATAAAAGTTAAGTGAGAAGCTATGTGCAGTTGTCCCAAGATTTGGGGCAGACGACGTGGGTTGAAACGCCTCTGCCATTTACTGCCAAGTTACTTTGGGCAAGTCACTTCCTCTATCTTGGTGTCAGTTTCCTCATCTATAAATGGTGAGATGGTCTGTAAGATCCCTAAATTCTCTGTAGTCCACCCAAGGCCCCACAGTGAAATCCAGGTCCCCTGACCCAGCCTTGTTCTCTTTCTCCTCCACCATGCTTCCTCCAACCCCCTGCAGCAATGGGCAGCTGGAATATTTGGAGAAAAGGCCACTGGTTCCCCTGCAGAACTGAAACTTGTTCTCAGACACAAACTGAGCTGGCCCAGCAGGTCCTTTTGCATCCCTGGGTGGCCAGCTCAAGAGAGTAATCCTGAGATGAGTACAAGATACTGACTTCACCTTGTGATCAGGATGGGAGGGACAGAGTTTTTATTTCTGATGTTCGACTTTCATATCTAAAGGCAGAAGAAGAAGTAGTATTGGACAAATGATGCTTTGCCCCATCTGCTCACATCTGGCTGAGCTTTCTCCCCAGGGCCATTACTATCCTTAGGTCTAGTTTCATACCCTAGACCAATGTATGTCACAGTCATCCCAGGGGCAACTTCAGGTGTAGTCCTTCCTCCCAAAAGGAAAGCACATTGGCCCTCTAACTTGCAGGAATCGGTATGATGTAAGGGCAGGACCCTGGGATGGCAGCCTTTTCCCAGAGCCTGCCCTGCCTCTCACCTCTGCAGAAGAGATCAGATATCCCCCTCTTCACATCTAACAACATGGTTGTATTTTCCTCGGCTCTATTGCCCCCTTTGAAGAAATTCCTAGTTATAGCTCTGTTGAGAGGTGATGGAAAAGGTATCTGTGTTCAAAGAAATGGGGCAGGATTCCAGGGCACTCATCTTAGGCCATGGTGAATTGAGATAAGTCATTTGTATTGTATTCTTCAAGGGAAAACTTGGCAGTGAATGATCATTGTCATCATCGTCCAATAGCCTTTATGACACAATACAGTAGAGATATATTAAGTGCCAAGTGTGCAGAGACTCATGATAAGAACTGAGGTGATAACTTCCCCTGTCAAATGGTGTTTGGATGACCACTGGATGGCAAGGTTTAGATAACCCAGAATTCCTGTTCTCCTGAAGTATATGCCCTACTGGGGAATCAAGACATGGACATGGATTTCTGTGAGCTCCTTGGAAGTGGGCGTTATTTCATTTATGTATTTCTACCCCTAGCACCCTGCACCCAGTAGGAATTAAATGTTTATTAACTGATTAATACACAATATGAACTTCTCAATTCATGCCGAGTAAATTATGCTAACAGTAAGCCCTTCCTGGTATGGACTTAATGTTTATAACAGATAACACTAATATGAATAGACATGAAACATACTTATAAATAGCTGAATAATGAGCAGGGAATGGAGGTTTAAGTAAACAAGGTTAACCATTTGGATAGTATATGAATGAATAAATAAGTGAACAAAACATCATTAAGCACTCACAATTTGCTAGGCACTGAGCTAAGCAGCAGAGATAAAAATATAAGCTCCTTGTAGGATATTTAGAATAATAGTGGTATAAGAAAAGGGGAATTGCACTGGAAAAGTGGGAGATTTGTTAGCGTTTCACATTTGGGTGGAATAATGATAACTATAGCTAATATTATAGCTAATAACTATAGCTAATATAGCGTAATGAATACGGCATGTTCCAAAAGTCTTAGTACATTTTAAGCTTATTAAATATTAGACAAGCTTAAAGTGCGCTAAAACTTTTGGGACACCTTGTATTGTGCCTTAACGTTTGCAAGGCAGTTTGCATGTATTATCTCCTTGGAGAAGGTTGAGCTCCCTTCTTTCCAATCAGTCTGGGAAGCAGTAAGGGAAAGATTAAAGGAGCATCTGAAATAATAGGAAAAGCAGCCTGGAAACAATATTCCAGGTGTGTGTGCGTGTGTGTGTGTGTGTGTGTGTGTGTGTGTGTGTGTCTGTGTGTCTGTGTGTCTGTGTGTCTGTGTCTGTGTCTGTGTGTCTGTGAGTGTCTGTGCATGTGTGTGTGTGTGTGTGTGTGTGTGTGTGTTCATCCTTTGTTGCCGAAGAAGACCATGCCATCAGAGAAATAATGACATGACTTGCACTTGACTTTGTTTTGAGTGACTGAGGGCTGCCAGGTGTATGGTGCAGCTTACAGGAAAGCTGGGAGGTGGGAGTGAGAGAATCCTCCAAAGCAGTGTTGAGCACATTTACCTGAAATTACTAGAGGGAAGAGTGAGTTCACTTAGGGTAAAAAAAAATCATTTGTCATGTACAGAATGATCAAAAAAGGAATTCCTTTGTCTTTTTCAAGCCCTTCTCAACCTGCCCAATCTTTCTTTACATTATTCTTCTTCCCATACTTCTGGCCAAACTGGTCTCCTTGCTGTTCCTTGCACTTCACAATGACTCTCCATCTCCCATCTCCATGTCTTTGCAATGACTGTACTCCATGCCTGGAATGCACCCCCTCCTCAACTCTATCTCTTAGAATCCCTGGTTTCCTTCAGAGTGCTACTCCAGTACCACTCTGCCCCTTCACTGCTAGTGCCTTTTGTTGTTGTTCAGTTGTTGCAGTTATATCTGATACTTTTTTGGGGGGGGAAGTGTGTTTCTTGGCAGAGATTCTGAAGTGGTTTGCCATTTCCTTCTCCAGCTCATTTTACACTTGAAGAAATTGATGCAGACAGGGTTAAGTGACTTGTCCAGGGTCACACAGCTGGTAAGTGTCTGAGGCTGGATTTGAACTCAGGTCTTTCTGACCCCAAAACTAGTTCTCTATCCATGGCACCACCTAGCTGCCTTTTTAGCTAGTAGTGTCTTTCCCCTCTACAATTCATTCCCTTCTATTTTACATGTTCTCATATGTGTACATGCTATCTTTCTTAACAGAACACAAGCTCCTTTTGGTAGTCATTGCTTCATTTTTGTTTTTGTATGCCCAGATCTTAGCCCAGCCAATTCCTGGCATTTGGTAAGTGCTTAATAAACACTTAGGGATTCATTGTTTGATGTGAAAAGGATACAGGGCTTTTAGTGAGTTTAATATGAGTCAACAGTATGATTCAGAGGCAAAAAAATACACAGAGTTAGAATCAGGGTTAGAGTTTGGCTACTTGAATAGGTTCTTAGAAATTGAGGCAGCAAGGAGTTGGACAGTGGTGTCAAACTAGTAGCTGCCAGACTCCAGGGTGAGGTCCAAACTAGATTAAAACATGGTTGGAGAAGGTTTAACAAAATAAGTAAAAAATACTAAGATTCATTTGTGATTTTCTGTCAATATGCTACTTTGATGTGAGTTTGATGCCACAGATAGACTGGACTGAGGATGTGGTAGAGTCAGTTAGGCATGGGTTCAAGTCTTTCCTCTAACTTTCACTGACTCTATGAACAGGCAAGTCACTTTTCCTCTCAGTGCAACTCCTAAAACTATAGTAGATAAGTTGCTGATCTGTATCAATGGAAGGAGTATCCACACCAGGAGTGCCCTACACAAATGAAATCATAGGACCAGACTAAAAGAAGCTTGTGGAATACGAGAGGAGCTAATCTCATTATGCTCTGCATTAGTCAGATCAGGTCTGGAGTATTGTGTTCCACTCTGAGCTGTATATTTCAGAAGGATATTGACAAAATTGAGTATATCCAGGGGAGAACGATTAGGATAGGGAAAATGATGGGAAACTATGCCATATGAAGATGATTTGAAGGAATTGAGGATATTTAGCTTGGAGAAGAGAAAATTTGGGGGGGAGAATAATAATTCTCTTAACATATTTAATTTTTAAATGAAAAAGATGTTAGATTTGTTTTCCTTTGCCTCTTGGGACAGAACTAGGGCTGTGGGGTAGAAATTGTAAAGAGACAGATTATTTGCTCAATATAATGAAAAAATCTAATTAAAGGTATCCCAAAGTGAGGTGAGGCTCAAGGAGTGACAACTTCCCTTTTCAAATGGAGACTGGATGGCCACTTATCATGAAAAGACTTCCTTTTTCAGATTCAGATTGAACTAGATGATTTGTGAGGTCTCTTCCAAATGGAGACCCATGAAATAGGAAAAGGTGATTTAGCTGAGGTCATCCAGGTTATCTTGGTGAAGGTCTTTGAAACCATGATTGAAGATCAGGTCTGTGGTCCAACAGAAGCAGGCTAGTAGCAGGGTCAGAGGGTTTTCACAGCAGCATTTCGTACCAAATACGTAGGATTGGTGCTGGAGACAAAGTCTGGTGAAGACAGTCAATCAGAGCCTGGAGAACTAAGGAATCAAGAGAAGGGCATAGGGAAAGGTGCTAGTGTGAACTATGCCACCAGCCGACATGGAGGAGTGGAAGGAGATCTGGATTTGGGGTGAGACCATGATTAGCTGCTCTTCTAAAACAGAGCAACTAAGAACTTCTTGACATGCCGTAATGATAATTTGATCCTTCAAAAAGTGGAGGAACCAACATGAGGAAATTCAGTTATGGATCTGATTCTCACTAACAAGGAGGAGCTGTTGATGGGATGGAAGTGACAGGAAAATTGTGGGAAGCAAAAAGGAAACTCCTTTCTAGAGTTTGATGGAAAGGAAAGCTAGTTTGACATGCATCCTCAATTTGGGGACTGCAGATGTCCAAAAGTTCAGAGGAAGGATGGGTAGCTGCCCATGGACTAAAATTAGATAGAGGGGCAAGGGGCTTGAGAAACTGTCAAGAATAAAATTCTGAATTATGTCAGAAATTATTCCAACATGTAAATTATTCCAAAAGAAGAGGAATACAAAAACTGTCTGAAGGATTGATATGAATGTGCACAGAGAAATTATTAATCAATTTAGACTTAAAAAAAGATATATACGGACCATGGAACCAAGAGAAGTTTACAGTAAATGAATATAAAAATGTAAAATGTTCCTATAAGCCTCTAAGAATGGTATCAGGAATGCTGAAACTCATAGGAAGTTTAAGGGGGGGAGGGGTTTACTATGTTGGGAGAAAGAGAATCAAAGAAAGAATAGGATGGTGGCTTGGGGTCAAAGGGACAATAAAAATTGATGACAGAGAGGGAATTGACAAGAGAGAGAAAGCAGAGCTGCCTGTTTCTTATTTTTCTTTGGATTTCTCTGTCAAGGAGAATGACATTTGGACCTCCCCCTTCTCTGATACTGCCACCCCCCTGATCCAGGCTCTCATCGCTTCATACCTGGACCATTGCAAAAACTTGCTGGTGGATCTGCCTGCCTCAGCTCTCTCCCTCCTCCAATTCATTCTCCACCCAGCTGTCAAACAGATTTTAAAACCTCAAGCTGATCATGTGGCCAACCCCGTCCCCCATTCAGCAAACTCCAGTGACACCCTTTTGCCCCAGGATCAAATATAAAATCCACTGTTTAACTTGAAAGTCCTTTATAACAGGTTCCTTCCTTCCTACCTTTCCAGTCTTCTTACACTTTACTCCTCCTCCAAATATTATACATTCCAGTGACACTGACTTCCTGGCCTTTTTTTTTTACACACAACATTGCATCTCCCAACTTTGAGCATTTTTGCTGTGTCCCATGCCTAGAATGCTTTCACTACTCATCTCTACCTCCAGGCTTTCTTGTTTTTTTCAAGTCTCAGCAAAAATCCTACCTTCTTCCCTATCCTCCATAATCTTAGCACCTTCCTTCTGACACTTCCCAGTTTTTTAATATATAATATCTGTTATATTTATTATAGAATGTATAATATATTAACTTATGTGTAATTTATAATACATATATGATGTATTTTATATATACATATGTGTGTATTGTCTCCCCTTTTAAACTGTGAGCTCCTTGAGGTCAGGGATTGTTTTTTGCCTTTCTTTGTATCCTCTACACTTAGCACAATGCCTGGCATATAAACAGGTACTTGATAAGTGCTAGTCGATTGAATGGAATAGAAAGGATGAGCAAACAAACAAAAAATATATCCATAGGTGTTGGGTATACAAGATAATAAGGAAATGGTAACAGGAGACCTAGCTGTTTTCAATAAATTCAAGGCATCAGACTCAAAAGAATTACATCCAAGACACTGAATGAGTTGGCAGGTATGATTGCTTAAGAACTGTCAATGAAATTTAAAAGACTGTGGGGAGCAGGTGAATATCAGGACCAGAGCAGAGTAGATATTATCCTGATTTCCACAAATAGGAAGTGAATGGAGTCTGTAAACTATAGGTCAATGAGCTCACCTTCAGTTCCTGGGAAAATTTGTTAAAAAGGTGGGCCATGAACATCTAGAAAAGGAAGCAGCAATCACAAGGAGACCATGTGCTTTCATCAAGAACAGGTCGTACCAGACTAAACTTGTTTTCCTTTTTCACAGAATTACTGAATTAGTAGATAAGAGGAATGCTATAGATATGATTTACCTAGATGAATACAAAGCATTTGCTAAAGCCTCATGTGCTGTTCTTGTGGAAAAGATAGCTGTGGGCTAGGTACAGTTAGAAGATCTCATGTTCATCCTCCGTTGCTGAAGAAGACCATGCCATCAGAGAAATGATGACATGACTTGCACTTGACTTTGTTTTGAGCAAGGGAGGGCTGTGCAGTTCACCAACCTTACTTCTCCTCCAGAGCCATCTGAATCCAGTGACGAGATATTCCTCAGGATGACTGGAGATGGCTCAGGATGCACTGGGAGACCTTGGGCCCTGGGAGTTGGTTAAATGGCCAGACTCAAAGAGTAGTTAATGGTTCAGTGTCAGCTTGGAAAGACTTCTCCAGGAGAGTGGCCCAGGGCCCCACGCTTAGCTCTGTACTACTTACTATTTTTATCAGTGACATCAGCACCACTATCATAAAGCCCTAGATGATAGACTCATCAAATATGTAAATGACACAAATCTGGGAGAGGCTAAAAAAAAAAAAAAAGACCTTAACAAACTAGAACACGGGGCTGAATGAAACTAATAAAATGGGATGGACTTATTTGGAGGCATTCGGGGTTAAGTACCTTGCTAGGTCACACAGTTATAAGTGTCTGAGGCCTCATTTGAATTCAGATCTTCCTGGCTCCAAAGCTCTATTCATTGTGGCACCTAGCTGCCCATAAAATGGAATTTAATAGGGATAAATGTAAAGTCTTACACCTGGGACCAAAACATCCACTTCATAAGTACAAGGTGTGGTGAGACATTGTTGGATAGCAGTTTGCCTGAAAAAGATCTCATGGGGGTTAGTGGAATACAAGCTTGATATGAGTCAGCATGTGATATGGCAGCCCATAGAAGCTTTTTCATGAAGAGACACACATCTTCCAGGAACAAGGAGATGATAGCTCTGCTGTACTCTGTTTGCTCTGATCAGACCACACATAGCCTGTGTTCAGTTCTGGGCACTACATCTTAGAAAGGACGTTGGCAAGTTGGAGTATGTCCAGTGGAAGAATATTGAAGGGTCTTGGATGTGTGCCATTTAAGAATCAGTTGAAGGAACTAAGGGTATTTAGCAAGAATAAAAATACTCAGAGGAAACATGATAGCTGTGTTCAATGACAGTATTTGAAGGGCTATCCTGTGGAACAGGCATTAGGCTTGTTCTGTTTGGCCCCACAGGGTAGAACCAGGAACAATGAGTGGAAGACACCAGGAGGCAAATTTAGGCTTGAGGTCAGGAAAAGCTTCCTAAAGATTGTAGCTACCTCTAGTACAATAGGCTGCCTGGGGAGATAGCATGTCTCCTTCCTCAGTAGAGATTTTTAAGCAGAGCCCTGATGGACATTTGTTGGGTGTGTCCTTGTGAGGATTTCCTTTCAACTATAGATTGGGCCAGATGGCCACTGAGAGCCTTCCAACTTTAAAATTGTGTGTGGTTGGTCCTGGTTCCACCATGAACTTAGTCATGTGACCTTGATCAAGTCACTTATGACCTCTCAGAACTTAGTAGTTTTCTTAACTACAATCATCTTCCTCCTGGGATTACTGTGGGAATAAAATGGAGAAAATCAATGGGAAAGTTCCCTTCAAACTTTTTCCCCTATCCTGCCTCACCATTGATTGTTGACTAAATGAGTCAACAGAACATTTACTGAACAAGGTTATGGAGGAGGCAAAAGCATATGGCACTGTCCTTATCCTTGAGGAGCTTAGGATCTGTTTGGGGAGATGAGATCTAAGCACGCGAAAATTCAAATAATGGCACTAGTTTGTAACACAAAGTAATATCCCTAAGATTTTTGGATTTTGGTTTTAGGATTGCTTGGGGAGTGAGAATTACAGACGATGGAAACCTGAGTTCCAGTCCTGGTTTGGACACAAAGTACCTGTGTCCTGTCAGGAAAATCACTTCATTCCTCTGGCCCTGTTTTCTCCTCTTCAAAATGAGATCATGGGCTATTAGACTGGAAGGGACTTTCAAATTCATGTAGTTTGACTCCCTCATTTTTTCAGAGGAGAAAACTGAGGCTCAGAAAAGTTCAGGGGCTCTACCTCCTAGCCTCCCTAACTTCCTCTAACATTCATCTAAAATCCCACCTCCCACAGACCTTTCCCAGTACCCCAATTACTAATGCCTTCCCTCTGAGATGACTTTTCTTCTACCTCATTTTTATCATTTGTGTCCAGTTATTTACATGCTATCTCCCCCATTAGAGTATGAGTTCCTAAAGGACAGACCATTTTTTTCCTTCTATTATCCCAGCGCTTAGCACATAGGAGGTGCTTAATAAATGTTTATTGTATGACTGATACAATTTCACAGGGAAAATAACTGGAAGATCCAAATTCAACACCTCAGAGTCATCCTTGAGTCTTCCATTTCCTTTACCCCAACCCATCATATTCAACTATTTGCCAAGTCTAATTGATGCTACATCCTCAGTGTTTCACACGCCAACCCCCCTTTTCTCCATTCACTCCACCATCACCCTATTTCAAGCCCCCATCATGTCTCACCAGCGCTATTTCAGTAACCTACTCAGATTCTTGACTATTAGATTCTCATCTTTCCAACTGATGCTCTACTTGGCTGTGAAAATATGCTTTAGGAAGTTTCTATCTGACTGTGTCAATCCCTGGCCAAAGAACCTTCTTCATCAGCATCCTATTGCTTCTAAGAAAATACAAGTTATTCAGTTGGCATTTAAAGCCCTTTGTGATTTGACTCCAGCTCACCTTTATAGACTGATTTCATACTCCTTCCTTAATGTTCTGTATATTCCAGGCAAAGCTTGCCAAACTCAGACTGTTTGCCTTCTTTCATGCCTTTGTATGCTGCTCCCCATTCCCACCCCCAAGCCTGGGAATGTACCCACACATCACCTCTACGCTGAGCTGGGTGATCACTAAGGCCCTTTCTGGGGAAAGACCAAATTCCATGGTCTTAATATTCATCCTTCACAATCGCTCAGTAGCATTCTTTTTACCCTCTTTTTCCTGGACAGTCTGTCTTGATGTGGTACCTGCAACACTGCTGTTTCGTAGTTATTGTCCTGCCTGCTTGACTCATCGTTCTTGTTCTCCTTTGGTTCTTCCATTCCTCTCACATCGTTGAGTATGTATGTCTCCTAAGACTTTCTCCTATACCCTCTTCCTAGATAATCTCATCCACTCCCAGGGCTTAAAATATCACCTTCATACATGTACCAGGGGTTGGCAGACTACAGCCCAAGAGCCAAATCAGCCTCCCACCTGACCCCGTTTTAGTACAGCTTCACAGGATCAGAATGGTTTCTTATATTTTGAAGTACATAAAGCTTTTTAAAATGTGAAAGCCATTCAAAGAGTGTTTGGCAGACTAGCTTTGATCTTCAGGTCTTAGATGAAATATTATAATTTAATAGACAATTTATATATAATATATATGTATTAATGCAGAGATACATCTACATATACACACATACACACACACACAATATAAAATAGATGAAATCTGTATATCCAGCCCAGTGCTCTTTCCTGAGCTGAGGACAGCATCTCCACCAGCCTGATGGCTATTTCCACCTGATTCCCCACTAGCACCCTCAAACTTGACATATTTAAAAATGAGTTAATACTATCCCCTTTAATTCTTTCCTATTCTTGCGACTTTCTGTTTCCGCATGATCTTCCCAGTTACCAAAAACTATAATCACAGAATCATCTTGAATTCTTCCCTTTCCTCACCTTTTTTGTTGTTGAATCATTTCAGTCACATCTGACCCTTTCATGAGCCCAGTTGGAGTTTTCTTGGCAAGGATACTACAGTGATTTGTCATTTTCTTCTCCAGCTCATTTTACAGATGAGAAACTGAGGCAAACAGGGTTAAGTGACTTACCTGGGGTCACACAGCTAATAAGTCCCTGAGACCAGATTTTTTTTCTTTTGGCTCTTTTCCTTTTATTACATAAATGAGTTATGCTAGTCCAAGTTAAACAGCGGACCCCAAATGGTTACGTTATACAAGCTGTGAGGTTTTTAAACTTGTGACAAGGGACAGAAGGGAATTTTTCTACTCGTTGCAAGGAAATCCTCACTTAAGCTTCAGTGAGCCACAAGCACTTAAAGCTCAGGAGCCTTCAGCGGGTCGTCCTTCGCCAGTCCGGTCTCCATGAGGACTTGGCATATGTCTTGCGCTGGTCCCCTTGGAGCTGAATTACTTCTCCATTTGCTGGATGCCCAATTACCGTACCACTGCAGGCAAATTTCTTCTTGAATGCCTTCACTAGTTTCTTTTTATCGTAATCATCAGCGACCCCTTGGACAGGGGTCTTCCTGCCATTTCTCTGTTGAATTCTTATATGGATGTAATCCTCAGTCCCAGCAGGAAGCAGGTCATCACCCTTACTTGCATCAATAAAGGGGTCGAAAGAGTCGAGGTTCTAGATAGCGAACATACGACACGATTCCCCTTTCTCCGTGGAAATGGCCTTCAGAAGGCGATGGAGGGAGAAGGGTGGGGGGTAGTGGAGGAGGTAGTGGGGGAAGCGGCGGGGAAGCGAGGGGGAGGCTGCCTAGTTGGTGGCAGCTCAGTGACTGGGCTCTGAGACCAGATTTGAACTGATGGATAAGAGTCTTCCTAATTCCAAGTCCACTGTGCTGCTTAGCTGCCCTTTCCCTCACCTCCCCGGTCCAATTACTTGTCATGTCTTATCCATTCTGCTTCTATGATATCTCTCAAATCTGCTCCCTACTTTCCATTCTTCCCAGCTCAGGTCTTCATTATCTGTATGAACTATTGAAATAGCACCTTAACTCATCTCCCTTCTTCCAGTCTATCCATTCTCCAATCCATCTTCCATATGCAGAGTTATTAAAATATTTTTCCTGAACTGTGACAATGTCACTCACTGAAAGACCCTCAATAGCTGCCTATTATCTTTAGGATAAAATACAAATTCTTCTTCCTGGCATTTGAAACCCAGTAAAACTTAGATTCGTATACCCCTCTAGCTGTTTTTTCACTTATACATTCCAGCCAAACTAGGCTACCAGCTTCCTCCCAGTCTTGTCCTATATTGTCTTGTGTCCAGCTTTAGCACAGGCTGCGCCGCCCCCCCCCCCCCCCCCCCCAGCACCTGCATATCTGGAATTCACTTCCTCCTCATCTCTACCTGTTGAACTCTTTGTTTTTCAAGACCCAGCTCAGGTGCTTCCTCCTCCATAAAGCTTTCCTTGGTTTTTGATCCCACCCAGCCCCTGCCTGCCAAGCTGAAAGTGTTCTTCCCTTCCTCGAACTTTCTAGGATTTATCTTTTGCTCCTGTGACATATTGCTAACAACTCACAATAACAAAGAGAAACAAAAAACAGTCTAACAAAACGAATTAAGACATCAACCAAGTGCAACACTGTATGAAATGTACCACACCCATAGTCCCCCACCTCTGTAAAGAAGGGAAGGAGGTGACTTCATTTCTCTTCTTTAGAAGCCAAGCATGGTCATTATAATTTCATAGTGATCAATCAGCATTTATTAAGTACTAATTATATGCTAGGCACTACAAGGAAAAGTAAAAATAATCTCTGACCTCAAGAAGCAGCAACATATACGTAAAAGGATACACACAAGGTAAGTATAGAGTAAATGGGAGGTAGTTTGATAGGGGATGGCACATCCTTAATGGTGGCACATCCTTAATGGAGGACAGGGATTCTATCTTGAGGCAAAGATGAGGAGAAAGAGAATTCCAGCATTCAATTTCACTTGTTTGGTTGTTGTTGTTTCTGCTTACATTGTTGTCATATATTGTTTTCCTGCATCAGCTTGCTTTACTTTGTATCAGTTCATGCAAGTCTTCTATATGCTTCTCTGTATCATATTCATTATTTCTTAAAAAGGCAGCTAGGTGTTATAATCAGGAAGACCTGAGTTCTGCTCCTACCCCAGACACTCACTAGCTGTGTGACCTTGGGAAGGTCATTTAACCTCTCTTTGCCTCAGTCTCCTCATCTGTAAGATGCAGATAATTGTAGAACCTACCTCCCAGAGTTCTTGTGAGAATCAAACAAGATAACATAAGCACCACATAAATGCTTTGTGTTGCTGTTGCTGTTGCTTGATTGCATTTCAGTCAAGTCTGACTCTCTGTGACCCCATTTGGGGTTTTCTTGGCAAAGATACTGAAGTAGTTTGTCATTTCCTTCTTCAGCTCATTTTACAGATGAGGAAACCGAGGCAAAAAGGATTAAGTGACTTGCCCAGGGTCACACCGCTACTCTGTGTCTGAAACCAGATTGTATCTCAGGTCTTCCTGACTCCAGGCCAGTGTTCTATCCACTGTGCCACCTCGCTGCAATATAAATACCAGCTTTCATTATTATCATTATTATTGTTCCAGACCAGCAATAAAACCAATACAGCCATGTACCCCATTTTGTTTAGCCATTACCAGATCAATGGATATCAACTTTGCTTCTAGTTCTTTACTCCTACACAAAAGTGTTGCTGTAAAATATTTTGGTGAACATTGGACGTTGCTTTTTCAGTTCTACAAAGCACTTACCTAACAACTTTGTGGTGTAGGTAATATAAATATCATTATCTGCACTTTACAGAAGCACACATTAAGAATCACTTTGTGAGTCTCATTCACTTACGTGACTTGCCCACAATCATAAAGCCAGAGGCTTTATGTCATAGGCCATACTCTGTCCTGGGTCTTCAGACTTCAGACCCTGCCCTACTTTCATTTTTGCCCCAATACCTTATTGTTTTTATTTGTGTTCATGCTCTATTCCCTGTTTTGGATTGGAAGTTCCCTGAGGGCAGGAAATATGCCATTTTCTCATCAATCATATGCCCCATGTCAGGTACACTGCCTTGTAAAAGTAAGGGCTTGACAAATGCTTAGTGAATTTCATCAAATTGGCTTTCAAATGCTTTTGAACTCCAAAAAGGGAGGGCAATGCTGTGGTCTGGGGTTACCAATAGATCACCTCCACTACTGGGAGGTAGGTTGGAAGGCTAGGCCTTAGAGGAAGGTTAACAACAAGGTGCAAGGGAAGGAGGCGTTGGAGTTAGAAGATATGGTTTGTGAGCAAAGGCAGGGAGGCAAGAAATCACAAGGAACGTCTGAGAGGTGGTGAGTAAGTGGGCTTGACTGGATAAAAGGGGTCAGGTAGGAGAGCTGATGGGAGATAAAATGGACCAGATTGAGGAGGACCACAAATGCTAAATCAATACATTTGGAGTTCATTTTGTAATCGTGGTAGAGGGCCATCAGTGTTTTTTGAGCAAGGGGAGTAACATCACGAAAGTGGAATTTTCCACTGGTTAATCTCATTTATGACTGATGCTGTCTTGGTGAACCTGGACAGGTTTTTTTACCTCTCAGTGCCCCCTGGCAGCTCTCTTAAGACTAGAGTTTGCAGAACGGGCGCAGATCTGCACTGGGAAAGGGAATTTCCTCATCAGGGAATTCCCTATGCCAGTGAAATACCATCTAGATAAAGCACACACACACACACACACACACACACACACACACACACACACACACACACTGGTATAAAAGATGCGTTGGAGGAAGAGAGGCTGAAGGCAAGGAGGGCAGGGAGAGCAATCCGGAGTCTACTACAATGACGTAAATGTGAGGTGATCAGGGTCTGAGCTAGGGAATGGCAGAGGAAAGGAAGAAAAGACTGTAGGGACATTTCTGAGACAATTAGAGATAGATAGCCCAAAGAGACCTTAGAGGCCATCCAGCCCAACTTGATCATTTACAGCTGAAGAAACTGAGGCCCATGGAGGTGAAATGCCTTGTCCAAAGTCATGCAGTTCAGTTCCTAAGTGGCAGAGGTGGGATTTAAAGTGAGGACCTGAGACTCCCAGATCAGTGACTAAGAACCAACAAGCCTTGGTAGCTGATTGTATATCGAAGGTGAAAGAAGATAGGAAAGGCAAAGGTAATTCTGGTGTCTCAGACAATTGCGAGAATGCTGGTACCATTAACAAAAAAAAGGGAAGTCAGGAGGAGTCTGTTTTGGAGGCTAGATAATGAAATCTCAGGCATCGCTGACCCCATTCATTGTTCCCTGATCTCTTGACTTTATGCCTACGTCCCAGAGAAAGGGCCTGAACCCTGAAGCCCTTCCAATCAGTGAGGCCTAGAAGGAGGCTGGTTATAAATAACCCCTCCGAATCAAAGAGTTCTCTTCCTGTGCAGGAAACACCACAAACCAATGAGGCAGGAAAAAGGTGTTTCCGTAAAGGAAGCCAGCAGGCAGGAGCAGATCTGGAAGCCAGATGGGATCCCGGGTGTACGGAGGGAGGAGGACCACAGCTTGGAGGGCTCTGAGGAGCACTTCTGTGCCAACTTCTGGGGGCTCCATATGGCTCTGTCTGGGAGGGGGAGTTAGTTTAAGATTGACTTAGGAGGGCAGCAGCTTGTAGAGGGGTCCCCAGTGGGGATCTGAGACAAAGATAGGACGAAAGTATTAAAAATTTGGGGCAGGAGGTAAATGGAAACACCAAATCATTTTCCTTCTCCCCGGCTCTTTGTCTCAATTCCTGTACCAGAATGGGGTCCATAGAGCAACCTCATCCTCTCTGTCCTCTCCCCTCTTCCCCTGGTTGACAACAAAGTGGATCAGTTCTCCTTTATCTTTCATTCAATGCAACACACATGTATAGAGTGCCTGCAGAAATTTGTTAAAGACACAAGCTCTAGAATTATAAATAAATAATAAAAGAAACCATCACAAAATTTTATTAGAAATAAATAAGTAATGATTAAAGACAAAAGGACCAGTGGATGGCAGAGAATGAAACAGATAGTGCCATAGAAGCAATGAGCATGAGCTTGGACAGACTTGGGGAGATAGTACAGGATAGAAGAGCCGAGCTTGCTGTGGTCTATAGGACCACGGAGAGTTGGACATGACTGAACAACAAAAATGAAACAAAATTATCTGATTTTTACTGCTACTTTTTATTTTATTGATACCACACTCATCTCCCAATATTTTATGTGTATATATACATATATATTATATACACACACATACATACATACATATTATACTTGGACACACATATTGAGACCAGGTCTCTGCCTGCCATGTTATGCTGCTTGTCTTGTCTCACTGGGATGAAGGAGACCCCTTTCCCAGGAAAAACTGAGGGTAGGAAATAGTCTGCTACCTCCAGTACAGTCAGTCATAGCCTCTGAGTTTCCATCATTCTCTACAAGTTTCCATTCACCCTGTAGCATGATCAAATATGTTTCTCTCCACAGTTTGCAGATGGATAAAGTTGATAAAAATCCATAGCTACTTGAACTGAGTCAAGCAGGAGTTGAGACCTCATGTAATTCTGGTGAGGCTTCATCCCCCTTACTTGTGGTATTGTTAAAGGAAATCAGTGGTGATCCAGGATATAAACAGGAGCATTCTGGGAGAGATGATAGTTGATAGGAAGGCTGGCTGGGTAGAACTCCTTAGCCCTCAGTGGAGGATAAGAGTATTGGAACAAAACCACAGAGAGGAAAACACAGAAATTGTATAATTGGAAGAGCCACTTATGAGATAATTTGGGAAGAGAGAACAGAAAATTTAGATCTTGCCCTCAGAGAACTCCCAGTTTAATTGGAGACATGCACATAGAGGAAATAATTTTTAAAACAAACAATTAAGCTGCCCAATGATACTGTGGGGAGTGGGAAGTGTTTCAATCCTTCCAACTTTAAGTATATGATCCTATAAAATATACATAGTTCTTGTCCTCAGCACTCTTGTAGTCCTAGTTAGGAAGACAGGGCATAATCCTACGAACAGACATCTAGGCACGTCTATATCTGCTCCAGGCTGCTCTCTTTACTCTCCTGGACTTTCTCTATGATCCCCCCGATACCTCTTTACCTTGGAAGTCCTTTCTAACCCTCGATTTCCCATGTTTGAAGTGCTCCACACTCCTGCAGTCTCTCCTTCTGATTGGTTGGTTCCTCCCAGAAACTCCCTCTTAAGAAGGAGGCACAACCGTGTCTTTATTCCTCTCCAGGCTTTACTTCTGGCTTCCCAGACCTTCTCTACAATGCACACTTTGCCAGGTACCTTCATCTCTTTCTCCACCCCCTTTTCAATTCTCTCATATGTATTGTCTTCCCTCCCCCCTTGAAAGGAAGGAAGGAAGGAAGGAAGGAAGGAAGGAAGGAAGGAAGGAAGAGAAGGGAGGGAAGGAGAAAGGTAATTATTAAGCAACTACTATGTGCCAGTCATGGTGCTAAATGCTTTACAAATGTCTCATTTGATCTTCGAAACTGCTCTGGGAGGGGAGTCTTCTAGTTTTTCCCATTTTACAGTTGAGGAAACTGAGGCAAACAGCTGTTAAGTGACTGGCCCAGGGTCACACAGCTAGTAAGTATCTGAGGTAGGATTTGAACTCAGGTCTTCCTGACTGTGGGCTCAACACTCTATCCACTGAGGGCAAGCACTGTCTTTCTTTTTGATTGTGTTTATATTTCCAGGGCTCAGCACAATTCCTTACGCATAATAGGTGCTTAATAAATGTCTGTTGACTTGGCTTGACTTATCTATAAGGTGGGATTGGCTAAGTACCAATGTACTATGATGTAGACATAGGGGAGAGATAAACATCACTATATTACAAATTAAATATTGATGCTGTCACTGTGACCTGAGAGGTTGCAAACCAGTGGTCCCTGTCTGGGTGGTCCCTCTTCTGACGTGCCATGTTGAGCCCAGACACAAAGACCTACAAACAAGGACTCAGTTACCAACAGACAAAACCTTTTATATAAAGGCTAAACTGAGGGGAGTGAGAGAACAAGGGCCGTATCTGAGTACCCCCTTTTCTTCAGGGTATGAGGCCATCCCCAAACCAGAGCTTAATAAAGGATTTCAAAGCATCCAAGCTAGTAAAGAAGAAGCAATGTTCTACCATGGGGGGGGGGGGGGGGGGTAGGGGGGAGGACATTGATTCTGGGGTCAGAAGACCAGGGGTCTAAATCCTGCTTAACACCTGTGTGATATCAGGCTTCACCAATCCAGGCCCAATTGTCCTCATCTGTAAAATGGAGGCAAGATGTTTCCAAAGACCTATTGCAGCTGTTAGCCATGGGGGGGATCTTAAAGTAGCAGAACTGAGAGCTTTCCTTGCCTGAATTTCTCCTACATGTGCCTCCATACACCAGCAGAGGGAGACATTGTCTCATAGAATCCAGCCCTGGTCCCCAGGCTCTTCTAGTCCCAAATCAGCAAGAGCTTCAGAACACCTCTTGATCTGAAAGAATCTCAGCTGCACCTGTTGTCTGTTATCAGCAGAAGGAAGCCCAACCCAGTTCATAGAATGGGAGGGTTTGAAAATGATCTGTGGAGCTGTGGATCTAAGCAATGTGTATAAGGGACAGAGAAGTGAGATCAAGCCAGAACCCTGGGCTCTCCCCTACAACCCTTACTCTGGGTCTTGAAAAAGTCGTGTATTCTCTTGACCTCCATTTCTTCTCTATGACTTTTCACTAGAAATCCTCAGTCTATAGCCATGGCAGAGACCTGGGGTCATTGCTATTCACTACTCATTGAATATTGTGAGGCCAGATCTCAGACCAGCTGGGGTGTGGCTTCCAAGGAAAAGAAGTGTGTGCCATCTTGTAGTTTCCTATTTTAATTAATTTGCCTACTAACTAGTTTCCAAGCTAGGTTGTTTCTATCCTGCTGAAGGATTGAACAACACCCTGTAAATTTCCATACCCTAAGATAAAGCCCCAGACGAGCCACAATACTTATGGTTACACCAATCTAGTTTCTTTCTTTTAATTTCATACCTACATCATGGATACAGTAGCCAGGGACTCTGTTTTCCTCTCTATAGTCCAAAATCACCTTGTCTTCACCTCTCATAAATAACATGTTCAGTTATAGAAAGATATGGGCTGCCCCCAAGTCTTTGTTTGACAGCTTTTGCTTATACAATGTGTAGTGGCTAAGATGGGGCTTCTCCATAGGTGAGCCAAGTGCATGCCCAGCACAGGTTTATAACCTGTACAATTTAGTACCTTTGAGAGTAGAGGAGAAGGAGGATCAGCCATAGTCTGAGTCTTTGAGGTTCTTCTCAGAGGGCTGGCATCATGGGAATTTGGGAATATTACTCTACCCTCAGTGATACCTTAGGGCCCACTTTCTGTAGCAATCACTCATATGTGTGGCCTCAGGTGGAAAGAATGATAGATTAGGAGTCAGGAAACCCAGGTTAAAATCCGACCTCTGCTTTTATTGAACATATGACCGGGACAAAGAACTTTTGCCTATGCAGGCAAGTCACTTAACTTTTCTCAGCCTCAGTTTAGTCATCTAGAAAAGGAGGATGATAATATTTGCCCTGCCTACCTCACAGGGCTAGTGTGAATTATTATTTCTCACCCAGAGTCCTTTTGAGGCCAGATTGGCTCCCTCAGAAGGGCACTCAGATCTCAGTGACTTAACTCGAAAGCATTTCCTTCTTTCCCTTGTCTTTATTCTGAGCTCCTTCCCTGTAAGGAGGAGCCAGTGGAGATTGCCCAACTGCTATGTCTCATTTAAGAGCAGAGACAGAAATTCTCCAGACTCCCAGGTGCCCCTGACAGGCAGCTGGAAATGTCAGGATGCCCTAGGAAAAAAAAAATTCATCTGGAAAAACAAAAGCCCAAGGATATCAAAGGAATCAATGAAAAAAATGCAAAAGAAGGTAGTCTAGCTGTTCCAAATCTCCAATTGAATTATAAAGGGGTAATTATCAAAACAATCTGATACTAGCTAAGAAATAGAGTGGTGGGTCAGTGGAATAGATTAGGTACAAATTGTATTATAATAAGTGACCGTAGTAATCTAGTATGTGGTAAAGTTATAGATCCAACTTTTTGGAACAAAAACTCAGTATTTGACAAAAACTGCTGGGAAAACTGGAAAACAGCATGGCATAGATATAGACCAACATCTCATACAATATACCAATAGAAAATCAATATGGGTACATGATTTACACATACGCAAATTATACACTATGGAATAGTTTATCTGTCAGATTTATGGATAAGAGAAGAATTTAGGAAGATACAGAGCATTACAAAATGTAAAACAGGTACAATTAAAAAGTTTTTGCACAAACAAAACCAATTGCAACCAAACTTACGAGGAAAGCAGAAACTGGGGTGGCAGTGGAGATTTGCATCAAGTATTTCTGATCAATACAGAGATAACTAAGGCAAATTTATAAAAATATAAGTCATTCCCCAATTGATAAGTGGTCAAAGAATATGAACAGACAGCATTCAGACAAAGAAATCAAAGCTATCGATACTCATGAAAAAATGCTCTAAATCACTATTGACCAGAGAAATGTAAATTAAACATGTCTGAAGTACCACCTCACACCTGTCAGAGTAGGTTATATGACAAAAAAGGAAAATGTTGGTTGTTGGAGGGGATGTAAAAAAACTGAGACACTAATGCACTATTGTGGAGCCTTGAACTAATCCAAACATTCTGGAGAGTCATGTGAAACTATGTTCAAAGGGCTATAAAACTGTGCATACCATTTGATCCACCAACACCACGGCTAGGTCTATGTCTCCTAGACATCCAAAAAATGAAAAAGGACCTGTTTGTACAAAAATATTTATAGCAGCTCTTTTTGTGGTGACTAAGAATTGGAAATCGAAGGGATGCCTATCATTTGGGGAATGACTGAACAAGTTGTGGTATATGATTGTAATGAAATATTACTCTGCTATAAGAAACAACAAGCAGAATGATTTCAGAAAAACCTGGAAAGACGTACATCAGCTGATGCATAGCGAAGTGAACAGAACCAGGAGCACTTTATATACAAAAACAGCAATATTATTCCATGAAGAACTGTGAATAACTTAGCTATTCTCATCACTGCAATCATCTAAGACAATCCCAAAGGACTAATGATGAAGCATATTATCTGGCTCCAGAGAAAGAACTGATATTGAGTGAATACAAACTGAAGCATGCTATTTTTCCCTTCCTTTCATTTTATTGTCTAAATATAGAAATATCTCATGTAACTGCACATGTATAACCTAGATCTGATTGCTTACCACCTCAGGGAGGGGGAAGGTGAGGAAGGAAGGAAGGGATAGAATTTGGAGCTCAAAACTTTAAATAAAAAAGCCTAGTAGACCTTAAAAAACGTCCGGCTGCCATTTGGGTCTGGCCTCGGACCTGTCCTGCCACTCAGCAGGTAGTGGAAATGATGAACTTTCTCAGCATTTCTCTAGCGTTGATCTTTACCACATCCCTGCCCGTTTATTCAATGTGTTTATTCTTTCCCAAAGCCCTGGAGAGTGTGCCCTCTAAGTGATTTGAGGAGATGGGGCTGAAGAGAGGACTGTCAGCATCCATGTTTCCAGTCTCTTAGTGAAACCCTGGGACTTGTCTGCTTTGCTGTGAATGAGCACCCAAGATGTTCAGAGCAGAACAGACAAGACACAGCCCCTGCCTTGTAGAGGTTCACACTTGGAAAAAGAGAAAAAATTTAAAGATAGTGACCTTTTTCCATAAGGATTTTTGGAGGTTACTTTTTAAGAATAGAACTCCGAAGTTTCCCATACTTTTGGGACCAGGAGTCATTTTGTATCAGAGTCAATACCCTAAAAAATGAATTTTGAATAATTGTCACAGTTCACAGCTATATTTGTAGCCTAAAACCAAGCTCATAGGAAGCATTTAAATGCTTCTCATTCATTAAGCCATTCATTCGTTCGCTTTAAGGTTGGCAAAACTCTTTCCACACAATACTTCATTGGATCCACACAACTTTGTAAGGTAGATTTTATTATTATCTCCATTTTACAGATGTGGAGAGTGAGGCTCAGGAAAGTTAAATAAAATGGCTAACAAGAACCTGAGAGATGATTCTAACCCAGATAATTCTGACATGAAGTCCAACATTTCCTCTGTTATATCTCTTGGTTTCTTCTCAAATGTAGCAAGGACAGCATCTTGGTGAACTGGAAGGCATAGGTGCCTTTGGGGATGGAAAAGGACATGAACATGAGTAAAAGAGGAAGCAGAGCTAACACAGAGAGAGAGGAAGAGAGAGAGAGGGAGGGAGGGAGGGAGGGAGAACACCGCTTTGCTATTGATTCAGTTACTTTAAGAGCTTCCTTGATATAGATATATGTTTCCCTATCTAGCTGTTGTGTTAAGTGATGGGATCATAGGACTTACAGGTGGAGGGAATCTCCAAGGTCATCTAGTGCTATCCTCTCATTTTACAGAGGAGGAAACTAAGGCTCAGAGAAAGGGAAATGATTTGCCTAAGGTCACAAGGTATATGCATATATGTTTCTCTCATTTCACAGCTCCCAAAGGAGCTGTCCCAAAGCAGGGCTCTGACTCCTCCACCAAACTCAGAGCTCCCTGAGGTCAGGGACTATGTCTCAACAATCACATCAGGAGATTCGGGATCATTCAATTTCTCTGGGCCTCAGTTTCCTCCTCTGTGAAATGAGGGTCTTGGACTAGATGACTAGATGATTATATCTGAATCTATGAACTTCTGGCTCTCCCATCAGACAGTAATCATCAATGATCAACAAGAGATTCTGGGTTCTGATAAATTAGATGCATGAAAAAGACATGAGTATCATTAGAATACTTGTAGGTAATCCAAGAAAAACTTTGTGGCAGGCTTTCCTATAGATTGCACAGACTCAGGAGGCAGCTTTCCAAGTTCAAATGAAGCCCTCGCCCATTGGCACAGGGTCCTCATCAGCAGAAGGTGCTTCTGAAATGGCGAAATCTGGAGAGCAGATGCTGCTTTGGCTGCCTTGGGGAAGGACCCTGGAATGCTTCAGTTTCCATTTGAGGTTATTCAGCCAGATTCACAAAGAGGCAGTAGTTGGGGAACCTGAGGATGTAGTACTGGTGAGATGGGCAAGTCCTGGGTGGGCTCCATGGTTGAACACACCTACTCCCAGGTGGAGCCACATTTCAGCAAGAAGGAGTTGAAAGGATCCTGGCAAGTACTCCTTTGTAGAAATTGCTTTTTGAAAGCCAGGAGATTTCTCTGGGAAAGAGCCTAAAGAATCATGTAGGAAGTTGGTTACCTGCCCAAATGTACTATTAATTTATAATAATAATAATAGCATTGATGGAGTGCTTTAAAGTTTACAGTGTGCATTACATATATTATCTAATTTGATCCTCACAACATCCCTGGGAGGTATATGCTAGTATTATCTCCATTTTATAACTGAGAAAACTAAGGCAGAAGGAGATGATATGACTTGTCCAGGGTCATGCAGATAGTACATGTTGAAAGCTAGATTTAAAAACAGGTCTTCCTGACTCCAAGTCCAATACTCCATGCACTGTACCCATAAAGATGTTCCCATGGAGGCTCTAGGAGCAGGTCTTTAGACATGAGTCAAGTAGACACTGATTGAACCCTCCAACCGAACTGCATAAGGACTGGAGAACTTGAAGGGAAATAATGACAATCTTCAAGCATTTTAAAAGGTGGCCATTTAGAAGGACTAACTTTGCTCTGCTTGGCCCCAGAGGGCAGAACAAGGGTGGAAGTTGAAAAGGGGCAGATATTAGCTCATTGTTAGGAGAAACTTCCCCAAATGGAATAATCAGCTCCACAAAGCAGTGGGTCCCCTCATACTGGAGATTTTCAAGTGGAAGCCAGATGACCGACCATAAGCCATTGATGTGGCAAATAGGTGGTGCAGTGGGGAGGTTGTTGGAGTAGCAGTCAGGAAGATCCGGGTTTAAACCCTGTCTCAGACACTTACAACTTATCAGTCGTAAAACCCTGGGCAAGTCATTTAACTTCTCTCAGTCTCAGTTTCCTCATCTGTAAAACGAGGATAATGGTAGAAGAGGGAGAGAACAAGCCTTTATTAAGTGCCTATTATGTGGCAGGCGCTTTAAAAATATTATCTCATTTGATATTTTATTGTTGGAGAAACTGAGAGACAAAGGTTAGTGCCCATCACACAGTCAGTAAGTATATAAGGCATGTACCTCAACTTAACAACAGGGCTGTTGAGAAGATCAAATGAGATGACACGTGTAAAGTTCTTTGCAAACTTCCAGGTGCTAAATGCTATTATTTTGTTCTAGAAAGGACTTTTGGTCAGCTTTGGAATAGACTGAATGGCCTCTGAGATCCCTTCCAATTCTGAGACTCTGTGTTTGTATAGTTAAGAAAGAAAAAGAAGACCACTCACTGACCTTGGGGAGATGGGCTCTTAACTGGTAGGAGAAAGAACTCAGACAAAATACTTACAAATATTTACAAAGTGTGTAATTGTGATCTTAGAGCATAGGCTTCCTTAGGGAGGGGCTATTTCACCTTTGGTTTTATATCCTTGGCACCTCACAAATATTAAACACTCAGCGGATACTTGTTGAATTGAATTAAAAGGCAACAGTTAGGCTGTTGACAAAGTTACCAACATGAGAGATTCATTAGAATCAGTGAGAAATTTGTCCAGTTGAATGCAGAAAGTATAGGACTAATGTGGACGGCTGAGGGGATGGTAACTGACTTTCTGGTGCTTTAGATTTATATGAGTGGCATTTCCCACACCCAAAGAAAAGTGTGTGGCTGGCCAATATGGGGGGGTGGATCAAAAGGAGAAGCAGGGAGGAACTTTACTGAATTCACATTTCTTATCCCGGCAATAAAAAGTTCACCAAAGATTAGCTTAGTTGGCACAGCTGACCAGGCACACTGCCCTTGTCCTTACCTCAGCCCTGTCTGGGAGGTCTCTGCATTTTAGTGAAGCTTCTCCACATAATTTTCTAGGATCATATTTGGCCATCATAAAATGGTAGAGTTGCAAGCAATGGAATAAGGAAACCTGGGTTCAAATCCTATTTCTGATAACTTTCTAACCATTGGACCACTTGCAAATTACTTAACCTCTCAATGGATCT
The DNA here is from genome assembly GCF_028372415.1 of Notamacropus eugenii. Classification (NCBI taxonomy): domain Eukaryota; kingdom Metazoa; phylum Chordata; class Mammalia; order Diprotodontia; family Macropodidae; genus Notamacropus; species Notamacropus eugenii. The sequence goes on along the minus strand of NC_092873.1, from coordinate 438,900,481 downwards.
GTTTCCCCATCTGTAAGAGGACAAGAGGCAGCATGGGATAGTAGAGAGAGAGTTGGCTTTTGACTCAAGAAGACCTGGGTTCAAGTTTCACCTCTGACAATAGTGACTGTATGATAGTGGGCAAGTTACTTAACTTAACCTGTCAGTGTTCTAGGTAACCCACTATGACTCTAAATTTCAAGAAGAAATTTCTACGTTCATTGATGGAGGGAATTTCCTTATCTGGGAGTCCCCTACACTGGCAAAATCACAGGTATAGTCCTCATTCCTATATAAAATTAGGATAATGATACTTGCTAGCACTCCTGGGTTCATGGAGTTGTTTCGAGGACAATTCTTATCAAACCACATGTGATGCTTCCATACTTCAATGGATATGTGACTTAATGGATGTGGGAGTTTTCTTCACCAGTAGAGATTGCAGCCTATCCATGCTTTCTCTTATTAGAAGGCTTCTGTCCATGTCCTCGCATAAATCTCCCATGGAAGCTCCAGCCAACATGCTGGCAGCTTTTTTCTTATAACATTTTGTGGTAGCCAGTGCAGGATTCAGGATATCCATCCCTTGTGTCTCTTCCTCTCACTACATGGCCAACCTATCTTCTCTTCTGGTCAGTTATACCCTTATTGGGTAATTTTAGTTAACCCTTTCTCATGGCCCAGAAAGAAGGTAAGCAACATCGTGTGGTGAAAAGAATTCTGATGTGAATCTGAGGACCTGAGTTTAGATCTGGACTCTGGTGCTTACTGTCTCTGTGACTGTGAGCAGGGCATTTAAATTCCCTGAGCCTCATCAGTAAAGGGGAGGTTGATTTAGACAGCCTCACATCTCCTTTCTAGTTCCACACATATGATCCTAAGGAAGGGTCTGATTTTGGAGGAATCTTTTGCCCAGCACTAAAACATAGTGCCTGGCACAAAGTAGGTTGTTAGTAAATGTTCATTGACTGAAAAAAGTAGCAGGCTGATCCAAGACCAAATGGTAGAGGATTCGAGCCCCAGATATCAGCTCATATTGGGTCAGAAAGGTGTGTTCTCATTTCCACACCAAACAGGAGGTCAGCACCTAGATTTTGTTCTGTATTCTTCCTAAGCCGTCCATGTGGCCTCTGTAGCATTACTGCTCCCTCTCTGTGCCTTCGTTCCTTCATCATCAGAGAACTGACCCCTCCTCAAGGCTGAGAGGCTGGAACACAAGGCTTCAGAGAAACACAAAGTTTCCCTTGTCTGGAGCTGTGATGGTTGCCAACCTATGGGCATGGGGCCCGGGCAATGACTTGTCCCAGTGGAGCGGCTTTCAGAGACACCACAAGGGAACAAAAGGGCTCCTTCTTTGGAGGGCAGATAGGCCCAGAGTGGATTCCAGAAGGAACTGAATCCCCCTCTGTGGGAAAGAATTGCTTCTGTTGTGTCCAGTAGAGTTTGCTATGCGCAAAAGGTTTTACAATCATTTTTATTAGCGGAGACCCCTGAGGCCAGATGAGGAAAAAAAGGTTAACATACTCTCTTATACACTCTGCAAAATTGGAGAAACTGAGGCACTAGCCTTTGGGGTCAGTCCTAAGAACATGCTATGAGGTGGATTCAAACTGGTGGCCTTGGGAGCATACAGCCCATAAAACCACTGCATTCCCCTACTCGTTCTGATCACTGTTTTACCCATTTTGAACTGAATTAAACACCCTCCAACCGAAATGTCCTTTGGCACCTCTCTCTTAGTTTTTCTTCATAAAACTAACTTGAAACTTGGCTGGTGAATAGACTCGGTCACCCCCTTAGCCTGTCAGCGTTCGGAGGATTGCTGGCTTTCACACTCTTGGCTCTCCTTTGCCCCGTGGCTCTCTACCTACGGGATCAAATCCAGACTTCTTATCCCAGGATACCATTATCCTCCCTTACTCCACTCTGTCCCACTCCCCTTCCCCTATAATTGTTCTCAATTCTTGTGGCTTTGCAAGTCATATTCCAGCCAAGCAAACTTGCTGTTTCATTTTAGTGCCTGTGTGGAGGACACTCTTATGCAGAATATGAGGAGGAGGAAGAGGAAGAGGAAAAGGAGGAGGAGGAGGAGGAGGAGGAGGAGGAGGAGGAGGAGGAATGGTGATAGTAGTGGTAGTAGCAGCAGCAACAACAGTAACTAGCATTTATGTAGAATTTTATGGTTTGCAAAATACTTTATCTTATCTGATCTTTATAACAACCCTGTGAAGTAGGCACTATTATTATCCCCATTTTACAGATAAGGAAACTGAGGCTGAGAAATTAAGTCACTTGCCCAGACTCACCTAGCTACTGAGTGTCTGAGGAAGGATTCAAACTTAGGTCTTCCTGACTCCAAGTCTAGCACTCTAGCTACCATCTAGCTACCCCCCATATTCTCTACTTATGTCTCACCCCCCTCATCAAAACTTTACTTTATTAAAGTCTCCTATTTCCAAAGTCCTTGCTGATGACTCTCACTTGTCTGGTTATCCCATTTACTCCAACTATTCCTTTGGTGCTAATAACTAATTCCTTTGCACTAGTTATCTCTTTTCCACCCCTTCCCCTTCCCCCATGCTTGATCTGTAATCCCTTCTCACCTCTGCCTCTTAGAATCCCTTATTTCCTTTCAAACTCAGCCCAGACGCCACCTTCTGCTTGAATCCTCCCCTTGCCCAAATTGCTTTGTCTTTATTTTGTATGTATTTTCTACATATTTTTGTATATATATCTTGCCTCCTGCAGTAAAATATAAGCTCCCTGAGGGCAGGGACCATTTTATTTTGTCCTTTGTTTTCTCAACACCTAACATTATAGGGCTTACTAAATGTTTGTTGATCGATTGGTTGATTGATTGGAAAGGGATGGGGAATTGGATTTTGTAACCTCTCAGGTCGCCATCACCTCTAAATCCTGTGACTGGCTAGGGAATACAGGATCCCAGAGTTGGAAGGGAACTGAAAGGTCATGGAGTACAAAGGTCATTCAGAGGAATAAGAAGACAGAGTCCTATCTTCAGAGAGCGTCCAGTATGGTTGGCAAGATTACACACACACACACACACACACACACACACACACACACACACACACACACACACACACACACACACACACAAAATACATAGTCATAAAATCTTGATGTCAGGAGGCCCTTTAATCCAGCCTCCCATCCTCTGCAAGAATCTGCTCTACAGAATCCCTATCAGGTTATCACACTGCTCCTAATTAAATTCTCTCAGTAATGTGGAATTCACTACCTATTTCTCTTCTGGATAGCTCTAAATCCTCAAATTTAGATCCTCAAACTGAGCTCAAATGGCCTTCCCTAAGACTCCCACCCTTAGTGGTCTAAGATTTCCCCTCTGGCATTAGGGAAAATTCTAATCTATTTGCTATGTGAAAACATTTCAAACCTGTAAAGATGATCATTCCTCACACTTCCCACCTCTTTGGTCTTTTTTTCTCCGGAGCACCATGAAAGCAACAGAAATGAACAATGTCGTATGTGGGGGGAGCATGACTCAAGTATTGGAAGGGGGCATACTCCTGGGGTGAATAGCTCTGATTGGAGTTCATTATGGAGGGTTTCTAGAAGGATGTAAATTTTGATGGGGGTGGGTGGTGTTGAAGTAGTGGAAAAACATTCGCTTAAGCTCCGAAGCTGGATAAAGTTGTTGATTTCATCTGGGATTCTCTGTAACAGTGCCTTAGCTTTCTAGCTAGATTGGGTTCAGTGGCTGTTTCCAGAGATACTATAAACAGGCGGCCTCTGACCTCAGTTGGCAGGAGCCCCTCTGGGATCTTCAGTGTGATGACTGTAAATCACTTTGATGTGCAGAATTCCCTCCTCTGAGCCTAAAGCCCCTTCTGTTCATCGCTGGCAGCTTGTTTATTCTCTGGTTCTATGATCAAGGCTTATTTACTGCCCCCCAAAAGCAACTTCCTTCCCTGCCTCACCTCCTGCTCCATCCTCATCCCTAGCCCCTTTCTCCTTTTAACTTTGAAGATAACCTGAATAACTTTTGAATACACTGACAATTCTCTTTTCTCTCCTCCTTCCATCCCACCTCTCTTTATTAATTTTCTCCAGACTTACATCTCTGAAGTCATGCCAAGCTGCCTCAACATAACATGAGAGGGAGCTTGGGATGGTGAATAGAGTTCTGTACTTGGCCATTAAAATCCCCTTCTCTGATACTTCACTAGCTGTATGACTGGGCAGCAAGGTGAGGCAGGGAATAGAAGGCCAGGCCTGAAGTGAGGAAGACTCAGTTCAGTTCTGGTCTCAGACACTTACTAGCTGTGTGACTCTGGGCAAGTCACTCAACCTTGATGACCTCAGTTCTTCATTTATAAAATGAGCTGGAAAGGGAAATGCATCAGAATCTTTTCCAAGAAGAGTCAGAAACATCTGAACAACAAAGCTATCTAACTACAGACAAGTCACTTAACCTCTCTGAGTCCCAATTTCCCAATCTATAAAAGGCGAAATAATGCCTGTAATACTTACCTCATAAGGCTGTAGTGCAGCTCAGATGAGAAAATGTGTGTAAAGCATAGCTTCCACTCCTAAGGAGGTGATGGGTCCTCTCTGCTGGTCATGCCCTATCTGAGACAGTGCATCCGTTTCTGGGTGTCTTATTTTATGAAGGATGTTGGTAAACTGACAAGCGCCCAAAAGCAACCATGGGAGTAAAGAACCTCGAGCCTATGTCATTTGACATTTGAAGGAAATGAGAACGTTTAGGTTGGAGAAAGAATGGCTCCAGGAAGATGGGGCTGTCATGGGGAGGAGGGATTGGATTCATTCTCTTTTTCTGCAGAGGACAGAATTAAAAACAATAAGCAAAAGCTGCAAAGAGGTAAACTGAGGCTTGATATCAGGAGAAACTCCCTTACCACTGGAGCTATCTGAGAAGGTCATGGGTTCTCACCACAGCAGAGGACATTGGGCAAAAGCTAAGCGATCTCTTGTCTTGTGTGCTCGGGTGCACGTTTGTTTTTCAACAAGTGTTAAATGAGGTTGCTCAGTTCTTTTCCTTCTCTGAAATTCTTGAATTCTGTGATTCTTGATATTTAAATGTCAGTGATCATTATGAGTCTTTGGGATCTGGGTCAGAGAATAGTATCATGCCTCCAGTCACTAGTAGGACTGAAAGGGATGAGTCCATTTCTGTTCACTTTGATTAGGATCTTGAACTGGATGACATGGACAGATGGTTGGAAATCATATCACACCCTCCCCACACCCTTTCCCCTTCCTGCTTGATAAGACATGGGAAATCCATCAGTCACAGGGGAAAAGCTGACCAACCAACACTCCCACTCTGTTTGGACTACTAGGCTCATGTTGGTTCAGGGGTTTATCTGTTTTTCTGATCAAGTTGTCAGCAGGCCTACAGGTGTGGGTGGTTCAGCCAGAGGGGCCCTGATCTGTAGAGATAGACATGTCACAGAGGAAGTAAAAGGATCACCTCCTGAGAGTCACGCACAGATAGACCAGGGCAAACATCTCCCCTTCACATCTTGCTCACGTCTCACCCTGATAAGGGAGCTGGGCGTCAGCTGTTGGCATGGCTCAGACTTTCTCCATTCATATGGAGATTTCTCAGTGAGCCAACTCAGCCCCACTTTGGGGGGTGGGGAATGACAATCCAATTAGATGAGTGTTTGCTCACTACCTACTGTATTCTGTTCAGTGATTTGCCCAAGACAGCTGGATATAGAGGTAAAATTGAACCCAGCCTACCATCCTCACTCCTCTACTAGGGAGTTGGTAGAGTTGTTATGGGTTTTAGAGACCATAGTCATAGGATTATAGATTTAGAGTTGACAGAAACCTATGAGGTGGTCTAATTCAACCTCTTCATTTTACAGATAAGGAAATTGAGGTTTAGAGAGGTCAAATGACTTCCCTAAAGTTATCCAGGTAGCAAGTGGCAGAGGAGAGATTTGAACCCAATTCCACTGACTCCGTAGCCAGCCCTTTCCTCTAGAGCGTAGAGTTTATACCTTAGTCACATCCCTCTGCCCCTGCAGCCTTTTCTTCTGATTGATCATCTCCTCTCAGAACTTCCATTTTAAGGAAGGGTCCAGGTCAGTCCTGTTCACTCCTGGTAACCCTCCTGACTTTCTGTACTTTTTTCTCTACCATGGGAACCTTCCCTTTCTTTCCTTCCCCTCCCCTCTCCCTTTTCCCCCATTTGAATATGAGGAGTTCCTTGAGGAAACTTAGCACAGTGCCTAGAACACTTAATAAAAGCTTATTGGCTTGACTTGACTTGTTTCAAATACACAGGATGTTGTGTGAAGAAAACTAAAAATGACATTCCAAAGAGGGTTGGACTAGGTGATTTCAACAGTCCTGGTCAACAATAAATATGACCCTGGCTTTATCATTTACTGACTGAGGACAAGTCACTTAACCTCTCTTGGGTCTCAGTTTCCTGATCTGAAAAGTAACGATAATAATCCTTGCACTATGGGAGGTAGCATGGTACACTAGAAAGAGTGCTGGGTCAAAATCTTGCCTCTGTGTGATCACAGGCACGGTATTTCAACTTTTTGGGCCTCAGTTTCCTCATTTGCAAAAAGAGCAGGCTGATCAACATCTAAGGTCCCTTCTAAATCTATCTAGGATCCTACCTCATAATTTCATGGTACAGAATGAGCTCTGTAAACCTTCAAGCATCAAAGGTACGTATGGATGGGCTGGTATTGTTACAGATGTGGAAACTGAAGCCCAGTCAGTGGAAGCGATTGGCTGAAGGTCACATGGCCAGATCTCCTGACTTCTCACTTGATATCTGTTCTGTAACTCAACACTGATCTTCAGATCTGCCTAATGTTAGTTTACTGAGTTGGGGTAACCAGCCTCTGTGCATTTCCCTTTATGTATGATGGCCTTTAAATTGCTTGTCAAGTAGGACTAATGGAATTGTGCCGACCATCCGTGCTCTCTCGTGCCCTGGTCCCCTGCTGACCTCATTTTTTTCTTTTTTTGGTTGAGATATTAGTTCTAGACTAGGGACAGAGAAGAACCAGTGGGCCCAGATGTGAATCAGACTTGAAACCTTGACCTTATGAAGCACTGCGTCATTGTCCAGCTGCGCTAATCAGTCACACACCATGATGATTTTCATCCTTGTCTACTTTTCTCAAGGATCCCACTCTGCCAAGTGAGTCCAATAGCAGCTCTCCCTGCCGCGCCACCCCACCCTACCCTCCAGTTTACAGTGGAAGGCAACAGATCAGACATTCAGGATATACATTCAATAAACAGTTACTGTATTAAAAAGGAACAAAAGGAATTCCTTATATTTGTGTAGAACTTTAGAATTTAGAAAGTTTGTTTTATGCCTATAGTCTTGTTTTATCCTCACAGCAGCCCTGGGGAGGGGGAGGTAGCTATGGTTATTATTAATTAATAAAATAAAATTTTAAAATGATAATTTAATCAACTTAAATAATTAAAAATATAATTAATTAGAATAAATAAAATGATAATTATTAATAATAATGTTAAAATATCACTATTTTTCAAATGAGGAAACACTTGTAAAATAGTGGACGTGAAACCTGAATCCAGGTCTTTTTTCCAGTTGGCCCTTGGATCAGTGCTCTTTCTTTTTAAAAGAAAACATGTCATTTTAAAAGAGGTAAAAGCATTTAGGGGAGCCAAGAGAAAGAAATGGGAGCTGCCACAGAAAGAATCCTGTCCTCTCTCCATCTAGCCCTTCTGATTAGGTTTCTGATCATCTCTGACTGAAGGCAAACACTTTTTACTGCTGGATGTATGAGTGAGCAGCCAGGTGGATGGATCTCTGAAACAGCGGAAGCTGGAGAACAGGCCCAGGGAATATGCAGTGTGGGGGGATTAAGGCACATCCAGATGTTTTTCTTCATATTTCCTATTGGCAGCATCCTCAAGAGTATCCCTGAGATGTTAACATCAGACACACGTTGACTGTTTTCCATGATGCCGAGAGGCATCAGGTTAACTTATGCACAGAGAATCCACTTTCTGCTAACCTGTTTTCTTGGGTGGTTATTCATAGGCAAGTCACTTCCTCTCTGAGGCCTCAGTTTCCTTATCTTTAAAATGGCATCATCATATTGACACTCCTTACTTCACAGGATTGTTTATGAGGAAAGTGCTTTGTAAATCTTAAAGCCTACAGAAAATGAGTTATTATTCATATGTGTGTGTCTACATGATTGAAGCATCCTTCAATGTATTGTCTGGACACGCAAGGTCAATTAATCAGTCAGTATTTATTAAGCCCCAAATATATGCCAGGAGCCATGCTAAGCACTGGGGATACAAAAAGAGATAAAAGTCCCTGCTAAGGACGAGCTTATAATCTAATGGAGGAGATGATAAACAAATATGTGAACCAGCTGTATACAAGATAAATAGGAGGTGAATACGAGAGCGAAATCCTTAGAATTAAGAGAAGTTGGGAAAGGTGCCTGGTAGAAGATGGGATTTTAGTTGAGATTTAAAGGAAGCCAGAGAAGGCCATAACAGAGATGAGGCAGGACAGTGTTCCTGGCACCAACGACAGTCAAAAAAAAGGCCCAGAACTCAGAGTTGGAGTGTGTTGTTTGTGGAACAGCCAGGAGACCAGTGTCACTGGTGTGAAGAGTCCACCTCAAGGAGTAAGGTAGAAGAAGATTGGATACGTGAGAGGGGGCTCGTTTATGAACTAGGTTAGGCTGTGAAGGCCAGACAGAAGGTATTGTATTTGATCCTGGAGGCAATAGGGAGCCCTTGGAGTTTATGGAGTGGGGGAAGAGCTGATGTGGTCATACCTGAGATTTAGCAGCTGAATGGAGAATGAGCTGGAGCAGAGAGAGCCTCGAAACAGGCAGACCCATCAGCAGCTGTTGCAGTATTCCAGACTTGAGGTGATGGGGACCTGCACCAGAGTGGTGGCATGTCAGAGGTGAGAAGGGGATCCATTTGACACGTTGCAGAGGTGAAATCACTAGGCCTTAGCAGCAGGTTGACTAGGAAGGGAGTTAGTGAAGAGTTGAGGATGATAAGTCTTGAGCTTGAGAGACGGGAAGGATGGTGTTGTTCTCAACAGAAATAGGGAAGGTAAGAAGCCAAGAGGGTTTAGCTGGGGAAGAGAATGAGTTCCATTTTGGATGTGTTGAATTTAAGATGTCTGTTGCACACCCAGTTCAAGATATCTGAAAGGCAGTTGGAGATTTGAGTTGGAGGTCACTGGAGAGGTTGGGGCAGAAAGGTCAAGGGAACTTTTTGCAATGTGCTTCTGTGACTCCATAGCATCTGCATCTATGAAGCAAGCCACATCATTCCCACCCCCCACCCCCATGTAAACTTATGTCTGCCTGGCAGATTGTCCATGGTAAACATTTCTGTTAATCCTGGGCAGGTTTGTGTGACCTTGAAGTGTCTCAGTCACAACACCAGAATGCATGTTTGTTTCTTCAAGTCCAGCCACATTGGGACAGAGTGACCATACTCATGTGTCTGGGGTGTCCTGAGGGCCCTGGGCTTGAATGAAAATCCCTGGTGACCAAAGTCAGGCAGAATGGCTGGGGTTTGTGGGCAGGGAGCCAGGACAGCTGCTGTGGGTGAGGTCTTCTCTGCTCCCCGGTCCTCCCATCCATTTCCTGTTAGCAGGGGCACCCAAGGGAGAAGCATGTTTCCGCCTGGTTCCAACACATCTAGGAGGTGTGATGCGCGCTGAGCAAACAGGGGGCCAAGCATCCAGCAGAGAAGGGAGGGAAAAGGGAGGGACCCATCTTTTATGTTCCCTTTCCCTGAAGCATTGTGGCACCAGGGGGCAGTGCTGAGCTGTGTGACAGGCAGCTCCCCTGGACAGAGAGGGAGAGCCAGAGCATTCACTGGCTTTGTTCCAGCAGGAGACGGGCTGGCTGCCTCCTTTCCCAAATGCACAGCAGCTGCAGGACTTCCCAAGCCCAGCATTAACTCTTCCAGTGCTGTCACACCTGAATGTTACCATTTGACTTCCCAAGAAACACCACCTTCATCCAGTTAAGCATCCGTTCTGTTCGAGGCACACCTGCCTAGGTCCTGATCAGGAAGATAAGGACCTGCCTCTGCTTTATTTCTGTAAGGACAAGATTCTACACCTGGAGGACTGCTTGTGCCCAACCCAAAAGCAGAAGATGAAAGGTCCAGTTTAGCTCCAACCATGTGGACTGATCTTTAAATTTTTAGTGTGATCATTTCCACCTTGGAAATCAACAAACACTCAGACATCTTATTTCCCACTTGACTGCACTCATTTTGGACTTTCTTAGACTCTCCACTATGGCCCCAGTAACTCATCTCTGAGAAATCTTGTCATCTGGCAGGGTACAATCAGTTCATCAGTACCCTCTGCCCCTATTGGAGGGTGGAGCATAAACTCCTCCATTTAAGGAGAGGGAACAGGACTGACTTTCTTCAGGCATCTTCTTTATCATTCACTTTGGGTTGTTTTGGCTTCTTCACCACCCCCTTTACCCTCCTCCCCCCCAGCCAAAGGTATTTCAGCTTCCTTATGTGCATGGTCTTCCCCTCATTAGACTGTAAACTCTTTGAGGCCAGCAACTATCTTTGTTTTTCCATATTTGTGTCCTCAGTATTTAGCACAGTGTCTAGCACGTAGGAAGCACTTAATAAATGATTTTTAACTTTTGAAATGCTATGAATCAAGGCTTGATTTGTTGTTTCATGGATTGCTAGACGTAGGAAAATGATAGAGATAATGCCAATCCTGCAGATTAAATTTAAAAGTGTATTGTGGGTACAATCTCCCCTCCCCCAAGCAGATTACCAGCACACACACTCACAGGGGTCTAGACAGAAAGAGTGAACTCAAAGAATCTTATCATTTGAAGTCATCTAGTTCAGCCTCTCACCTAATACAGGAAGCCTGCCTTCAATATCCTTGACAAGGGGTCATCTAGCCTCTGAGTAGATAGATGGTCACAGTCTCAGGAGACTCACTACCTCACAAATCCAATGCTGGGCTAAGAGTTCTTCATTCCAGGATGTTTCTGGGAAAGTTTGGGGACCTCTGGCATGGGGTATATGATTTGATGAAATGGCCTCCTTCATCTCTAACCTTCCATCCCTCCCCCTTTCCTATCCTGTGACATCTGTAGTGATTCTCAGAGCTGTGTCTTTAAATAGCAGTTGGTTGTGGTGGCACTCATAAGACAAGCTGAGATTTCTATATTTTGGAAAGGTGACGTACTGTGTAAGATGGTGTGGGAGCAGTGATTTAGAAGTAGCAGGAAAGAACAAGAGGGATGGATTAAAATGGACTAAGCCACAGATTTGGAGCTATGAGGAATCTTAGAGATCACCTAAATCTTTCTTTCCAGAATGATTTCATATTACTTCCTCTCCCACACTCTAAATTCTGGACAAACTGACTTATGTGATATCTCCCTTCTTTGAACCTTTCTACAGGCTGTCCCACCCACCTGCAATGCTCTCCCCCTCACCTCTTCCTCTTTCTTGGTCTCCTGTGCTTGGAATGCTCTCCCTCCTCACCCCCTTAGTCTCCCCTGCTTCGAATGCTCCCGCTGCTCACCTCTTCTTAGAATTCTGGCTTCCTTCAAGGTTCTGTTCATGCATGAGGGCTTTTCTGACCCTTATATTGGTTTGGGCTCATCAGCAGGCCTGAAATTACTTTGGATTTGCTGTGTTTGTTGTGTTTACTCCTCTAGCTATGTTTCCCACCCCCAACAGAATATAAGTTTTTTGGAGAAGCCAAGATGGCAGAGTAGAAAGATATACATATGCTAGCTCCGAACCCACAGCTCATAAAATACCTGTAAAGAAGAACTCCCAACAAATTCGGGAGCAGCAGAAGCCACAGAACAATGGAGCGGAGGAGATTTCTGTTCCAGAGAGACCTGAAAAACTGCCACCAAAGGTCGGTCGTGCTCCGTGCCCCGGACCCAGAGCAGAGCCCAGCCCTCCTTGGCCACGCGGCACCAAGAGGAGCAGATCCGAGCAGGCTTCAGGGACAGAATCTCCAGCAGCTGCGCAGGTCCCTCCACCGACAGGTGCCAAAGGTTAGTGAGAGGGTCTTCTTGGCTCCCCGAGAGGGGAGCAGGATGTCTCCATAACTCAGGCCTGCTTGGGAGGCAGCAGCGGAGGCGGCAGCAGACAAGGGCTCCCAAAGCAGGCAGGAGCTCGGATCCATTGTTGAAGGTCTCCAAGTAAACCCCCTGAGGGAACTGAGCCCCGTGAGGCAGCCCTGCCCCCACCCGAGCACCTGAACTTAATCTCACACTGAATAGCAGCCCTGCCCCCACCCAAAGCCCTGAGGCTGGGAAGCAGCATTTGAATCTCAGACCCCAAGTCCTGGCTGGGCTGATCTGGAGGCGGGGTGGGTGTGGAGAGGATATTCAGAAGTCAAGTCACTGGCTGGGAAAATGCCCAGAAAAGGGGGGAAAAAATAAGACCATAGAAGATTACTTTCTTGGTGAACAGATATCTCCTCCCTTCCTTTCTGATGAGGAAGAACAATGCTTACCATCAGGGAAAGACATAGAAATCAAGGCTTCTATATCCCAAATATCCAAAATAAATATCCAGTGGGCTCAGACCATGGAAGAGCTCAAAAAGGATTTTAAAAATCAAGTTAGAGAGGTGGAGGAAAAACTGGGAAGAGAAATGAGAGAGATGCAAGAAAAGCATGAAAAGCAGGTCAACACCTTGCTAAAGGAGACCCCAAAAAATGCTGAAGAAAATAATACCTTGAAAAATAGGCTAACTCAATTGGCAAAAGAGGTCCAAAAAGCAAATGAGGAGAAGAATGCTTTCAAAAGCAGAATTAGCCAAATGGAAAAGGAGGTCCAAAATCTCACTGAAGAAAATAGTTCTTTAAAAATTAGAATGGAGCAGATGGAGGCTAATGACTTTATGAGAAACCAAGAAATCACAAAACAAAACCAAAAGAATGAAAAATGGAAGACAATATCTCATTGGATATATCCATTGAAGTATCTCATTGGAAAAACAACTGACTTGGAAAATAGATCCAGGAGAGACAATTTAAAAATTATGGGCCTACCTGAAAGCCATGATCAAAAAAAGAGCCCAGACATCATCTTTCATGAAATTATCAAGGAAAACTGCCCTGATATTCTAGAACCAGAGGGCAAAATAAGTATTCAAGGAATCCACTGATCACCTCCTGAAAGAGATCCAAAAAGAGAAACTCCTAGGAACATTGTGGCCAAATTCCAGAGTTCCCTGGTCAAGGAGAAAATATTGCAAGCAGCTAGAAAGAAACAATTCAAGTATTGTGGAAATACAATCAGGATAACACAAGATCTAGCAGCCTCTACATTAAGGGATTGAAGGGCGTGGAATATGATATTCCAGAAGTCAAAGGAACTAGGAGTATAACAAAGAATCACCTACCCGGCAAAACTGAGTATAATACTTCAGGGGAAAAAATGGTCTTTTAGTGAAATAGAGGACTTTCAAGCATTCTTGATGAAAAGACCAGAGCTGAAAAGAAAATCTGACTTTCAAACACAAGAATGAAGAGAAGCATGAAAAGGTAAACAGCAAAGAGAAATCATAAGGGACTTACTAAAATTGAACTATTTACATTCCTACATGGAAAGACAATATTTGTAACTCTTGAAACTTTCCAGTATCTGGGTAGTGGGTGGGATTACACACACACACACACACACACACACACACACACACAGAGCACAGAGTGAATTGAATAGGATGGGATCATATCTTAAAAAAATAAAATTAAGCAGTAAGAGAGAAATATATTGGGAGGAGAAAGGGAGAAATGGAATGGGGCAAATTATCTCCCATAAAAGAGGCAAGCAAAAGACTTTTTAGTGGAGGGAAAAAGAGGGGAGGTGAGAGAAAAACATGAAGTTTACTCTCATCACATTCCACTAAAGGAAGGAATAAAATGCACACTCATTTTGGTATGAAAACCTATCTTACAATACAGGAAAGTGGGGGAGAAGGAGATAAGCAGGGAGGGGGGGATGATGGAAGGGAGGGCAGAGGGAAGAGGGAGCAATTTGAAGTCAACACTCTTGGGGAGGGACAGGATCCAAAGAGAGAATAGAAGCAATGGGGGGCAGGATAAGAAGGAGGGAAATATAGTTAGTCTTGCACAACACGACTATTATGGAAGTCATTTGCAAAACTACATAGATATGGTCTATATTGAATTGCTTGCCTTCCAAAGGGAATGGGTGGGGAGGGAAGGATGAAGAGAAGTTGGAACTCAAAGATTTAGGAACAACTGGCTAGTTCTGTTCTTGCTACTAGGAAATAAGAAATACAGGTAATGGGGTATAGAAAGTTATCTGGCCCTACAGGACAAAAGAGAAGATGGGGACAAGGGAAGGGAGGGATGACAGAAGAGAGGGCAGATTGGTGATAGGGGCAATTAGAATACTTGGTGTTTGGGGGTGGGGGGAGGGGACAAATGGGGAGAAAATTTGGAACCCAAAATTTTGTGAAAATGAATGTTAAAAGTTAAATAAATTAAAAAATAATAATAATTTAAAAAATTTTAAAAAAAGAATATGTTTTTTGAGGAGAGAGGTTACTTCATGGTTCTCTGCATATTCCCAGCACCTGTGGGATTGAATAGAATGGTGTTCATTATTTACAAATGAGGAAACTGAGGCTCCAGTAGGTTAAGTGATTTGCCAGGGTCCAAACAGGTGGAAAGGGCAGAGCTGTAATTTGAACCCAGGCTCTCTAGCTCCAATCCAAATCTTTCCCCATGGTCCCACATAAGGTTGGGCATGTTGTTGCCTGGGAAGGAAAAGATCATGTCAATGTGACATGTCTTAGCACAAAAAGGGTTGTGTATTATTATATTTGGAAATTCTTGGTACCTTTCCCTTTTACTTCATTTCTCTTTCCTTCTTAATTACTAGGGTTTATATAGCATTTTTAAGTTTGCAAACCACTTTACAAATATTTCATTTTATCCCTTAAGAACTCTGGGAGGTAGGTACTCTTATTATGCCCATTTTACAGATGAGTAAACTGAAGCAGATAGAGGTTTAAGTGACTTGCCCAGTGTCACACAGCCACTAAGTATCTGAGGCTGAATTTGAACTCATATCTACACTTACCTGTGCTTAAAGGTGCCTCTGGCTGAGAAAGCCAACTCAGTGTTTGGGGGGGGAGGGGGAGGCAGTCAGTAAGTTCTCTTTCAGCATTGTGTGACCAACTTCCTGAGATGTCCTGGTTAGACTGACCTGAAAAAGAAAAAGAAGGAAAGAAAACAATGAAATGAGAACAGGTGGAATGAAACAGGTTGCTTCCTTCCCCAGGCAAGATCCACTGACCTAAATGAAGTCTATGCCAGGGGCTCCTGTTCCATGTGTAGAGAAACACCTTTCTACCAAGTGAAAGAACTGAGAGGTCCTAGGCAAACAAAACCTATATCCAAGAACGCCAAAATAATCTGGCTGCAACCTATGTCTCCAGCCTTGTTTTCCATTACTTTCCTTCATTTGCTTCATTTGTTCAATGTCTTGCACAAAATAGACTTGTTATTTGCTCCCCCTTTTCCTCCCCTCATTTTTCCTTTATTTGTTTCTTTCATACCTAAAAAAATGCATTCTCCCTCCTTCTATCCATCTGTTTTCAACAAGTTTTTTTAAAACAAATTTTATTGTTGCCTTTTTCTTCTTTCCCCATGGTTATTTTTCTTTAACCATTCTCCACTACTACTACCACTGAAACCTTCCTGGTAACAAAGAAAACCATGTAAGCAAAGCTTTCCACATGATAGCCCATTATTGAGGTCTGACAGTGTACAGCATATGTCACAGTGGTAGTCCCTACCTGTCACTTGAAAGGAGAAAGTGGTGTTTCCTTATCAGTTCTCCATCATTGAGATTACCCCTTATCATCCGTGAGAGGTTAACTGCTTTATTAATATTCTTGCATGTACCATTATTGTAGCCATTGTGTATATTCACAAACTAAAGGGTCATGTGTTTAAAGCTGGAAGAGATCTAGTCTAGCTTCCTTATTTTCTAGATGAGGAGCCAAAGCTTAGAAGCATTAGTGACTTGCCCAGTGCCACAGAGGTAGTGTCAGGGCAAGATTTGAATGCAGGTTCTTTGACTCCGGAGGCAGTATCTTTTCTGCTCTACCACCTTGTTGTGGTTCTTCCTTCTTCACTCTATCATTTCATAGAGGCCCTCCCAGATTTCTCTGAATTCTTCATATTTAGACTTTCCTCTAGCGCAGAAACATTCCACTAATATTCGTGTGTTACATTTTGTTCTCCCAAATGGTTTCTAATGTTCTTCTGCCCAAAGAGGACTGTCGTAGCTGTGTGACCATAAGCAAGTCCAGTGCTTTGCAGAAAGTGTAGACTTTCAATGCCTGTTTGTTTAATTGAACTGACCTTGCTGAGCATCATCTGTAAAATATGGATAATAATGCTTGTATTATCTACGCTAGGGGTTGTTGTAGGTAAAGCACTTTGTAAACTTTAAAATCCTAAGGAACAGTGAATTATCATTATTACTACTACTGCTGCTGCTGCTACTACTACTACTACACCATCATCATCATTACTATTATTATTCTCCTACTAGGTTGTGAGCTCTTTGAGGGCAGAGGTGATGTCATTTTACATTATGGGATCCAAGGGAACTAATATAATGATTGCACATAGAAGCTTCTTAATACATGTTTCTTCAATGGAATGGAATCCACATATCCAACACTGTTCTCTTTCTATTGAGCATTCAGGATTATGCTTCTCAGAGGGAATAGTCTATTTCTTCATTTAGGATCTAATAGCCTTCATCTATCTAGCTGGGTAGTTGTCCGTGATACCAGCATTTGAGGGTAAGGCTTATAGGGCTTGTTGGTAACCTTTGTTAAGGGTTTGACATGCTTAGAGGCCAAAGTGCCCAACGACCTGTGAAGGCAATGTCCACTTGTTTGCTGTTTAAAGCAAATAGCCTTGTCTCCAGCCCCAGAAAATTTTTTCTAGATTCCTGGCATGCTGAATTTTTGCCCAGACTATGTCAAGGACGTCTTGACATAGGGGCATATTTTAGGTAAAGGATGGCAGATAGCAGTCTCTATTCCTCTTTCCTACTCCACCCCTCCAAATTCAGGTGACACCCCACTGCCTGTCAGTGCCCAAATGGATTCATCCCACCCTGTGTTTGGGTCTCTTTACAGAAACACAGTCTGATTCTCCTGGAAGCCATTGTTCCCACCAGGAAGTCCTATCATTGATACCTCATCCTCAACAGAATTGTGTCCTTGTGAGTGTCCTAGAACTCCTTTGCCTGAACATCAGGCTTAATTACATCTCCCGTTCTTCATGATTGCCCCAGCAGTTGCCTTTGCTCTGACACTGACCCAGGATGCCCGTTGCCAAGACAACGACGCCCCACATCTGCTGAGCTTCTTGGAAGCTCCCCATCCTTTCTACCCTGACCTCTGCTGTCCCTACCCTTCTTAGTCTAATGAGTTAGAAGGGTGACATAATAGAAAAAGAACTAAAAGAGTCTGTACTAGCTGGTCTCTGAGGTCTCTTCCAGCTTTATATCCTGTGATTCCCCAGAGGTGGGAAGGGGAGAGAAAGGGGATTCTGTCCTGAATCTGCCATCTTCATCAAAGTGAAGAATGTGGCAGGTGGGCATGCAGGGGCCCTGCTAGAGCCCTGTAGAATAGGTGAAATAGGTGACCATTGTTTTTAAGAGAATGGAGCTCTCTGATTAGTGAGGGTGCACTCAACAGACAGCACCCAATTGTGGTTTCATAGACCCATAGAGATTTAGAACTGGAAGGGACCTTAAAGATTGTCTAGCCCAACACTCATTTTATGGGTGAGAAAACCAAGGATTAGATTAACAGGATTTGATTTGCCTGAACTCAAGAAGCTATAGAGGTAGATTTAGGAAGTGAACCGATGGGCTTCTGATTCCTAATCCAATGTCTTTCCCATGAAACCAACCTAAATAATGCTGAAAACTGAGGTTTTTCTTCCAGTCTAGCCACTGGCTATCAATCAATACTTATTGAGTCCTTACTATTCCAGGAAGATACGATCCCTTATAGGCACTTTGGGAAAATAGTTCATAGACAATGTGAGACAGCCTATCACAAGTGCCTTAACAGTATCAGCTCACATTTGTATTGTGCTTTTCTCAACACAGCCTTTAGAGGTAGGTGGTATAAGTTTTATTATTCCCATTTTACAGGTGAGGGAACTGAGGCTCAGAGAAATTAAATGATCCCATACACAATTCACCATGAAGAAGTCACAAAGTCAAGGCTTGAATCCAAGTTACCTGGTCTAATACTCTTACCAGTCTCTTGATATTCTGTCATTCTTAGAGTTCTAGTAGAGTGTTGGAAGAGCTCAAAGGAGGCTCCCTTCTTGGGTCTTTAGACATAGAATCATTCATAGAGGAGCAACTTTTCCAGTGGCTAGAAAGTAGAAATGCTGGGGCCAATGCTTCCTGGAAATATCTTTAAGCTGGAGCCCACTCTTCTTGGGGAATGAGGTGGAATAGACCCTGGTTTGGAGGGTGATGTGTTTATATTTCTGACCAATATGTCTTCTCAGCAAATATCCTTTTGTAAAAGCTAATTGATGTTAACTGGTTAAATGATACTGAGGTGCTCATCACTGGGGCAATAAATGGTATAGGGGACCACTCTGGAATAAGGGGGTCTAGCCAATAATATTAGAGATACTTCCAACTCCTTAGAACCCTAACGGGGAGAAAGAGCCCACCCTCTGGAGAACTTTCTCCAGGGGAGAATGAAAGTGGGATATTGACTACATAAAAATAAGAAGGAGAAAGAGTTCAGCTAAACTAAGCTGAACTAAGCATTGAAAATATCTGACATATATGCAGTGTCCACACCTACAATCCCCCACACCTGCAAAGGGAGGACCTCCTTATATCATCCTTGGGTTCCAGTTTGGTCACCGTCATTTCACAGCATCCAGGTTCCATTGTTTCATTGTTCTTTCCATCTACATTATGCAAGTTATTATATACGTTGTTTTCCTGGTTCTGTTAACTTCAGTTGACATCAGTCCATGTCTTCTCCTGCTATAGCCCCAGTCATGTTCCCTAGCCCTAGCCCATCGTCACCCATTCTATTTTTTCTTCAGGAAGCTCTAATCGATACCACCATTGATTCTGGAGAGGGTATGTCAGTTAAATGTTGTTCCCCTCACCATCCCTGAGACCAAAACAAACTTCCCTTGCCACCACTCCTCTATGTGAGTTATGTCCCCTTTTAGAATGTCAGCTCCTTGAAGTCAGGGACCAATTCCATGTGAGAAATGTAGCTGTGGCAGATTGTACTCACCATTGAGCAACAGAAACACATGTAGTCTGTCTTTCCTGTCAAGAATCACAGAACTTCAGACCTGTAAAAGATCATGGAGTCCAACTCCCTCATTTGATAGAAGGGGAACTGAGTCCTATAGAAGTTAAGGCATTGTGGAGTGAGGAAAGCACTTAGTTTGGAGTCAGAGAGTTCAGTCAGGCAAAGATGAAGATGCTTCTGGAATAAACATCACCAAGGTTGTCCAAGGAAAATCCCAAGTTCAGTTCAGACTTGTATTACTTGGTCATAATGGGAGAAGGAAAAAATTACATTTGTAAAATGTCACATAGCCAGTGAATTTAAGAGTATATGGATACCTTGGGTCTTGAGGTCCATTTTCTTGTTTTCCATATTGACAATGGTCCTCTTAAATTCAGTGTTTGGGATACAAAAATTTGGTGTTCTGAGGATGGTTATTCCATCCAAGCTCAGTGTGCCCATTTTAATGTTTGATGTAACACTGAGAGTTATTTACAAGAATGTAGCTAGCACTACAACTAGCACAGAAATCTGATATAAGTATTAGAAAATAACCCTATCGGTTTTGTGGCAGCAAAGTGGATATTAAGGACAGAAAATTCAAGGCAAAATCCATTATCTTCTTCTGGAGGAAGAAAAATCTCTGATACTGTGCTGTATTTCAGCCAAAGGGGCAGCTAGGTGAATAGAGTGCCATAACTGGAATCAGGAAGACACTTTTTCCTGAGTTCAAATCTGGTCTCCGACACTTGGTAGCTGTGCAACCTGGGAAAGTCACTTAGCCTTGTCTGCCTCAGTTTCATCATTTGTAAAGTGACCTGGAAAAGAAAATGGCAAACCTCTCCAGTATCTTTGAGAAGGAAACCCCAAATGAAGTCATGGAGAGTAGGATATGATGGAAAAATGACAATAACAACAAATAGAAGTCACTGAATATATCCACCCCTTACCACTACTAGGCATGTACTTCAAAGGAGGCTAAAGACAGATAATATTGCCACCAGCTCAGAGCTCCTCTGTACTTATTTGGTCAAGTCCAGCTACTGTCCCCATCTTTGATTTCTTCAGTGCCATTTTATTCATTCATTGAATAAGAATTTACTAAACACCTGCTATGTACTAGACTCTGAGGATCCCAAGACAAGGATAAAGAAGTCCCTGACACTGAGAACTTTACTTTCCATAGGGGTGGGTAGAACAAAATGAAAAGAATCTATGTATTTACAAAATAATTTCACAGGGGAAGGCACTGGCAGCTGGTGGGGGAGAGGAATTTGTATAGACTTCGTGTAGTCTGTGGCCCTTAAGCTGAGCCTTAAAGGAAGCTAAGCATTATACAAAACACAGGTGAGGAGAGAGTGCATTCCAAACACGGGGGATGGTCTGCACACAGTTATGGAGATAAGAGATGGCACTGGTGTATGGGGAACACAGAGAAGGCCCACATGACTGGAATGTAGAGGGACTAGAGTGATGAGTAATAAACATGGAAAGGTAGACCGAGGTGGATGGCAAAAGTCTTTAAATGCCAAACAGAGAAGTTTGTATTTTCTCCCCCTCAGGGAGTGACATGGTCAGATCTGTATTTTGTGGATATCAGTTCGGCAGCTATTCAGAGGATGGATTGGAGAGGGGAGACACTGGAGGCAGGAAAAGCAATTAGGAGGCTATTGCAATAGTCAAGGAAGAGGTGATGAGGGCCCAAAGCAGAATGGCAGCTGTGGGACTAGCAAGAAGGAGACAGATGAGAGAAAGGTAGAATCAATAAGACTTGACAGTTTATTAGAAACATGGGATGAGGGAGAGGGAAAAATCAAGAATAACTCTAAGCTTGAGAACCTGAGTGACTGGAAGGATAATGATGCCCTCACAAAAATAGGGAATTCACACCTGCTCTTAACAACCCATCTAAACAGTGACTCCCTGTCCTTGGTGCTGAAAATATTTTGTTATAAAAATCTTTATTGGTCTTTTCTATTTTCCATCTGTCAGTTTTCATCCTTGCACTGAGGATGATATAACTTAGTTGGGTCTTTCCTCAAGCCCTCTTTGTACTTGTTCTTTTTTCTACTGCTTCTCACTGTTGTTTGTTTGGTTGCTTTTGTTTTTTTTTGAGGTCACACTGCCCATAATCTTCTGCCAGCTTCCTCTGTAAGATTTTACAAACAAGTTTATATTCTAAAGTTTAGAATCTAAAGCACAGGTCAGGAACCTGCAACCTTGAGGCCATGTGTGGCCCTCTAGGTCCTCAAGTGAAGACCTTTGACTGAATCCAGATGATAATGAAATTTGGAGGGAGGGAAGGAAGGAAAGAAAGAGGAAATGAGGAAAAGATGGAAGGAAGGTTAAAAAAAGGAAATAGGAAGGGAGGAAGGAAAGAAGGGATGGAGGGAATAAGAAAGGAAGGGCGGATGGAAGGGAGGAAGGAAGAAATGGATGAGGAAGGGAGGGAAGAAGGAAGGAAGGAGGGTAGAAAGGAAAAAGAAGAAAGGAGAGAGGAAAAGAAGGAAGAAGGTGAGCAGACCTCTGAAGAGGGGACTTTTGACTTGAGAGAGACTTGTATTCAATTCTTCAAAAGCTCCTTCTCCTAGAGCTGCCATTTCCTTCTCCATGACACCTCTATAATGACCTTTATTAATTACATAGACTTGAATTATCTTCTTCATTCACTCAGCTAGGATGCCTCTTCTGTGGTTGTCTCCAGATGTGAGAGCCCTGAAGGTAACCACAGTAATGCCTAGAAACAATTTAGCCATGGGAATCTGAGACATCTTAGGTGGTTGGTCAGAGGTCACCAAGCTTCTGTTGACTTTCTGAGAAACATTAATTCCCAGGAGGCAACTGGTCCTTGGCTGTGAATGAGAACTCTTTAGAATACTGGAACTAAGGATGATAATGACTGGAAGTATTCCCTTTCCTCTTCTGTCAGTGCAGATATAAAACAGGTTTGTAGTGGCCAGGAGCCTGACTTAAACCTTGGAGTCCAGTCTATGATCAGCCCACTATTGAATCTGGGTTCTAGAAATAAGGCAGCGCACAGTAAGAATGTCTGGTTAATATGGCCAGGTTATCCTCAGTGAAGGAAATGATTCTTAATTTGGCAGTCCATGAACTTGTTTGCATTTTTTTTATTTAAAAAAACTTATTTAATATTTTTCTCAATTACATGTAAAAACGATTTTAATTTTTTTTCAAATTTTGAGTTCCAAATTCTCTCCCTCCCTCCCCTCCTCATTGAGAAGACAAGCAGTTTGGCATTAGTTATACATGTGTAGTCATGCAAAAAACATTTACATATTAAGTCATCCTGTGAAAGAAAATGCAGACCAAAAAGCCCAAGAAAAATAAAGAAAAAGTATCTTTGATCTCATGCTCTACCAATTCTTTCTCTAGAGATGGGCAATACCTTTTATTATAAACTGTACAGCATGTCTTAGATCATTGTATTGCTGCAAATAGCTAAGTAATTTGTAGTAGACCATCATATAATATTGCTGTTACTAGGTACAGTAATGTTCCCCTGGTTCTGCTCGTTTCACTTTGCACCAGTTCATGTGTCTTTCCATAGTTTTCTGAGAGCATCCTGCTCATCATTCTTTATAGCACAATAGTATTCCCTCACAATCATAGACCTCAACCTGCTCAGCCATTCCCCAATTGATGGGCAGCCCCTCAATTTCCAGTTCTTTTCCACCACAAAGAGAGCTGCTATAAATATTTTTGTACACAGTTCCTTTTCCTTTTTGTTTTTATCCCTTTGAGATACTGATCTGGTAGTAGTATTGCTTGATTTGTTTGCATTTTTTTTAACTGTACTTCAATATAATTGTTTTCTTTTGTAATCCTATATACCTGAGAAGGGGTCCGTGACACAGAAAGGTTAAGAACCCTTGTCCTAGAGCACACACACACACCCCCACCATGGTTCTAGAGGATTTCTCTAGAGATGTAAGCCAGGACTGGACTCTCCAAGGGGCAAACTGATAGCCAGTCTGCAGGCAGCATAGTGTAGTAGATAGAACTGCCCTACTCACTTGGAGTCAGGAAGATCTGGGTGCAAATTCATCTTCTGATATTTAGCAGCTGTGTGACCATCAGTAAATTACAACACCTCTGTGCCTGTTCCCTCATTCATGTTATGCCTCCTTCTTCCTCAGATTTGGTATTTTGTCCCCTTCCTCTGTGCCTTTATATCAGCTGTGCCCCATTCCCAGAAGGCACTGCCCCTTCCTTTCAGTCTTTTGGTACCATTGTTGTTCAGTTGTTTCAGTCGTGTCCAACTCTTCACAATCCATTTGGGGTTTTCTTGGCAAAGATATGGGAGTGGTTTGCCATTTCCTTCTCCAGCTCATTTTACAGATGAGGAAAATGAGGAACACAGGGTTAAGTGACTTGCCCAGGGGAGGCTTGATTTGAATTCAGGAAGATGAGTCTTCCTAACTTCAGGCCCAGCATTCTATCCCCTGCATTACCTAGTTGTCCTAGGACCCTAGGACCCTTGACTTCCTTCAAAGCTCAGGTAGGTGCTACCTCCTACAAGAAGCCTTCTGTGATTCCCCTGGTTGTTAGTGCTTTCTCTCTTTTCAGCTTCTACTATAGTTATGTGTCCATGTAATTGTTATATCCTCCCCAACCCCCCAAATGTAAATTTCTGGGGGACAGGAGCAGGTTTTGGTTTTGTCTTTACCCATTACCTGGCACATAATAGGTAGGGAATAAATTCTTGTGAATGAATGAATGAAAGTGCTGCAGTTTTCAGAATGCAATCCAGTCTTCTCCCATGAAACAAACTCCTTAGAATACTGGAAATAAGGATGACTGGAAGTATTCACTTTCCTCTTCTGTAATCACTGCATTCCCCAAAAAGAAGGCAGCAGCATCCCTGCCCTAAGGTCTTCCTAACCACATCCCAACCCAGAGCAGGGGGCAGGGGAGAAAAGTTTCCTTAGCTGTTTATCTCTACTGCTGAGTGAATTCAGATCAATTCAAGTCAACAAACATTTATTAGGGCTTACTATGTGTGGAACCCAGAAGCTCACCCATAAGACCTTATCCAGAGGCCAGGGGTGATGGAAGGGGGATTACACCATGGCCCCTAGTTGGGTGTGTCTCTAATTTCTTCTTAGTTTTCAGGGCCTATGAAAGTTCAGTGTAATAGACAAAGCCATAGGTGCCCCTCCCCCCACCTTTTTGAGGTCAGGGACCCACTAGTTCAGTCATTTCCCTCTAGTGGACAAAGTTCAACCAGTCCAAGCTAGGGTCACTCACCCTGAAGGAACATTTTTCACAGCTGAGTCCTAGGCTACTCATATTTCTTCTCTTGCCCTCCACTTGCCTCAATTGGTCCCTGCCATGGTTTGCTAGGGCTTCCTGGGAGGAAGATAAAGAGGGGGCATCCTAGTTGCTCTTTGACCCCATTCATCCCTGGGAACTTCTGGTTATGGGGACTTGCTTCATAATGGGTGGGTAAGCTTCGGCCTCCATAGCCTACTCTCACATCAGGATCCCATCTTTGCCACCCACGTTCCTTTCTATTTGGAATGCTTTCCAGTCAGGGACTGTCTGAAGACGCTGTATTCCTTTCTGTTCCAAACATCTGGTCAAGCCCTGGCTTGGTTTCATCTCCTCACATGGTCGTGAATAATAATAGATCACATTTATAGCACAACTTAAGGCCAAGGAATTACTTTCCTCACTGTAACCCTGGGAGGGAGGTGTGGTGCCAGTATTGTTATCTCCATTTTACAGATGAGGAAACTGAGACTCAGAAAAGTCAAGGTCATACAACTAATAAATTAAACCAATAGCTTCCATAGAGGAGGGGTGGGGAACCTGTGGCCTTGAGGCCACATGTGGCCCTCTAGTCCCTCAAGTGCAGGATAGTCCTGTACTTGAGGACCAAGAGGGTTCAGTTAAAGGGCCACACTTGTGCTTAATAAACATTCCTTCACTCTCTTTTTTCCTTCCTTCCTTCTTTTCTTTCCAGTCTGGTGAAACCTATGGACTTCTTCTTGAATAATGTTTTTAAATGCATAAAATGAAATGCATAAGATTACAAAGGTAACCAGTTATGTTAAAATTAAAATGGGTTTTTTCCCCCTCCAGGTTTATAGAAACTCCTAAAATCTGTCAACTTCCTCCTTTAGATCTGTGAATCTATGGACTTCGCTTGGCTTCAGTTTGCTCATTTGGAAAATGAAGGCGTTAGATTAGATGATTTCTAAGGTCCCTTCCAGCTATAAGTCCTAGGATCCTCTTTTCAAGCTATCCTGATGATTCCTAGACTTTGAACCCACCTAGCACTGAAGCACTGGGAAAGGGCTTGCCGTAGGGCTCTGTCCCATCAAAGAGAGAACAAGGTCAGAGGTACAAGATCAGAAATCTACAATTGAATGGTTTCTTACTATAAAGGGTGGTGGGAGAGCTTCACGGCCCCCAAGGCTACCTTTGTTGGACCACTTTGGGGCAGACTGGGATGAGTCCTTTTCCAATGTACCAGCCCTGAAAGTTGTACCCAGAGCCCTCGTTTCTTGGAAGAGGCTCTGGCTCACTCCTTACAGGACATCCCATTCTCTTCAGGGCTGTCTGTGAGAGAGGCTAGTCACGGGGGCTTTATCCAACCTCCCTTCTCATTGTATGGCCTTCAACCTCTGTCACTGGCTCATTTGAATTTCCTGTTCTTCCTGCTCCTGAGAGCTCCCAGTGCTGGCCCTCCCTGTGCCAGGCTCACCCGGGGAACTGGCATAGTGGCTTCCATCATTTTGCTGGGGGGGAGGATGCAGGCAGTAGGATAAGAGTAAGGGCAGGCAGGTCACTGTGCCCAGCTGTGCTAATTGAGCTCTTCAACAAGCCTGCTCTGTTTCCCATCTACAATTAAAACAGAAAGTTCATTATCTCTCTTGCTCTCATTATCTCAAAGACCCTGCTGAAGGGCCTTTTTTCAAGAGGTCACCTGTGGAGGCCAGTAGGATGTTGGCATTAACTCTTTCCATGCGGGGAGCCCTTGGACTTTCTGAGGCAGGGGCTCAAAGGAAAATCACTCTCCTGTGCATTTGGATGGCTGGCATTCAAACACCTGGAAGGGACTCATATCCTTTCCTTCCTTCCCCTCCTCCCTCCGTTTCCATATCTACCTTTCAGGGGCCTCCTCAAGAGGACTGGACACACTCTTCCTACCCCTCACCCCCATGAAAGTGTTCACTCCTTTTTAAGATGTGCTTAAAGCATTTTGCCTGAATTTCACATTTGCATTGGTTTATGACTGGAAGGGACCTCAGAAGCCATTACATTCTCACCCTCTCATTACACATATAAGGAAGTGATGTGACCTCCCAAGGTCACATGGGTCCTAACTGTGACACACAGGATGGGAGCACAAATCCTCAGACCCCAGAGCCATTGTATTCTTTCTAATGGACCATAGACATCCCAATCTTCTGGCTTTCCATCCACTATTCTTTCTATTACCCTTGTGAGTCCTTAGGATCCTTCTTGGTTGAATTTTCTGGTTCTCGTCTGTAAGCTTGCAAAGGGCAGAGAAAGCCTCTGATAGTTCATCAATGTAGGAGTCATCGAAGTGACTGGGAATGGACGCAGAAGACCTAAATTCAAATGTGACTGCATACATTAGCTGTATGACCCTAGGCAAGTCCTTTAACCTCTGTCTGACTCAGTTTCCTCATCCATAAAATGAGATCATAATGGCACTTACCTCCTAGAGTTGTTGTGAGAAGAGTCAGATAACATTTGTAAACTTCTATACAAATGCTAGCTGTTGTTATTAATAATAGTTAACATTTATATGTTACTATGTATCAGGCACAGTGCTAAATGTTTACAGTTATCTCATTGGATCCTCACAAACCCTGGGAGGTAGGTCTCATCATAATCTCCATTTTACAGTTGAGGAAACTGAAGCAAACAGAAATTAAGTCACTTACCCAGGGTCGCACAGGTTGTAAACGTCTGAAGCTGGATTTGAGCTCAAGTCTTCCTGTGTCCAGACCCGGAACTTTTTCCACTGTGCCACCTGGATGTCATTTGGATATTAATTATTTGTGTATACACCCACCCCACCTCCATTAGATTTGTAAACTCCTTAAAAGTAGGGATTTGTAGTTTTTTTTGTTTTTTTCATCTTAATATCTCTTCCTAGTATTTAGCACAGTACCTTGCACAAAGTGGGCTTTTAATAAACATTTGTGGAATGGAAATGAGACTGTGTTCTCTAATGAGAAATACTATGGAGTGGAAGGAGGGACACAAAGGTTCTGAAGCCTAGTTCTGTCAAAGGACCACTAGGTGGCCTTCAACAAATCATGTAATCTCCTGGCCTACCTGTCTACCGACCAGCCAAAAATGGTAGTAATAATGGCTAGCATTTATATAGTACCTACTATGTGCCAGGCACTGGGATATGTGGCATTTTAAAAGTTTGAGAAACATAATTTCTGGGTAATTTTATTAATAATATCAGTTACTAATAAGGTCAGTGACACTATCCAATGCCAAAGACCCTCATGGTAGCAGGCTCATGGCTTATATGCCCTTGGGAGACTGGGTGTTCCTGAAGGTGACAGTCAACTCTGATTGGTCAACACTTAATGAAAGGTGGACTTTACAAAGAAAAGTGAGCTTTCTTCAACGGGGGACTGAGGCCAGAGATTATCCCAATCCTTGACCACCCCCAGCCTGGAGCAATCTAGACAAAGAATCTATGCCTGCCACCCCTCCCCCACCCCCCCTACCCTCCTACCCCCCAAGCCTGAACTAGTTGGGTGGAGTAGCAATATCCAGAATGAGGAGAATGTTAATCCTCTCTTCCATCAACTCGGTCCTTGAGAGTTTGGACAATGAAAGAGGACAGGGGGACAAAGACAGACAAAAAATAAATGACTTGTCCAGGGTCACCCAACCAGAGAGTGTCTGAGGCTGGATTTGTACTCAAGTCTTCCTGACTCTAAGCACAGCATTCTCTATCCATCACACAAAGGGAGTATTTGATCTTATTAGGGGCATCAGGGGAGGAGGAAGTTTGCTGTCATTCTTACCAATATATTGTTACAGCTTTTAGTTTTTCATGTTTAGCTTTCACTTTGGTAACTTTACTCCCAGGGTGGTTGTAGAAATGAATGAGAATGTTTGAAAGGCAACTTGTCTTCCCTGGGCTAATAATAAAGGTCCTTTTTGTACAGCCCTTGACAGTTTGTAAAACGTCCCATCACTGACGCGTCAAAGCAATCCTTCAAGGCAGGCAGGACAGGGATTGTGATCTCCACTTTACAATTTCACAAAACAATCATGTTAGTGGTGGAGGATACCTTAGAGACGATCCGTTCCAACACCTTCATTTTCTAGAGGAGGAAATTGAGGCCTGGAGAGGGTCTCACAGCTAATTTTGCCCAAGGTCTCACAACTAA
The DNA here is from genome assembly GCF_028372415.1 of Notamacropus eugenii. Lineage (NCBI taxonomy): Eukaryota > Metazoa > Chordata > Mammalia > Diprotodontia > Macropodidae > Notamacropus > Notamacropus eugenii. The sequence goes on along the minus strand of NC_092873.1, from coordinate 438,871,709 downwards.
TCACTGAAGAACCTGTCAGTAGAACACAGGTCTTGGGGCTCCTGTTCCAAAGCTCTTTCCCTGCCACACCTTGATCCCCAACTCTGTACTATTATTGGTAGTAATAACTGAATGAGAAGAGCAGTGGCACAGCGTTCAGAGCTGGAAAAGACCTTAAAGATTCTCTCCAATGAGGCCCAGAGAAGGAAAAGTCCAAGGTCATGGTCAAGGTGCTCAAGATCACAGGATTCTGACCCAGCTACTCTGACTCCAAATTCATTGTTCTTTCTGCTGCACCTAATGCCCCTGCCCGTGATTCGGGTGATTTTGAAGGCTCTTATCAATTTCACTGGTCTCAGATATAGCAAATGTGCTTGTCAGTAAAGCAACAATTAGAAAAATCTGCTGTGTCCTATAGATGCATCCCATTTAAATGATTTCTCAAAAATCAGGATCACCTGTAAAACAAACAAACAGAAAACAAGAAACGATTTCTGATTAAGGGAGTGAAGACTCCTGGGTTCGAATTCAAAGCCTATGACTGATTCTCTAAGGGACTTCATATGTTACTTACTCATCTGAGCTTCCATGTTTCTGGATTCCTAAGAGCTGAATGAACCCTCCTCTCTCTGGTCTTAATGTGTTATTGGGATATTCACTGAAATGTGTTTGGAGGCTCTCCAAAAAAAATACCGTGTGTATCATTTTCAGTTATTCATTTTGTTATTGCTAACAGGGTAAACAGGGGCATAGGGTGGGGTCATTCAGGCAGTTGGTCAACTGGCTCTGGGGCAGTCTAGTGGGAGACTGTCAAAGCGATATCAGGAGGCAGGATGTTTGGTTTTGGGACCACATTGCTTTCTGCTGTTGTGATGAGAGCCATCCTAACAGATCTCCCACTGATATCCCAGGAAGCAGGCAGGACCCCTGCCTTTTACAACATCCTCCAAAGGCCACAGGAAGCTGCCCCCAGGGTTCAATATCTCTCTCTCTCTCTCTCTCTCTCTCTCTCTCTCTCTCACACACACACACACACACACACACACACACACACACACACACACACACACACACACATACATACACAGGCAGGCAGGCTGAGATGCTTGGTTAATTTCAGGGTATCTCTGGTTATTGGACCCTGGGCTCAGCCTACTTTTTGGTTTCTTAGTCACCCAGGATAAGGTTTTCTGTGAGAGACTTGGTCCAGATATGGACAAAGAAGCTCTTGGTTCTTTGCCAAGCAGCCCGAACTCCAGATGCCTCAGGTCAGGAGTGAGTGGTAAGAGGCAGAAGCCTATTTTTTTAAACCAAGAAATTCTTAAAAAAAAAAACAACCAAACAAGCATAAAAACAAAAACCAGACCCTTTGGGTCAGAAGTGACATTCAAAATCTAATTCAATCAAGTGAACATTTATTAATCAACTACCAATGTGCGAGGCTCTGTGCTAGGCTCTGAGGATATAGAAACAGCTAAAAAATACCCCTTGCTGCCTTCAGGGAGCCTCTTCTTGCCCATCTCCCTGCTACCATGCAGAACCAAAGTTCTTAAGACACCCCAGACACATTAATGTACGGTACCAGGTTTCCAATCCTGGATTTCTCATTCAGGCAATCCTAGGGAAGTCACTGCTCGGATCATATTAACTTAGTCCCTGGGGTGCCTGTAAGGGGAGAAAGACAAAGGAGGCTGCTTCTGATGTCATACGAAGAAAAGAGTTGCACAAATTGTGACAGATTGAACCAAAGAACAAGAAGGCATTTATCCAAAAAGACCCTTTTTGACAGAGTCCTGTTTGTATGAATGTCAAAAGGTCTTTCTGTTCCTGAAAAGGCTATTTTTACAGACTCCATTATGGTTCACAGCTAAGACTCCACTTATGATCTCCTTAAGTAGAGACCAACTAGTTATTTGTTCAGAAAGGACCAGCAACCTATCCAGGCCCAAGAAGCCCCAAACAAAGAGGGATGACTGTGGGGTAGAAATCTCTGTATAAAACATGCTAATGATATGCAAAATATGCAAATCTCTCTCTCTCTCTCTCTCTCTCTCTCTCTCTCTCTCTCTCTCTCTCTCTCTCTCTCTCTCTCCTCCCCCCTCCCCCATCAGACCATCAGATCTGGCTGTTTTGTTAAGAGGATGATAGCACAACCCTCAGGTGTAAACCCTAGGGGTTGCATTTCTCTTCCTGTTAAAAATCTCTTCCATTGGCAAAGCTATTTGTTTGGGGTCAAGTCTAGCCCATGTCCTAGCTCTGCCTTATGGAGGCACATCGAGTCAGTGACTTTGGCTCCCTTTCTTCTTTCAAAAGCCCTATCCCTTCTTTCTTCCTTAGAAGAGCCCCCAATAGATCCAGGGTGGGTTCTCAATGAACTTTGGGAACTAACCCATCCTCGTAGAAAGCTGAAAGGTAGAAGAGGATCTCTGTACATGTATCTTTGTGGAAGAACAGGGGAAGCAGCTTGAGATCCATGGAAATTCCCCTTACTAGCTGACTCTCTGCTTGGCTGTCACATTCTGGCTTCAACTCTGAATATTCTAACAGAGCATCTCTCCTGGAACAGAATTCATATCTCCTCTGCATTACTGCAAATGTCCCCTGGTTTTTCCTTCACAAAAGTTTTTATGAAATCTTTGCAGGACTGAGCCAGGGACTAAAGTCTTGAAAGGTAAAGAACAGACATTTTTCCCAGTTACACATAAAAACAATTTTTAACATTTGTTGGTTTTTTAAGCTTCCTATTCTAAATTATATTCCTTTCTCCTTCCCCTTCCTCCCTCCCTGAATAGGTAAGCAGTTTGATCTAGATTATACATGTGCAATCATGTAAAATATATTTCATGGAAGAAAACTCAAAAAAAGGAATAGAAGGAAGGAAGGAAGGAGAGAGAAACAAGAGAGAGAAACAAAGAACAAAGAAAGAAAGGAAGAAGAGAAGAATAGAATGCTTCAATCTGCATTCAGACTCCACCATTTCTTCCTCTGGAGGTAGATAACACTTTTCATAACGAGTCCTTTGGAATTGTCTCGGATCATGATATTGCTGAAATAGCTAAGCCGTTCACAGTAGTTTCATCATACAATGTTGCTGTTACTGGGTACAGTGTTCTCCTGGTTTTGCTCACTTCACTCTGTATCAGTTCATGTGAATCTTTCCAGGTTTTTCTAAGATCATCCTGCTTGTCATTTCTTATATCATAGTAATATCCCATTACAATCATATATCACAACTTGTTCTGCCATTCCCCAATTGATGGGCATTCCCTCAATTTCCAATTCTTAGCCACCACAAAAAGAGCTACTATAAATATTTTTGTACAAATAACTTCTTTCCCCTTTTAAAAAAAATCTCTTTGGGATACAGACTAGTAGTCATATTGCTAGATGAAAGGGTATGCAGTTTTCTGCATACCCTTTTGGGCATGGTTCCAAATTTATGTAGAGATTCTAAACTTAGGATCCATGAATAGATTTCAGGGGATCTTTGACCTTGGAATTTTTTTTAACATTTTAATATAATTGGTTTCTTTTGTAATTCTATGTATTTTATTTTGTTTTTAAAAAAACATTACTTTGAGAAGAGGTCCACAAACTTCAACAGACTGCCCAGGGGGTCCATGACACAAAGTTAAATGCCCTAGATTCTAGTTTAGCCATCTCATTAGAGCAGCTACATGATGCCGTGGACAGAATGCTATAATAATGAAGATATGGGTCCTGTGACAAGTCATTTAACCTCCATGAACCTCAGATTTTTTATGTAAAATGGGGATAATATCAGCTTTTACTTCCCAGGACTGTTGTAAGGAGCAAATGAGATAATATATGTAAAATGTTTTGCAAATCTCAAGGCACTATATAAATGCAAGCTCTTATGATTTTGTAGACAAAGAAACTGAGACCTAGATCAGAAGGGAGCATGACTTGCTCAAAGTCATGAAGCTAGATAATTGTGGAACCAGGAATGAAACCCCATCCAGGACCATGGCTATTATGTCATGCCAAATAATTACACAAGTCTGTTAGAGGAGTTTAGTCAGTGATTTGGTTGATGAGCTGAGGAATTCATGGAAGAAGGGGCCTCGGAGGTCTGCTGTAAAGGGCAGGAGCAGTCCTTCATGACAGGCAGGTTTTTACAATGGGTCCTGTGCATGAGATGACTTGAAGTTAGGCAATAGAACTGCAGTGAAGACCCAGGTCTCCTTCTTCATGGTTTAAAGCTTTTCCCACTAAAAGAGGAATAATAATGTGTGGTTCACATTTATGTAGCACTTCATTATTTACAAGTCACTTTTCTCACAACAACCCAGTGAGGCTGGATGGAGCAGTGGATAGAGTGCTTTATTTGGACCTGAAATCAAATCCTGAGTCAGATGTGTCCTAGCTCTGTGAGGACACTGGACAAATGACTTGTTCTAAGTCTCAGTTTCCTCATCTGTTAAATGGGGTTGATAATAATAGTGCCTCTTTCACAAGATTGTTGTCAGAATCAAGTCAGATAACATATGCTAAGTGCTTTGCCAACCTTAAAGCATCATATAAATATTAGCTATTATTGCCCCCATTTTACAGATAAAGAAACTGAGCCCCAGAGAAGTCAAATGGCTTGCCCAAGGTAAGACACCTAATAAGTGGGAGAGTTCAGATTCAAACACTGATTTCTGCATTCCTGTCCTCCTATGGCATAGTGCCAATCAATTAATAAGAAATCCTTTATTAAGTACATACTACACATGTAGGCACTATGCTAAGTTCTGGGTGCACAAGCAAAAGTAGAAACAATTCATATTTAGTGAGAGACACTTAGGTCAATTGTTACTGGCTCTCTACCTCAGTCCACCACATACTCCACTTTCTTTTCGCTTTCCTTCTTTCTCTCCCAATCACTTTCTCTTCCTTCTTCCCTGCTCCCTTCCTATCTACTTTCTTTCCACTTCTCTCATCTCTAAACCATGCTGTGAGTCTGCCAGTAGCTCCTATGACCTTTGCCACCCCTGCTCATGCACCCAGGGTTAAAGAGATTGCTGACCACTGTAAAAGTATGAGTAGCAATGTCCCGTTTAGAAGACTGAAGTTTATGGAAAAGCAAGGGATTGCTGAATCTAATGGCCTTTTATCCATCCTGGTCCTCCTTGACCTCTCCACAGCATGTGGCATCACTGACCACCTTCTCCTGGATACTGTTTTCTCTCTAAGTTTTCATGACACTGCTCTTTCCTAATTGTATACCTATCTGTCAGATTGCTCCTTGGTCTTCATTTATATCCCATCCAAGAATGTGTCCCTTCTTCTCTTCTCCCTCTTTACTAGCAATCTCACTTGGTGATCTTATCAGCTGCATGGGCTCGATCTCCATGTTGTTGACTCCCAGATCTATATCCAACACCTTCTTGTCTCTTGGATATCAGGGATTGGATGTCCAGGAGACACCTCAAACTCAACAAGGCCAAAACAAAGCTCATCTTCTTTCTATCCAAGCCCTTGCCCCTTCAAAACTTCCTATTACTGTCAAGGGTACCATCATCTTCCCAGTCATCCAAGCCAGCAACTTGGGTGCATCTTCAATTCCTCACTCCAATTTAACTCACATATCTAATCTGTTGTCAAATCTTAAGATTTCTACACTCACAATAGATCTCAACTGTGTTCCCTTCTTTCTGTTCATATAGTCACAATCTTTATTTGGGCTCTCACCACTTCTCACCTTACCTACCACAGTGGACACCTTATATTGGAATCCCTGCCTCAAGTTCAAGTCTCTCTCTCCCTATTCCAATCTATCCTTCAGTCAGCTGCCAAGGTGATTTAGCTAAAGCATAGATCTGACCATATCAACAACTCCCCTCAACCACACAATCAAATATAAAGTGCTTCATTTGGCATTTGAAGCTCTTAATAATGTATAATGGGTGTCACATTGCTTGCCTTTTCAATGGGTAGGAGAGGGGATGGAGGGAGAGAGTTTGGAACTCAAAATTTTTATATAAAGTTAAAAGCAAATTAAATAAACTCTTTAAAAAAGCTCTTAACAGCCAGGCTTCTTCTGATCTTTTCAGTGTTCTTATGTCTTTCTCTTTTTCATGCATTGTAATGTCCAGCTTATACTGGCCTACTTGCAGATCTTTGAAAAGGGATGCTCAATTTCCCCTGTCACTGTCTTTGCACTGGCTGTCCCCCATGCCTGAGTGGTCCGGCCTCTCACCTCCACCTCTTAGTTTCCCAGGCTTTTTTCAAGACTCAGCTCAAAGCTCACCTACTGTAGAAAGAACTTTTGCCAACACCTCCAGCTGCTTTAAAATACTTGACAACCTTTCAGTGTTCTTTAATCTGTAATTAACAGCTTTTAATTCATCCTTAAAATCAGCTAGGCCCTTTGCTTGAAAGAGAATGTGTCTGAGAGACAAGTAAAATTGGATTCAGAAGGGAGTAGGATTTTAGGTCTTGGCATGGAGTAAGTTATAGAAGTTAGAGGAAGTATTAGAGTCTAACACACACACACACACACACACACACACACACACACACACACACACACACCCCTCCTTGACAGGTCTAGAGAATGCACTCAGCCTGAATTTTCATTGGGAAAGCTAAGAAAAAGTCCCAGTGAATCATTTTACCAGCCTAGGGTGGCCCAGGCACACAGGGGTAAGAGGTCTGCAGATTCTACGGAAGGTGTACTGGCCAAGAGGATATGCCAGCTAGGAACACATTCCAGTTCAAAGGGAGCTAAGAGTTTAATCCCTCTGAAACTGCAGAGCCTCCCAGTGGTCCAGTAGTAGCTAAGTCAAGCCACTTATATTTGTAATATTGTAAAATGCCAAGATATTTTACAATGAAATAATGATACTGCTTTATTTGGGGGGAGGGAGGAGGCATTCCTTGTGTATTTCATTCTCCAGCTTAATCCTAGTTAACTGTTGCCTATTGTAAAATACTAAGAAGTGGTCAGATAGATGGTACAGTAGCTAGAGCACCAGACCTGGAATCAGGAAGACCTAAGTTCAAATCCAGCCTCAGATATTTAGAAGCTGTGTGATCCTGGGCAAGTCATTTATCCCTTTTTGCCTCAGTTCCTCACCTATAAAATGAGCTGGAGAAGGAAATGGCAACCACTCCAGTATCTTTGCCAGGAAAACCCCAAATGAGTCATGGAATGTCAGACATGACTGAATAATCACAACAAAAATACCAGGATGATAATTCTCTGAGTCCCCTCCTTTCTCCTTTGAGATTACCTTCCATTTCTGTGTATGTCCTCTATGTATGTAGTTATTTACATATCTCTCCCATCAGTTTTTGATCTCCTTGAGGACTGGGACATTGTTTTTTGCCTTGCTGGTAACCCCAGGCCTGACACAAAGTGAGTGCTTAATAAATACTTGTTGATTAACTGAAAATCAGGAGCCCAGACTCCAAATATTGCTGCTCAGCAGCAGCAGCAGTATCTTTTCGAAACACAATCTCTCTGGCTGCCTGATGCCTTTCCCAGACCCTAAGCCATCTCCAACAGCACAGACTGTCCATCCATCAGCCCCATGAGCCTGTCATCAACTGGGGGCTACCCCAGGTCCCCAGACCTGACTCCTCTCTCAAGCCAGGGAGAACTTCCTCTTCTATGAGAGAGACTAATCCAAGCCTATAAATTCAGATATCTGCTCTCCCTCCAAAGCCTGGGAACCAAAGGTTCAGGGACACTTCCCCCTGCTTTTTTTGGCCCCATTCACCTTCTCCTCCCCCCAAGTCAGGCAGGCCCTGAATCTACAATAAGACAGCTGGAATCAACAGATGAGTCAATGGATTGCAGAACCTGGGCCCTGATCCAATAATTTATCCCAGCGTCACTCTCCTTTTCCTGACCTCAGTCAACTCAGATCCTCCTTTCCTCTGTATATCTTTGTTCTTTTATGTGCCCCATCTGCATAGTAGTCTTTCATACCATTATTCATTCGCCAAACATTAATAAGGTACCTACTATGTACAAGTCACTTTGCAAGGTTCTGAATTCACACACTTAACCTCACACCAACTGGGTGCTCTCTTGGAGCAAGGTCTATATCTCTCCTGGAACTCACTTTGGACAAGGGTTATGTCTTTATCAGATCCCTGAGGACAGATATTGTTTCTCTCCAATCAGGCTAGGAGCTCTTCTTTCTGGATCTATACCTCCACTCCCATTCTATGCCCAATACTTGGCTCTGGATATGAGAAACCCTTAATTCAATGCAGTCACTGAATAGTTGGGCTGAGACAGACGGTTGGTGGAAAGGACACCACACTGGGCAGGAACACTGGATTTTTGCTTCTGACCTCTTTCAGAATAACCTCACAGAAGTTTCTTCCCTAAGGGTCCATATGAGTCTCAGGTTTAGGTTCGATTCTTTTCCCTGAAGCTTCTACCCTACTTTTCCACCATGGATATAATAGGGGTGAGCTCAGGGTAATGAGGCTGATGATAAGCAAATGTTGTTTTAAAAGCAGGTGATGGAGCTATGATTCCAAGCCCTAAAGGTCAATGAATTTGGAACTATCCTTCAGTCTAATGGAGAAGCAATATTCAGGACATCAAGCCGCAAAACATTGCTAATAGTCAACATAAACCTAGGAGTCCAACTTCTGGGAAAAGGGTGTCTGTATATCTCTGTCTGTGTGTGGAATAGGAGGGTGATAGAAGGAATTCTTCCCCATCAGAGGCTCTGAATTATCTACTCTGGTTTGGTATCCATGATATTGCCCTCTCCTCCAGCAGCAGCATGCCCTAACAGATAGCTCTGCACCTCTTGGAGGTCAGTTTAAAAAAATTCCTGTCCCAGTTAGAGCTTCCAGACTTTCCCTGGATATCTCAGGGGTTGGCCCTTGAATTGACCCCTGGAGGAGGGGAAAGAGAGAGGAGAAGAGGTGGCAGCTGCTGGGATCTGAAAGCTTGTTAAAAAGCTCCCTTGGTCTGAACAAGCCTGCCTGGGCTGGAGCGGGAATGGGGGGGGAGGGGAGGGAATAGAAGTCAGCACTTGGCCAAGGTCTGTGGTCAGACTAATTTATAAGAGTACACATAGCTTAGAGACAAGAGCCCTAAGAGCCCAGAGATCCAGGGAGCTAACAGAACTCATCACAGGAATCCTGGTCCAGAAAGGTAAGAGGGGAGACAGAACTCTTACTGTAAGCTAAGGTTATTTCTTTCCAAATTGAAACTCTGGGTTCTGGGCAGGGTGGGGCAGGGTTGGGATGGGGGGAATAAAGATCACATTACCTCTGGCAGAAGGAGTTTAGAAAGGAAGTCTCTCCTGTCTTATACAGGTGATCTTTGTTGGGTTTAGGGGCAGAGGAGATGAGAGCAACTATAGTTTACCCATTTGCTGAATTTGTCTACACAAAATTTGGGGTCAGGAACTGCGGGAAGAAATCAATTGCTTAAGCACACCACCTAGGACCCTAGAGGGTTGCTGGACAGGCAGCAGTAGCTGGTGCTGGGGAGCTGTCCAGCAGAGGAAGGTGCTGAAACCTACAGGGATCGCAGCCCTGAAGGTCAGCCTCAGGGGAAAGCCCAAAAGTCGGCTCTTAGCTCTCTTCTTTACTCTATTTCCCATCCCATAATAGGAATTAGGGAATTAGACAGGGGGTGGGGAGTGCCTAAAGATTTAGAGTATTAATCCTGGATTACGAAAAGGTGGTGCTTCAGGTCTTCCTTCTTCTCTGGAGATTGTTAGGAAAGCTCTGTCTTTCCCCCTTACCATGTCATCTCTCTGAGAGATACTCCTTCTCCTCTCCCCTTGACTTTGCACTGACTTCATGTCTGGAATTTACGCAGCCCTTCTCACCTACACCTCTTAAATTTCCCTCATCAGCCCCCCCACCCACCCCCACCCATCATCTTTATCATTGACCACATAACCAGCAGGAGAAAGAAACAGTAAAATACATGTTTGACTTACAATAAGTCTAAAGAAAGGAGACTTTCAATTGAATTCAAGGGAATTGAGTGTAACCCAAATCTGGGAAGCTGGGATTCAGAGATAATCCTATAGTGGCATAGGTTGGTTCAAGGATCTGCTTCCCCTGGCATGAGACTGAGGGCATCAGATTCAATAATCCTCAATCCTAGCTCTATGTCTGTTTCTGGTCACTCTTGGGGCAAAAAAAGTTTTGCTATATTTTGTTTTGCTACCACAAATATTTCCAAGTCACCAATCATCAACCACTTAGCCCATACCACCCCTACTACAAAGAATATTCCCCCAAAGACAGTTTGTTAATTGTTAACAAAGAAGACATATCCTTTAATGTTGTTTATGTGCTACTAACACTAGCTGCTTTATTTGACCAGTGTGTTTTTGCCTCTCAATGTTGTCCTTTTATACACTGCTGTGCTCATTGTCCTTCCATAGTCCTGAATAGTCCAGTGGTTTACCTTTAAGTCAATGAACCACAAAGAGCATGATATAGAGAAAAGAAAACTGGATTCAGAGTCAAAGGACATGGATTTCAATCCCAACCCCACTATTTACTGTGTAAATCCTTTGAATCCCCTTGGGCCCCAATTTCTTCAACTTTAAAATAAGTGTTTAGATTAAGTTATCTACAAGGCCCTCTCCAACTTTAAATCTGATTACATATTTACCAGTTGTCTATTATATTCCCAGCACTGTAAGAGATATAAGTATAAAGTACATATAGTCCCTACTCTTGAGAAGTAGCAGTAGGGTTGAATCTTAATACTCTGTTGCTCACTCTCCCCAACCTTCTGTCACTAAAATGAACTTCCTCCAATAAACATATTTTACTAAGTTCCACACACACATACATCCTAAAAGATTTCTTCCTGCAATCATTCTGGATCACTTTCTCACATACCACCCTATCTCCTAATGGCCATACTCAAAGCCCCCATTCTCTACCTCACCCCCAGCTATTTCTCTCCTTATGACAGGGACTCCTTAGTGGATCATATTTCCCATCCCAGCTCTAGATATGGAGTACTCTTCTCTACCAATGAGAAAGACTTCCTCCTTCATGATGATAAGACCTGTCCACCAGCTGCCCTTGTATGTCCAGGAATAGGGACAATGGGGAGGAATTTTCTGGAATTTGCAGACTGAGCTGTTGCTGATTTTTTTTTTTTTTTGTTCTGGGTTAGGAGAGGAGATGAATGGGACTGGAGCAGCAGCTCACATTATAGCTGTGAGTTGCTAATGCTGGATTAGCTTCAGTTGAATTAAATGCCAGTCTTGCATTGTGACCACTAGGGTCATACCTACCCTACCCAAAACCTTGAATGTAGGGTAAGGCTAGGGCAATATAGACAAATGATATTTCTTATTCTATCTTGAGGTCATGCAATGCTCTATGCAGACACCTGTCTGAAATCCCATCAACTCTAAGAAACATTGTGGTATAGTGAGCAGATTTATGCTTGGAGATAGGGAGAACTGGATTAGAATATTGCCTGAGATGCTTCCTAGCCATATGTCACTTTACTTGTCTGATCCTCAGCTAGAAAATGGGGATAAATAATATCACCTATCTAAAAAGATTGTTGTGAAAATCAAATGAGATAATATATGTTCAGCCTAGAGGCCGATGGGCAACCCAAGTCTTACCTTTCCTGGTCTTCGGCGGCCAAACCAGGTAAACGTATGAGAGAAGAGACTTTCCAGAGTCGAACAAGGGTTAGGCTTTATTCAGGGTCTTGGTTACATGTGCAGGGTGAATTCTTCCTCAGGAGAGAGGAATCCTCCTCCTAAGGAGGCAAGGATCGTACAGCAAGAGAATGGGAGTGGGAGAGGGGAGGGACCTTCTGCCCTCTAAGGGCCCCTCTGCTTGAAGAGCGCCTTCAGGCTTTCCTGACCCTACTTAAGCTCTCCCGCCACATAGTTTGCACCTGAATACCGTGCCTGCTCTCAGCCTTTAGCTAGACAACAACAGGTGTGCTCAGACCATGGATTAATCTCAAGGGTGGGATGCTCTCCCCAGCAAGTTTCCCACCGGGAAGAGGCGGAAATGCACGAGATAGCCTGAGTCTCACTCCTCAATTCCCAGCTGTTCCCTGGGGGGCCTCATGAGAACTCTGAGGTTTAGAAGTCCTCCTTTTACCTGCCTGAGACTGTCCACATGAAACTGAGCTTACACCCCCAAAAAATATACGTAAAATTCTTGGCAAACTTTTATTCTGTTTTGGTTGTTATCTTTTTTAGTCATGTCTGACTCTTCATGATCCCATTGGGGGTTTTCCTTTTTCTTTTTTTAGTGAGGCAGTCAGGGTTAAGTGACTTACCCAGCATCACACAGCTAGTCACAGCTAATAAGTGCCAAGTGCCTGAGGCAGGATTTGAACTCAGGTCGTTCTGACTCCAGGGCTGGTGTTCTTATCTACTATGCCACACAGCTGCCCAATTTGGGGTTGTCTTGGCAAAGATTCTGGAATGGTTTGCTATTTCCTTCTCCAGTTCACTTTACAGATGAGGAAACTGAGGCAAGCAGGGTTAAGTGACTTGCCCAGTGTCATACAGCTAGTATCTGAGGCCAGATTTGAACTCACAAAGATGAGTCTTCTTGATTACAGGTCTGCCGCCCTATGCATTGTGCCGTCTAGCTGCCCAAAAACATTCAAGTATCATGTAAATGTTAGATGTTATTTTTATTCTTTACCTGGTTATATTCTACCCCAATTTTTAAACAATGCTTAATGCTTACTTCCTTCTGGTAGCTTTCCATTATTTATTCCTTCCCATCAAATTTCTTCTATAGTCTTTTATTAGTTACTTGTTATTAATGATAGCTAACATTTGTATAGTGCTTAATGCTTTATACAATGAGCTTTATCTATATTAACTTATTCAATCTTTACAATAGTTCTCAAATAGATAGTGCAAGACTTCCATATCCATCATCATTCATTCATTCAATAAATATTTATTAAGCATATACTGTGTACCAGGCACTGTGCTAAGTACTAGGGATACAAAAAGAGGTAAAAGACAGTCCCTGCCCTCAAGGACCTTACAATCTAATGGGGGGAGACATGCAGACATTCAAAGCACATGCCACATGGCTAGTAAGTGACAAAGATGAGACTTGATCCAACTTCTACTCCAAATCTAGGACTATTTCTCTTCTAGCATCACTGTACCCCTGTTTATCTGTACCTGCATCTGATGTCTTTGTCTTAAACTTGATGTCTCCTGCATTGTGTACCACACTGATCTATAGCAAGTCACTCCACAGTCACTAAGTATCAACTATGTGCCAGGTACTAGGGATAGAAAAAGAGGCAAAAGACAGACCCTGCCCTCAAGGAGCTCACCATCTAACGGAGGAGATGAGCAAATATGTACAAACAAATTAGATACAGGATGAATAGGAAATTATTAAAAGGAGGAAGACATTAAAATTATGAGAGGTTGGCAAAAATCTTCTCATATAAGATGGGATTTTATTTGAGATTTGAAGGAAGCCAGGTAAGTCAGGAGGCAGAGATGAACAAGAGAGCATTTTAGACAGGGGGACAGCAAGAGAAAATGCCCAGAACTGAGTTGAAGTGTATCATTCAAGGAAAAGTTAGGAGGCCAGTTTCATTGGACTCAAGAGTATGTGATGCAGAGTGAGGTATTAGAAGACTGGCAAGGTAGGAGGGGGCTAGGTTATGAAGAGTGTTCAGTGCCAAACAGAAGATTTTGTATTTGATCCTGAAAATAATAGAGTCACTGGAGTTTATTGAGTAGAGGGGTGGCATGGCCAGACCTGAGCTTTAGGAAAATCACTTTGGTAGTTAAATGGAGGATGGATTGGAGTGGAGAGAGACTTGAGGCAAACCAGCAGTCTATTGCAATAGTGCAGGCATGAGTAGATGAGGGCTTGTGCCAGGGTGGTGTTCAGAATGTTAGAGAAGAAAAGGGGGAATATTTGAGAGATGTTACAAAAGTAAAATCAACAGGCATTGGCAACAGATTGGATATGGGGGTTGAAAGATAGCAAGAAGTTGAAGATACCACCTAGGTTGTGAGAGACTGAGAGAATGGTGTTGCCCTCTATGATAATGAGTTCATTTTGGGATATGTTGAATTCAGGATGTCTAGTAGAAGTCTAATTCAGGATATCTGTACTGTAGGTGTGCAATAAATGTGTGTTGAATGGATAAATGAATGTCCCACCTTCCTCACCAGACTGTAAGCTCCCCCAACAGAAGGAATTATGTAAAATTATATTTTCTTCTCCATCTGGATTCTCTCCTCTCCCTTTTTCAACCCTCTTTTTTTATTAACTGTCCCCCACTATACCACACTACCAATGACAAGTGTGGAACTTAGCAGAGGAGCTTAGTAAGAGGGGTTCTTAATACAATGCTGCAAAGATAGTATTTGCCATGTACAAGCACTGTCCTAGGACATATCCCAAATGGTGTCAGAGGACCTTGATCCAATCAAATTTTGCTTCCAGTCCTTACTTCCTATGTGACTTGAAAAAGTCACTTAGTCTCTTTGGTCACATTTCTTCTTTGGTAAAATGAAGGGAATTGGATTAGATAATCTCTCAGGTTGCTTCCTGCTTTAAATCCTATGATCCACTATTTCTATTTGGAAAGGACCTACAAGGACAGGAATTTTAATTCAAGTCTTCTGAATCCAAACATTGTTCTGGAATGTCTTGTGTTGAGTTCACTTGTAACTACAGATCAATTCACTCCAGATGCTTGGGCTACCTCTTACCTGAAATGTGTATGAGTATTTCAGGGTGGAGGCAAGTATAAAGACTAGGAGGATGCTCCTAAGTGATGTGAGGCTGGAGACTCCCCAGTGCCAAAGAGGTCATGAGTGGGAAAAGTTTAAGAAGCCCTTCCCTAGTGGAAGAGGACAGAAGAGCACCTCAGAGAAAAGGAATGATCTGTCCATGTCACCCAGGGAGTTAGTATCAGTACTGATACAAGTAACCACCCTAGTCTCAGGTCTAGGCTCTTTCCATTAAACCATTTTGCCAAAAAGAACCTCACCTCCTGTAGATGCTCTTGAACTTTTCTGGTGCCATCTACTAATCCACCCTCTTTCCCAAGAGACCCAGCCTCTCCTCGGGATACTTCTATAAAAACCAGAAATATTTCCAATTGCTCTTCATTGTCTCCCAAGCCCTCCCCATTCTTCCTCCCCCTTTTTACAAGTTGCTACTCTTTTCTAACACCTCATCTTCACCCTCCCTCCTGACCCTGGACCTGCAGGTTGGATCTATCTGTCTCACTGAGGGCTTGACTGTGACACTCAATGCTTCTTCCATCTATCAGTGTAGCCTCACTACACAAACCACAAACTATCACATAACATTTTAACATATCTCCAGGGACTTCTGGTTAAGCCAAAGGAAAAGATCCAATAAAGCCAGGCTCCTAGCTATACCCAACTTCTCTGATTCTTTTCCTTTCTGGGGTTTTGTCAAGATTTTGCTACACAGTTCTAGAAGTAAGAGATTGAAATAATACATCTGGTCTCATCACTATATTCGCTAACTTCCTCTCTCCCACTCTGCAGGAAATGAGGGTTCAGAAACTCTGCCCTGCTTCCTGTTTGGCTAGGAAGATTTGTGTTTCTGCTTCCTTGCAAACTTTGGCTCATTTCCTTCTTCCCCCTCTCATGGCCATCCAGGTGGACTTTATGGGATGTGACTGATGATATAACACAGGACCAAGCCCTCTTCTATAGCCACATCACAAACTTTCTATACCCACTGGAATCTGTGTCACCTGCTTGCCCCACATTCTCCCCTACTGATGTAACCTCCAAGATATCTCTGCCAAGAAATGTTGCAGAAAGAAGAAGAGCCCTCACAGTGGAACCTCAGATCAGACTCCTTGACATGTTCACCCTCAGACCTTCACTCTTTCTTATTTTGCAGATTTGTCTGGTCCCTCTCCTGCAACTTCTTTTTTTTATTATTAGTTTCTTTATTTTAGTTTTCAATAATTACTTCCAAAAGTTCTAAATTTTTTCCCCCTCCCTCTGCAAGATAGCATGCAATCCAATATAGGTTCTCCACATACGTTCCTATTAAACATATTTTCACATTAGTCATGTTGCAGAGAAGAAAGAAAAACAAAACATGACAAAATAGTCTGCTTCACTCTGCATTCCGACTCCATCGTTCTTTCTCTGGATGTGGATGGCATTTTCCATCATGAGTCCTTTGGAATTGTTTTAGGTCCTGTGAAGAGCTACATCTATCAAAATCAGTCATTGAACACTATTCTCCTGCAACTTCTGCTACCAGCCCTTGGGTTCTCATAGAATCTATAGGTTTAGGAAGGAACCAGAATAATCAGCCCTGCAGCTAAATATAACTTCCCTCTCACTTTTCTGGGGGCACCTTGGAGACTGCTGAAATAAAAGATGGCAACAGCTGTTCTGGCCCCTTCTCTCTAAGCATAAATGTTAATTTTCAACCTCTGATTCTGTAGGAAATTTAGGAAGAAATGGAGAAAAAACTATTTTTCCCTAATCTAACTAAGACAAGCATTAGGTTTTTAGAAGGAATGTTACTAGATAAGTAAGAAAACATTAAAACCTCATCAGTAAGATAAGGGGATCAGATAAAATGATATCTAAGGTCCCTTCCAGCTTTAATGGTCTTTGGATCTGTGCAAACAAAATACATAATTGATGAACTTAAAGAGCACAGCAATCTAAAGTTATCTGCAACCTAGCCATAGGTTGGCTGGCACAGCTTCCAGAGATATACTGACCCTGGTTTCTAATCTTTGCTTAGCTTGTATCAATCCTTAGTGCTCGCTACCCTTTCACTGAGTCTGGCTCTAGCTACCATTAGGTAAAGCTATGTTAATGATACACATTCTGTTCCAGCTAGAGCCCAGGCCTGGCCTCTCCACATGATCAACTTACATGTTCCCCAGAGACAATTTCATGCACGGTCATGGTCACAAAGACTCTCCCTGGCCAGAACTCCAAGCTGGCTGGCTTCTTTTTCTGGTTTCAGACCTAGCTAATCCTCTTGAATCTCCCATAGAGCTTTTGCTCACCATCTTAGAGTATTTCAGCCCTTTACCCATTGGGAAAATCTATGCAATAAACAGATTCAGGGACTAATTAATGATGGTATATTTGTTGGCCCACATTTCATAGCTCCATCTTCCTTCCCTTTTGTCATCTGCTCCTTTTGTATTTACACTCTCATTTCAACTGTGTAACCACCCTTTGAGGTAGGTACTACTGGTATTATTGGCTCCCTTTCATAGCAGGAAGTGGTAGGCTTTGGACAATCAGATGACTTGCCCAACATTATACAGCTACTTCCCTTCCCAATTCAATTTAAAAAACCTTTGTTAGAAGTTTAATATATGCAAGACACTGTGCAAGGCCCTGCTTCTTTGTAGAGTCCCATATTACAGTTTTACAGTCTACCAAGTACTTTAAACAGAGTGATAATACAGATAATATCTACCCACTGCCACAAAAGTGTCCTTTTATCTCAGGCTCCATCCCTGAGGTCTTATAAGTCCAATCACAAAATTGGATTCCAGATTCATCCCCTTGAATTCCCTCCCATTTCCTGCCTTGCACTTCCTCTCTTACACTATGATCTAATCAAATCTTCTACAAACAGACCTGTAGCCCTTGGATCCTGTACAGTATTCCAATACAGAGCTTCCATCAAGATGCCCCTTTCCCTGTCCATTCTCCTCACCTTTCCTTTTCCCACTCTTAAAGCAAAATTAATTTTTTGCTAGTATTTTTTCATCACAAGGTAAAGGGAGGAAATCTATAAAATGATACAGAATCTCAGAGCTGGCAAAGACCTCAAGTGCCATCTATCCCAATTCTATGCCTGAACAAAGAGTTTCTATAGCTCTGGCATTTGGTGAGACAAAGTGCCTAGAAGTTATCAAAAGCAAGAGGTCCAGAGCTCAGTATTCCCATCAGAACTAATGATTCTTGCCCTCTGGGCAAGCACCATAAAATGTGTCCAGAACAAAGAGTAGTTGAAATAAGAGAAGGAAGGAAAATTCAAGGAAAAGACCTCAGACCATAAGAGACCAAGACCTTATGGAGAGAAGGAACCTGGATTTCCAGAGGCAGCTGTTAAGGAGGCTAGGAACCAGGAGAGCAGGGTGGGACCAGGTCAGAGTGAAGCTCTCCTGGGCTTTAACCTGTAGAGCTAATTATAATTTGCTAACTAAGTGCTAAACTCAATTGTTTTTGCCTTCTAAAGAAACATAAATATTCTCAGCCCCTTCTAAATCTTTGTGCCCTATGACTAAGCTGTGGTCATTCAGTCCTAGTTTTGCCTTATCCAGGTCCCTACTTTATCCTTTTTCAAGGGAACATAAAGCATGCCTCTTCCTCCTGCCTGTCCCCCAAACACACCATCTCTCTCCCTCTGCAGACACTCTATGTTCTAGCCTCTTCCAGGGAAGAGCTAATGGCTATCTTTCCATAGGCAAAGTCACCTCAATTCCATTAGCCTTTCCTGAGAGCTCTGCTTCCTCTGACCTTTGCCTCATTACTCATGTCTCAGGGATTGTCACTCAGCTCTCAGAATCCTTGTAAACTGTGAAGCACAAAACTAATAAATCTCGAGTCTGATGATGAGGGCTTGCCCCCATGCTGAGTAGACTCAGGTGAATTTCTCCTGGCCTCTTCATGGTGTACTACAAAATAGCACTTAGGGCTTGTGGTCCACTTTGACCCTTGGGTCTGAGAAGTTCCTCATCACAGCTCTTTCCTGACACTCCCTTTCTGTGAAACTGAGGCCTCAGAACAAGAAAGGAGTGACTCACAGTCCCTGCTTTTTTTCTTACTCCGCACCACACACGTAACTGCTATAAAAGAGACCAGAGAGAGAACATGGGGGTGGGGAGACAGGAGAATGTGCCATAAACAAGGAGAGCTATTTAGTGGCTTTTAAGCGGCAGGGGTGTCTCTAGGGAGAGTTTGAGGGAAAAAAAACAAGACACTCTATTTGGAAACAATTCTGCTGAGATATAGCCTCATCTCGGCTTCACTCCCCCGCTGTTTATTACCAAGTGTCATGAGCTTGAGAGGAAGATTTGAACTATCAATGGGTTCACTTTCTGTCCCTAAAGTCACAGACCTTTCCGACAATAAGCCACAGAGTCCAAAACAGAAACATCTGATTGTGGGTATACATGGAGCCTAAAAGGCTCATTTTGGCAATCCTCCTGCCTCTAGGCAGCATTCCAATGGATAGTTCAAAGAATCTCAGGCTTGAGAGCTAAAAGGGAGGAAGCAACCTAAGACATCATCTAATCCATTTTTGTTTTTACAAATGAGCAAACCTTGACTCAGATAGATTAAATGTTTTATCCAAAGATCACAGAAGTGGGAAAGGATCAGAACCCAAGTCTTCTGACCCCCAAATTCATTGATCATTTCATTAATACAACTGCCTATACAATATCTTTGTCATTGTCATTGTCATATGGACTGAACTTAGCAATATAGACA
Source organism: Notamacropus eugenii (assembly GCF_028372415.1). Taxonomy (NCBI): domain Eukaryota; kingdom Metazoa; phylum Chordata; class Mammalia; order Diprotodontia; family Macropodidae; genus Notamacropus; species Notamacropus eugenii. The sequence goes on along the minus strand of NC_092873.1, from coordinate 438,852,270 downwards.
TTAGTGAGACTCACTCTTAGCTTACAAAGCCGCTGTGGCAAACCACCAATGACTGCATGTTCAGACTCGTGTTGACTCATAGAATGCCAGAACCAGACTTCAAGATCTTCTAGTCTAGGAAATCTTACCCTCTCTTGTGTCAGGGACCCCTTAGGTAGTCTGAGAAGGGGCATCTTCTCAGAACAATGGTTTTTGATGCATAAAATAAAATGCATTACAAAGAACATCAATTCTATTGAAATGGTTATCAAAACATTTTTAAATAAAGTTCAAGAACCCCAGATTAATAACTTGTGATCTAGTCCAATCTCTTCCATTTTAGAAAGGAGGAGACACTTTGAGCAATTTTTTTATAAACAGGACCTCATGAACATTAAACCTCAAACTCGAAACTACTTAAAGCTCTCCAGATCCCCTTCTGATCCTAATGACTATGTGTTTGGCCATTGGCCTCTAATTATAACCAATGTGTACATTTCCTCCCAAGCACTTCTTACGCTGTGTAACATGATTTCTGTCTCTCTTATAGATCTCTGGGGACAGAGAGTCCACATTCTTCCAAGCAACATGTAACAGATTTGAATAAGCCTCTCTCCCTCCCACCCCCAACCTTTTCACTGACAAGGCAATCAATCGTATTACCCTCTGACTTAAATCATTCTCATTGCATTTTTAAATCCTTTTCCTTTACGTTTCCTGCCCAGTTAAGATGGAAAGTAGCTGGTAATCACAAGGTGGCATATGAGTAGAATCCTGAGCTTGGAACCAGAGAACTGGATTCAAATCCTGTTTGATAGATCTGGAGTTAGAAGAAATCTCAGAAGCCATCTAGTCCAACCCCTTCATTTTACAGATGAAGAAATTGAGAATTTGCCCAAGTATACAAGTAGTTAAGTGCGAGAGATGGGATGTTAATCCAGCTTTTTTGACTCCGGAGCCAGTACTCTTTAAATGCATCATACTTCTCCCTAAGTTACTTAAGACTTAGATGGTATTGAGTATGTGTCTTAATTTCACTAGATCTGAGTTCCTTTCCCTTTAAAATGAGAGTTTGGATAAAATGGTCTCTATGGTCCTTACCAGCTCTAAATCCTATGATACTGTGGCCTTGTATATTATTGAAATTGGTGTATAGGTCCCTTTTAGTTCTTATTTCTGCAGTAAATAATATAGTGTCAGTCCCTTTGGCCTTTCATGAGTGAAAAGGCAAGATCTTCCCTTTTCATGAAAACAAGAAACTGCTTCAGGGACATACAATTGGATGAGCTGAGCTAAGAGTTGTATCCATCCAGAAATCCTAAGGACAATCCACTCATCCATCACGCTACCCTCACTCCATTCTGTGCCCCAATTCCACATTCATGTCCCAGGATCATCCACACAAGGAAATTGGGCTTAGGCCAAACAGACAAGTTAATGGCATTTCTCAGATCTTGCTGCAATTATTAGCAGAGACAGTTTTAAAAACCACACTGGAATTTCGAGGGTTGAGAATGAGAGTTCGGGAAACATCGTAGATGTTGAGATAGCTGATTCTAATAATGTCTGAGTGAGTCACTGCTCTTCATCCCCCTTCTCTCTAACCCTGGCATCACCCTAGAAGATGATTTGCAATCAGTAAAATACCACAGATCCCTGAAGGACAGACCTGGTCATGGACACTGAGAATAAATTCAGAGGGAGGAGAAGACAGGGTGCCTCTTCTTAGGATGCTCCCAGTCTGATAAGGGAAATATAGTCCCTGTTCCTGGGGAGACTCTTAGTCTCATGGAAGTATTGGAATCATCCCCTCCCCAACATGGACAAAGACATGGAAAAAAGGAGAGAGACAGACAGACAAATGTAAACCAGGAAACTATACAATGCTATTTATGTAAGCGCTAAAGGACTATTAGAGAAATTAGACTAAATTAGACTAAATTATTCACTAAAGAAGGTGAATAATAACCATTCATGTTTACATAGTGCCTTCCTCACAACAACCCCATAGAAAAATGTGTTGTACCTCTATTACAGTATTTATGGTAGAGTCATTACCTTTTTACAGATGCAAAAACTAAGTCTCAGAGAAGCTGACACTTTCCCATTCTCCTAAGTATCAGACCCTAAACTCAAACCCAAGTGTGCCCTGACTCAAAGACCAATCTACTTTTATTGTATATCTACTGCGTCAGTTTGGGAATACTTCCTGGGAGCATCTGAAGTAGAATTATGAAGCTGGGGCAGAATGTGTCTTGGCAGAGAGGAGAAACACAAGGGCTGTCCAACCCAGGAAAGGATCTCTTTGAGAAATCAAGCCTTCTGACGCCCCTGAGGACCCATTGTTCTAAGGGAATAGAGTTAGATTGCAGCAGATTTTAGGCTATAAAAATATAATAAATATTATAAAGAATAATTCTCTACGCGGACAGTAGTCTACGGACACCCCTCCCCCCAAGAGACGAGGAAGCACTCTTATTTGCCTAAACCACCCCCATCTGCCTCAGATGACTTAGGTTTTGGTTCAGATTGATATTCCTAAAGCACAAGTCTAATCATATCACTCCCTTCTCAAGAAACAAATTCTGTTTGGCATTTAAAGCTCCATACAATTTAGCTCCAGCTCATCTTTCTAGGCTTTTTGTATGTTATAGTCCTTCATGTACTACATTCATATATCTACATTCCAGAAAAATTGACTGAACTTTTTCCCCCCATTCACATCATATATTCTTTGTCCGTGCCTGGAATGAACTAACTCTTCCTTACTTTAGTATCCCTACATTTGTTCCAGTCTCAGCCCAAGCACTACACCCTGTGTTGGCATCTTCAGTTGTTACAAACCTCCATCACTGAAATCACTTTGTATTTTGTAGATATTTTGATTTTACTTATATGTATGTGCACATGTTACCCTCTAATGCAAGTGCTCTGAGGACAGGAACTGTTTTGTTATGTTGTCCCTATATGCCTTGTTATTTTCATAATCATTATTATTATATGCCCTGTATAGTATTATTTTTATTATGATTTACAGTTCTTTATTGTAATTTCTCCAGCAGTCCTTTTGTACTTACATAAATAGCTCTCTATAGTCTACTGCTTTACATTTGTCTAGCTGTCTGTCTATCTGCCCAGTTCCTAGAATAGCTCCTGGGCCATAATAGGCACAAAATTGCCCCTATATTTGTACCTTGGATAAATCACCTCATGACTAATGAACATAGCCATATGTAGTCACAGAGTAGCTCCTCACACCATGACCATGATCTATAAATACAGAGTCCAGTCTTGAAGTCCTGTACTACACAATAGTAATCAGTATATGAGAAAGCCCTCTCTTTGACTCACTTCTGTTTTCCCCAAACCAAAGATTGAAGCCTTTCCATAGGGAAAGTTTCCTGTTGTTCTGGAATCAGCTGTTCTCAGAGTATAAGAGCCAGAAGGGACTTCATTCCCCATCTAGTCCAGTCCCATCTCTTTATAGATGAGAAAACTATGATCCAGAGAGCTGGAGAGTGTAGCATGCCCAAGCCTGTTCTGTGACCCACTGCTCCCATTGGTGAGTTCTTCCTGCACCTTCCATTTGTGGAAGGACTCAGGCCAGCCATCTTTCTTTTCCTCCCCTTGTCCTCTTTCTGATTCTCTGAATTTTGTCTCCATGCTTCCCACCCACTCCTTTCAGCTCCCTTTTTTGTACTGACCTCTCCAATTACAACTTTAGCTCCTGGAGTACAAGGACTCTCTTTTTCCTTATACTCATTACTAAGTAAGCCCTTAATAAATGGTTATTGACTGACTGACTAGTGGCAGAAGTAGGATTAGAACATAGTGCCTTGGACTTGGCTTTTAGCCAAGATATTTTTGCATAATAATTCAGTCTTGGGAATTAACGGTAACTTCATTGAACTTCCATGCTTCTCCTTTTAATTTTTCCTTCTTCTCCAATGTCATTAGACTCTATAGACTAACACAGTGCTGGGGCTGGAAGAAGGCACCAGAGGTCATTGCATCCATTCTGTGTTCTCATATCAGAACACTAGCCAGTGGTGCCTCTTCCCTTGAGAAACCTTGAGGAGGCTGTGGCCTCTCCTCTACCTTCCTCTCTTTCCTTTTTCCCTGGCCCTGTTTCTCCTGCAGCCACCTCATACCCTCACATACCCACAGGGTGATCCTCTGTACTCACACCTTCTCTCTGTATCTTTTCTGCTCTTTTGGACTTAGGCATCCAATCCTGGGCATGCAACATCCTGTTGCTAAGCAACAGGCTCCCTACCTGCCCCATTGTGTTAGGATCTCCATGACAACATGTATTTCCAATAGGAAAAAAATAAGTTAGGTGATGACATGTAGTGGGGTGATGAGATACAGGGTTTTAAAGCTTTCTCTGAGTACAATTTAGCAGATGTATTATCAATGCCTTCTACCTGTCAGGCACTATGCCAGGCACTGGGAAACATGAAATACATTGATGAAAAATTATAGGCCCTATCCTCAAGAAGCTTACTATCTAAAGAGAGGATATATGACGTTAGTAAATAAACTTCATTACAAGGTAGAGTACTGAAAAGGGAAAAGAGAGATTTGGATAAAATGCCTAAGAATATTTGATTCAGGAACATTGTAAAAAAAAATTATATTTTGTTTTTTTTCCAATCAGCAAAAATTCATTTTCTCTCCCCACCCAACCCAACCTCTCACCCCAATTGAGAGCAAAAGACAAACAAATTCCCTGTTACAAAAATGTCTCATCAAACAGAACAAATTTCCATCTGGGCGATGTCCCCCCCAAAATGTCTTATCTGACTCGGTGACTTTTGAAGGGGTCAGCTACCCCATACCTCTATGGTTTTCAGGGCCAAGATTTTATACACAATGGCATCAACTCCATTGCAGGTGAAAGAAACAGATTAGATATATGGCGATCATTCTAAGTCTCACTTTCAGCATCTGGAAAATGGAGATAATAATCCCTATTCTACATTTCTTATGGAATTATTGTAAGGAGATTGTAAAAGTACTTTGTAACCTCTAAGAGTGAGTTCTTTTTCCAGTTTCCCCAAGAAAATTCATGCTTATACCAGGGCTTCATTTTTAATATCTTAAGTCACTATCTGATTCCATGTAACTACTGCTATACACTACTATGATTGTTATGGTCCTAATAGTCTGAAAGGCACTCAATGGTCTCAATACCTGAGAGCCCTGAACTCTGTTCTCCTTAATACACACCCTAGAGTATTTACAATCAACAGACTATCTAAGACAACTCTGCCAAGAAAGACTGGATGACTGAAGCTTCATAAATGATAAATTTAGATCCAAAAGCGAACTTAGAGATCATCTAGCCTAATCCCCTGCAGCTTACAGAGGAAGAAACTGAGGTCAAAAAAGATCTTAAATAAATTGCCCAAGCTCACACACAGTAGCAGGAATGAGATTTGAATCCAAGACCTTTGACTTCCCAAATCTGCTCATCATGCTCATTGACATTAATTAATTAATCTCTTGCTCACTCCAGATCCAAACTCTGTAGTTTGAGGAAGAAAAGGTTTTGAGGGTTTTTTTCAGCCTTTTAGAGGTCAAGGAAAGGAATGAAAATATATTGAATTAAAGTGTGACCTCAACACTCCGCCTTGGGATGCTTTGTTCCTTCTCTGTGCCCTCCCTCATACCATTCCATATGCCTGGAATGTTCTCATTCTCTAAATCTGGCCTGTTGAAATTCAACCTGTCTTTCCATGCTCAGTTCAAATACAACCTCCTCCATTAAGGCTTCCCTGCCCCGCCCCCCCCCAACTCCTGGTAGTGATCTCTCCTTCATCTGAACCCCCTGCTGCTTTATACTGTTCTTATGGAAAGGCAGCTTGGCCTAATGGATAGGTCGCTGGATTTGGAATCAAACCTTTGTTCAAACCTTTTCCTCTGACATTAGTTATGTGATGGATATCTTTGCCTCATGTTCCTCATCTGCAAAATGAATGAGTCAGACTCCCAATGCGCTGTAAAAAAAAATTTTCCAGCTCTAAATTTAAAATCCTGTGTTGTATTTATCATATTTTAAATGTTTGTATGTATGTCTTACCTCCTTAGTCAGACCATAAGCCCTTGAGGACAAAAAGCCCTCAAAAAATCATTGCATCTCACATAGGGACCAGAACACTGCTCTGTACATAGTAGTCACTAAATAAATGTTGGCTTAGTGCTGCCAGTAGAACACAGGGAGGCCATCAACCCTATAGGCTGCGTTGGGCGGAGCCCTTGGGGTTCTGCCAGGGCCAAAGCTGAGCAGCTGTTTATCAGGCAACTTCATGTGGCAACTAGAATAATCTGTCCTGGGGCCTGATAGAAATGCAGAGGGGAAGCAGGGAGGTGGCCATAGGGATGGGAAAGGCATGAGCTGCTCAACACTTCCTTAACTGGACTAAATACTCTCAGGAGATGGCAGTCCAGGAGATGGAGTTGGGGCCTGATGATAATAACTCATTTATATGGCTCTTTGAGGTTTCCAAAACACTTTGCTCACAACAACCCAGTGGAATAGGAGGTACAAATATTATTATCCCCATTTTTTCCATGGAAGAAACAGGCAACCATTTGAGATGACTTGGCTATGATCCTCTAGCTAGAAGTGTCTGGTCTTTGGACACCAAATATGTGGACTTTCCACTCTCCTACGCTGCTGGCACCAGGCAATGTTCCCTTGCATGGGCCTTTCTGCAAAGGGGCTGCTTACATGGTATTTCTGCATTGGAGCAGAAGACTCAGCAGGCACACTCTGATTAAGGCATAGTTCCTCTGTCCTTGTGTTTCTAGGAAGGACCCTTACCCAAATCATTGGGCAGAAAAGAGACTACATCTTTCAAATAACAGAAAAAAAGAGCCCTGGTGTTTTTTCATACCTGACTAGACAGAAAATTCCTTCCGAAGACTAACCAGGGATAGGGAGAGTGACCAGTGGTTTTCCTGATATAGGAAACTCCCCAGGTAAAGAAATACACTCTGCCAAGGTACAGGCTGGCACCTTCTCTTTAGTGCAGGTTTATAGAAACAGGCAGCAGATACAGGGAGTGTATTCACTGGGAAGAGAAAACAGTGTTTCTTGGCTGTTGAATCACTCTGCTCCCCATGCATCCATACTGTGTGAATTGTAAACAGGGAGAGTTGGTCTAACAGCAGGAACGGATGAGTTTACCAGAAGTGTTCATTTACATTTAGGTGACAAGTAGAGTGCACAAACATTCCCCCAGCTCCTGAATCCTTGCGGTGTGTTTCCAGATAGGCTGAACAGTAGAACTGTAGAATCCAAGGATGTTAGAAATCACTTGGTCCAACCCTTTCATTGTAAAGATGAGGGATCTAAAGTTGAAAGTGTCAAAGCGACTTCCCAAGGTCAGCCTTCCAGCTAATGGCTACTGTCTCATGACCTTGGACCAGATCACATTGTTGTTCAGTCCTGTCTGACTCTTCATGACCCCGTAGACCATAGCATGCCAAGGTTGTCCATTGGGTTTTCTTGGCAAAGATACTGGAGTACTTTGCCATTTCTTTCTCTAGTGGATTAAGGCAAACAGAGGTTAAGTGACTTGCTCAGGGTTAAATAGCTAGTAAGTATAGCTGCTTCTACCAGGTAGTATAGATGTATACTATACATCAGATAGTGTAATAAAATGAAACAAACAGAACAATTAAGAGCTGGAATATTTACACAGACAGATAGTGCTTTAATATTTCCAAAGTACATCTCATTTAAATGGATTAGTTAAAGAAACTGGGGATGTTTAACCTAAAGAAGGGAAGTCATGGGGATAGGGATTGATTATAGCTATCTGTAAGTATCTGAAAAAAGAGAGGGCAGCTAGATGGTGCAGTGGATAGAGTGCTGATCCTGGAATCAGGAAGACCTGAGACACAATCTAGCCTCAGATGCTTACTAGCTGTGTGACCTTGGGTAAGTCACTTAACCCTGTTTGCCTCAGTTTCCTCATCTGTAAAATGAACTAGAGAAGGAAATGGTGAACCACTCCAGTGTCTTTGCCTAGGAATTTCCAAGTGGGGTAATGAAGAGTCAGGCACAACTGAAACAACTGAACAACAACATGTGGAACAGAGATTGAGATTAATAATAGTAATAATAATTAATAATAGTAATAGTGCTTTAATGCTTAAAGAGGCCTTTACAAACATCATATCATTGGACACAATAAAAGTGAGAGGTAGATGATATTATTATCCCCATTTTACAGATGTGGAAACTGAAGCCAGAAGGGAGGGGAATGAAGCTATTATGTGCCAGATTCTGTGCTAAGTACCTTACAAATATTACTTCATTTAATCCACACAACAACCCTTCAAGGTAGGCACTGCTATTATCCTCATTTTGCAGTTGAAGAAACTGAGGCAAATAGAGGTTAAGCTACTATCAACCTGCTAGATTAGCCTTCTGCCTATCTCTAGAAAACAGAAGTTGCAGAAAGTCAGATTTCAATCGCATGTAAGAAAAACCTTTTTTAAAGGTTTTTATTCCAACCCAGAATGGGCTGACTTGGGAAATAGTGAGTTCCTCATGACTGGCTATTTTCAGAGAGAGGCTCTATAACTATTGGCAAGGATACAGGCAGAATCCATCATGAGTTTAGGTTAAATTAGGTGCCCTCGAAGAGGGTTAGAGAGTCTCTGGTTCTGTAATGGGGTAGGGCTGAACTCTTCCCAGATGACCTATACCAGCAGATGCATAGAAGTGAACCATGGATCTGAGGGACACAGTAGGAAAGAGAAAGGGCTGGGGGAGCTGAGGATAGAGGAGTAAAGAAAAGAGTCTCTTAAGGGATAGGCTTTGGTGCCCAGATTAAAAGTACATTCTTCTCTCTCTCTCTCTCTCTTTCTCTCTCTCTCTCTCTCTCTCTCTGCCTGGCAGGAAAAATGAACTAGGGAGCACATGATGACATCAAAGAGGTGCTCTGTGTGGGGGAGGAGGGGAAAGGCCCTCCTCTCCCCAGAGCCTCTAGGCATTGTGGTGGGTGAGGGTTTTCATTGGAATAGCTGCCAGGGCCTAGTGTCTCCCTCTGTGTGTGATCCCCATGGTAATGTGATAGCCCTATTGAAAGGAGGAGAAAAATCTCCTGACTTGGCATTTCTAAGTTGGCAGTGTTGGAAGATGGGTACACTGTTTTATCTTGGCCCTTGAAGGAAAAAGGGCAGTGTCAGTTGAATGATGGAGCCTGGCCTTGAAATCCACAGAGGCTACTTCTTCTCCTCAACTCTGGGATTGAAGCCAGATAGAAAAGGAAAAACTCCCAGAGTTAGCTCTTTCCATGGCACACCACCCCATTCTTCTGGGAATTCAGATCCTTTTCAAATACAATTCAATTCCATAAGTATTCATTAAGGGGAAAAGGCACAAATGTGACTGATAATAAATAATATTCAATAATGAATGATAAATGTATTCCAAAGGTATAAATTCACTTATTCATTCAACAAACATTTTATGTCAACTGTGCGTTACTGAAGTCTGATAAAGATGAAGACAGATTCAATAAGGCTCAATCCCTGCCCTCAAGGAGCTTATATTCTAATCAAGCAATGACACACATAACTAAAATAGAAAATAAATGTGAATTAATTAGAGTTAAATGCATGTGAAATAGGAAGGTAAATTCTGTTACTAATTGGGCATCTGAGAAGCCTTTTGTAAAATTAAAATTATATTGATATCTCTTGTGTTTATAACAGATTTCCCAATGTATCCCTCTTCCTTCCCTCTTTCAGAAGATCATCCTTTATAAAGACCAAAAAAGAGGATATAAATAGTCCAACAAAGCTAACTTTGGGGAAAAGTCTGACACTCTGCAATATTTCGCATCTCTAGTCCCCACCTCTGGGAAGAAGGGGGGTAGAGGGAGCAGTGCGCCTGGAGAAGGCCTCATGAAGGTGTAATTAAGTTGGGCAATAAGACCTAACTGGGAATATGACAGGCAAGAAAGGGAAGGAGGATAGGTCAGGCATAAGGACCAATGCGAATAAAGACAAAGGACACGGCAAGGTATGTTTAGAGGACAAAGGATAAACCAATACAGAAACTACAAGTAATAGAATAAGATAAGACAAATCTAGGAATATAGTGTCATAATCTTGTAGAAGGCTTTGAATGCCAGGCAAAGGAATTTGAACTAGAGTGAAGATTCCCAAAGTAAGTGATACCACCTCCTGGGGGGGGACACTTGGAATGATCCAGGGGATGGTAGAGCCTCGGGTGCAACTGGGGGGGCACTGAATAAAAATAAGGGGGAGGTGGAAGCATAAGGAAAGTAGACAAGTTAAAAAAATTTTGAAATACTGTTTGTACATGTTTCATCTGTTGTGTAACAGAGTAAAAGTCATAGTGATTACATTATTTTCCCACATAAAGACACAAAATGCAAGTTATAACCAATGAGTAGTCCAGTTTGCTGATAGGTCTTAACAAGACAGTGTTGACAGGTGAGCATGCTGCACTTTGTCTGGAAATCCAGCATGCATCAGCAGGAATGTGTGCATGTAAGGTCTTATTTACAATACAATACTATACAGTTACATGATACAATATTGCATCATCAAAATTTCAATATAGGAAAAAACACAAATTTACAATAAATTATTAAATTTAAGATTCATCATTTTAAAAAGTATTTTATGTTTTTGAAATGATATAAATTTCAAAAAGAACTGTTAAAGGGCTAAAGAAAGTAGATTTCCAGGGGGGTGCTGAGTAATTTTTTTGAAAAGGGGCAGCAGGCCAAATAAGTTTGGGAACCTTATGACTAGACAATAGAGAGACATTAAAAATATTTGAAGATGGGAGTGATGTGACCAAATTTGTATATGCAGCTGGTATATTTGTATATACCAGCAGTGGTATAAAGTATGGGCAGGAGGGCAGAGAGAGTAGAGACAAGAACGCCTGTTTGTAGTAATATAGGCAAGTGATCATTATCATGCTTGAAGTGGCTTATGCTTGTAGCAGCAGTGGGAAATAAAGTTGGGGTGTTGAAGAAGGAAAGAATGAATGCAAAAGATATTACAGAAGAAGAATTTACATGGCTTAGTAACAAAATCTGAGGGGAAAAGGGAAATAGCAAACCACTCCAGTATTTTTGCCAAGAAAACTCCAGAAAGGAGTCATGAGGAATTGGATTTGACTGAAAAATGACTCAAAAACAAAATGAAGAGAGAGAGGGGATAAAGTCAAAGATAACATGAAAGTTCCAAACATGGGAGACTGAGTGAATGGCGACGCTGCTAACAGAAATATTGAGGTCAGAAGGAGAAATGACCCCCCCACTTCCTCATGATAAAGAGGTGATGAACTCGTGGTGCAGATTAAGACATAGATTTTTTGGACATGACCAATGTGGTTATTTGTTTTTCTTGCCTCTGCCTGTTTGTAACAAGGGTTATGTTTTTGTTTCTTTTTCAGTGGGACTGGGAGTAGAAGGGAAAGAAATTTTTTTCATTGGAAATGTTTTTTATTCATTGAAAAATACAATTAAAAGAAAATAAATTTGAGGGGTCCTCATACTGGAAAGTTCTTACAGTCCTGAAAAAAAAAGAGATAGAGAACTAAGAAACTCAGTCTTGGACATGCTGGTTTTGAAGTGCTCATAGGGCATCTAGGGGAGATATGGGTCTAGTGTTCAGAACCATTTGGATGTCATCTGCATAAAAGTAGCTCTATACACTTAATAAGTGATTGTTGTGTTGGTTTGGAATTGAAGTCGTGGTACTGAAGAAGGTTGAAAGGGTATTGAAAAGATGGTCAAGAAGAGACCCTTGGAGATCAGTCAATCGGTACGTCAGTCAACGGGCATTTGTTAAGTGATTATTGTACCAGGAACTGTGTTAAATGCTGGACTTAAAGAGTTAGGAAGACAACAAGGAACTACTGAAGGAGAGATAGATAGACAGATGCGTACGTATATACATACATACATACATACATTTACCATTTATTTAGAGTTTTCTATGTACCAGGTTCTATGCTAAGTGCTGAAGATACAAATACAAGCAAGCTAGATAATAGAGGAGAACAACACATAAAGTGCCGTTGTGAGCAGGGACAGAGGAGGGGAAGGCAGTGTGATAGGTAGGGAGAAGGTGGAATCTAGAGAGAGTCCAGGTGAGAATGAGGTAAAGCATGTCTGGGGTTTTTCCTAAGAGGAAGGAGGTTGCACAGTAGATAGAGTGCTGAGCCTAGAGTCAGGAAGACTTGCATTCAAACCCAGTCTCAGAAACTTAACTAATTGTGTGTCCCTGGAGAAGTCACTTGACCTCTGTTTGCCTCTGTTTCCTCACCTGTAAAGGAGAGATGATAATTACACCTGCTACCCAGGGTTATTGTAAGGATAAAATAACATAATGTTTGTAAAGTACTTAGCAGAGTGCCTGGTGCATACTCAGTGCTTAATAAACGCTTGTTTCCTTCCTTTACTAAAATGGCAGTCCCAGGGAGGGAGTCACCAGTGAGAGGGCCCCCAACGTGGAGGTTTCTTAGGATGGTAACATGGCAGGGAGAAAAAGGAGCTGGAGTCTGGTGAAAGTTCAAGTGAGAGAACAAATGGTTGGAAACCCAAAGGAGACCCAGGAAAGTCTTTAGAGCTAAGGAAGTAGAAAGTGTCCAGGAAAGAGGGTTGGCCAACAGCATCAAAAGCCATAGAGAGTTCAAGGCCAATGAAGGCTGAAAAAAAGGTTATCAGATTTAGTGACTAGAATCTGGTTTTTATTAACCTTTGAGAAAGTGGTTTTAGTGGAGACTCCATCTGAAGTAGGAGGGGTTGTTTCTTTCTTTGTTTTTAAATCTCATCTTTTTCACCAAGAAATATAGAAGGGTTAAGATGATTCACCCATATCACACAGAACTCGAACGTAATCCCCAGTTCACAGCTTCTTCACACGTGACTATCAACTTGAACAAATCATTTGGCCTCAGGTTAAGCATAACTTTGGTTTGGGATACAATATTTTAGGAAGGCTGCTGATAAGCTGGAGAGAGTCTAAAAAAAGGTTAACCATTATGGTAAAGGGTCTTGAGTCAATGACGTATGAGGATCATCTGAAGGAACTGGGAAAGAAAAGACCTGAGGACTAGACATATTAACTATCTTCAGGTTTTGAAAAGTTTCAATTATTGAAAATTTGTGCCATTTGGCCCCAGAGGACAGAACTCACAGCTCTCGGCAGAAATTACAAAGAGGCAAATTTAGATTTGATGAAAGGAAAATTTTCTTAATAATTAACAGTTATCCAAGAGGAAAATGGGTTACCTTGAAAGGCAGTGAGTTTCTGCCTTCATGGAAGGTCTTCTAGAAGATTTAATGACCGCTTTTCTGAGGTGTTCTAGGGCTGGTTCTTATTTAGGTTGAATAAGGTGGCTATCAAATCCTTTCCAACTCAAATGCTATGATTCTGTGATCTCTCTTAAAAAAGGGGGTGACCGTACCTACCCTGACTCACCAAATACTGTGAGGATCAAATTATATGATGTATATAAAAGTGTTCTGTTATATATATGATACTTTGTATAAAGTATTATACAAATTAAAGAGCTCTAGCAACAAGCCTGTCATACAATAATTCCAGTTGATGGACTGAGAATCAGGATGACAAATCCCATGACCTGCGGCTCTCCTAGAATTGAGGTCTTGAGAATGACATGGAGGTAAAGGAGGATGAGTGTACAGAAAACTTTGGATAAGAAGACCTTCTTAAGTATCATCACCCTTCCTTCCACTCTGACTCCACCACCAACAGAGCTATATAAGAATGGAGATGCCACTTGTTATATTCCGATCCACCCCCCTCCGCAAACACATTCTTTTTCCATTGCTGCCAAGAGACTAGGCCTGGGAGGTTTTCATAGAGGCTGAGGGTCCAGGACATGCTAAGTGAAGTTGTCTCCATTCGGCTGCAAAAGCCATCAATGGAGGACTTTGGGGTCTTTCCATTTGTGAAAAAAAAAACACAATAATTAAGTGAGTGTGAGAAAGGGGGAGCTGACAGGCAGGCAGAGCAGGGCAAGGGAGTCAGCCATCTGGCCAGTTGCCCTGAGGGCTACACAGGGTCTGGTTTCTCCAGCCTACTCTTCTGTTTCCCCCTCCTCACAGCTCTAAACAAGCCCTGCTGCTCCCCTAATTCCTGAGGGTCAAGGATTGAAACTCCAGCTGGAGTCTAAGTGTTACTTTGGGAAACCAGATCTCAGCCAACTGGGGAGTGTGGAGCAAGTTGGGGGTAAGGGAAGAAAGGAGCTTAAATATGGCATAGGCTAGTCTCACTTTCTCTGGTAACTGGCTGGAGGTGTAGCCATTATAATTTCCTCCCACCCAGGGGAGGTTTGTGTCCAGATCAGGGGTGCTTAACCTGAAGTCCAATAATAGATTTTAAGATATCTGTAAATTTTCAAAGTAATTGGTTTCCCTTATAACCCAATGTGTTTTGCTTTATGCATTTAAAAACATTATTCAGAGGAGTCCAAAGACTTCACCTGACTGCCAAGAAGATCCATGACGTAAAAGGTTAAAGATCACTGCTTTAAATAAAGTATATATCTGAATTTTAGAGAAATGTACATTTTAAGGGTTTTGTGGTGGGAAAAGGGAAAGTGCTTTGGAAGAGAGGGGAAAGTATAGATTGGAGAAAGTATTCTAGAACAGAGAAGTAATTTTCTGAAGTTAGAAGTTAAAAGTTTTTAGGGGTAGGAATAATTTAAAATCGAAAGTGATGCATTAGCAGGGGATGCATTCTGGAGTGGGAAGTTTATTGAAGTCCATGGGACTAGTCCATGGGACATCTGAGAGAAAAGAACAACTTTTCCCCCCTGGAACGAGAGATACTCTAGAGCAGAGATGGAATTGTTCTGGAGCAGAAGATTGTTTTTGGTTGTTGTTGTTCTGGATTGGGAGGGTATTTTGTATCTGAGACAGAAGAAGAGAGAGGGAGAAAGTGCATTTCTTCCCCTGGCACAAACTCCTATTCCTAGAGGAGGAAAGCTGTGTGCTGAGCACGTGGCTTCACATGCTCAGCTTTCCTTCCCTAGAATAGGGAGGTATTTATAGCTGTGGCCTCCAGCCCCCTGTGATTTGCGGGACAGTTTTAAAGCATTGATTTTCATTAGCACTAAATCACTTCCCTTCTTAGCTAATTGAAAAGGAACCAACAGATACTGATGGGCCATGGCCATTTGTATGGATCAAATCAGCTAAAAACTCCAAACTGCTGTCACAGCAGAATTCCTCAGCTGGGCTGCTCTGGGAGCCCTTCCTAGGGCTCAGCATTCATTTCCTGAATCCAGAGACTGAGCTGAAAATATCCTCCTCATGCCCCCCAAAAGAGGAAATGACCTTGATTCCTGGCAGAGAAGACTGTGGTTAAACATAAGGAAAAACTTCCCATTTTGAAGGAGGGAGTGGTGTGAGACTTCAAGAAATGTGCTGAAAATAGTAGAATCCTGGAGTATTGAGTTAGAAGGGACCTTTAGAGATCCTATGGCCCAGTCCCTTTACTTTGTAGATTAAAAACAAAGAAAACTGAGGCCCAGAAAAAGCGAAGGTCAAATAAGTAGTGACAGAACTAACTAAACCATGGCCTCCTTTCTCCCAGGTCATTGTCTTTCCCACTGATTGCACTGCCCAACATTTCCATGAAGTTTTCTCTCACAGATAGAACATCCCTTCTCCTTTCTCTACCCTGTGCTCCCTATCTTCCCTAGAGGCAAGTGATGGTCAAAATGACATCTAACAGACTCTTCTAGTCCATGACAGGCCTCTAGTTTAAGCCAGACTAGAGACCTGAATGACAATCCCCTCCTACAATTCAGAACCATTCCTTCCTTGCTCCTTCTGTTCCCATGGACATGGGAATCCAATTATTCTGCCAAGAACTAAGGGCAATGTGTGGATGGAAGTAGTGTGAGGAGTAAAACTTGGACTTGGAGTCCTAAGACCTAAGTTCAAATTCCTCCTCTGCTACTTGTGACCCTTGTAACCATGGACCAATGATTTAATCTTCCCTGGGTCTCTGTAAAATGAGAGGGTTGGACTAGAGGTCCTCTAAAGTCCCTCTCAGATCTATGAACCCATAGAATATTAAAGTAGTAACCAATCCAGCAAATATTTATCAAAAGGACCTTTATTTCTGGATTATGGATTTCTGGATTATGGGCCAATGTTTTTAGAAGGTATTGGATTGCCCAGGTCAAACTACAGAAATCACCCACTCTCCTCCAAGGCAACTCACTCTTCCACCCATTCTTCTTTTCTGACATTTTAGAGGGAGGTAACATGATGTAGTAAAGAGGGAACTACATTTATTCAGGGGACATGGGTTACAATCTTGACTCTATTTTCTCCCTTCAGGAATATGGGTAACCATGGTGATCTTTTGAGGCCTTCATTTCCTCAACTGTTAAATTATAGCGATGACCCAGGTCATTGGTGTCAAACACAGATTAAAAACAGGGACCACCAATCCATACACAAAGATCCCTGAGGGCCACATATTGACTTAGTTTTAAAATGTAATGCTATTTATCTGATCTGTATTTTTTTTATTTTGTTAAATATTTACCTGCATTTAATCTGGTTCCACTACACTTGGAGTGTTGTGGGCCTATATGGACTGTATGTTTGACACCTCTGGTCCAGGTGCTACCTACGGGCATTCCAGGTCTATATCTCATTATCTGTAAAAATTCTAAGAAGAAACTGAGTGTTTTTTCCTTATCCTCAAACAACTGTTTAGTGTTGGTAATAACTACAAATTTTAAGAAGGTATTTTTATTTGCAAGGGTAAGAAAAGAAGGAGAGAAAGCATAAAGGACAAGTTGAGGGAGATTGTGAAAGTCCTAATACTGGGGAAGCCTGGCTAAGAAAGTTTGAGACCCAGGAATTTTTTTTTTTTGCATGATTCCCACTGAGAGCTCAGATTCAGTTAAAAAGACTATGGAAAAATCAAAACCTTTCTCCACACCCTCCCCCCTACAGGCCTAGCAGGCAGATCCCATCTGTTGCTATTTCTTGCCAATGCCCTGCTCCAGAAGTAGAATCAATGGCTGCTCTGCATGTCCCAGCTCTGTCTTTCCATGGACAACAGCTGGCAGGACCAATTTCCTTGCCAATAGATTAGGCAAAACTCAACCATCAGCAGCTGGGCCCCTGGAGTGAAGAGAAGGGAGAAAGGGAAAGCTGAGAACTCAAGAAACATCTGGAATGGACATAGGAAACTTAGATAATGTAGATCAACTTTTCTCAAACGCTATCCTCCAATAACTACCTGAACATTACAATACTCCGGGTCATCCTCTGTCTATATGGGAAGAAAGCCCAAAGCTCTTCTCCCTCTTGGTCAAATAGCAGATCTCAAAGCCCAAGGGAAATGAAGATCAAAGAGAGGCTGGGTTCTCACAGGCAACTATGGTGGAGTGGAATGAAAAATGTACTTACCAACAGTCTAACAGGCGTAGGTTCAAATCTCTTCTCTTCCACTTATCTTCCAGTATGACCTTGGGCAAGTCCCATGAGTCTAAGCTTCAGTTACCTTCTTTGGAAAATAAGCTGGTCTAAACTAAATGTTCTCTAAGGTCCTTTTGATTTTTTTCGCATTGAAAATCTCTAAGTGTTACATGGACCAGAAGATGCTACTAGGATGGGGTAGGAATGGGAGTTGGTGACAAAGATAAAGAAACCTATAAGAGTATGTAAGGGAATCTTGGAGGCTTCCAAATAATAAAGGAAAAAGATGTCTTTCAGTAAAGAAAATGAGGCATAAGAGTAGTCCTTGGACTATGCTTCAGTGGATCTCAGTTTCTCTTTCTCTGTGATAAAGGTCGGTATTCCAGGGATAGCATATTGACAAACACAAGAAATCCTTCTTTCTGGGTGACTGAATGGCCCAATGGGAGAGGACATGGGGATGTAAACAGGAACTGACTGAAAGAGAACTGAGCTAAATGTGAGCATTGGAGGAAGGGCAGGAGGACCAAGGAGGAGGGATACAGAAACATTCTGGAACCACCTCAATGTAAACCTCACTTTACAGAATCATGTTTTCCATGCCAGAATGTTGGTGATGAAAGCCAAATCCCAATCTCATCCCCAGAAATAGCTCTGTGTGTGTGTGTGTGTGTGTGTGTGTGTGTGTGTGTGTGTGTGTGTGTGTAAGGGGGTGATTTGTCTGTAGTGTGCTGAGGCAGCAGTAGCTGTTTCCTTGTCATTAAGTCATTTCAGTCACATCCAGCTCATTGTGACCCCATTTGGGGTTTTCTTGGCAAAGATACTGGAGTGATTTGCCATTTCCTTCTCTAGCTCATTTTACAGATGAGGAAACTGAAGCAAACAGGGTTAAGTGACTTGCCCAGGGTCACACAGCTAGTAAATGTCTGAAGGCTCCCTGACTGCAGGCCCAGCACATTATCCATTATGCCTCCTAGCTGCCTGACAGCAACCATAACAGGGGATTTCCGGCAAGAAGAGTTAGAGGTCTTGGGAGGAGGTTGTTCTGGAGACACAGAATTTTCATGCTGTAACTAAAGCTCTTTCCCATCCCCTAGTCCCAGAGAGGATGACATTCAAACCGTTCTCTCAAAGAAAGGTATTTTTCTATTTAGGTGGTTTCCCAAGGAAAGCACTCTTCTCCCATAATGTATTCCATAGTCTTAAAAAAATCTTTATTTCAGAAACAACTGCCTGCTATCTTCCCCCACCTTCCATTTCATTACATACCAAAAACAGAATTTTAGACTGAGCTAAGGCCTGGAAGACACCAGAATGGCTAACAAAAGACAAGTGTGGGGCATCTCCTGGGAGCTCTGTGAGAAACCGACCAGTATCATCTTCCTGAAGAGCTGTCTCCTTGGAGTATACTAGGTGCTCACAACATAGGCACAGAATCTCAGAGTCACATGGGACCTCAAAGATTACCTAGTTCAACCCCTCTCAGAAAAGGAATCTTCTCTGTAACATCCCTGGCAAAGCCATCCAACCTCTCCTTGAAGACCTCAGGCACTTGAGGGGTGGTCATATGGAAGAAGGGGCAGCTAGGTGATGCAGTGGAAAGAGTCCTAGACCTAGAGTCAGGAAGACTTATCTTTCTGAGTTCAAATCTGGCCTCAGACACTTCCTAGATGTGTAACCCTGGGCAAGTTACTTTACCCTATTTACCTCAGTTTCCTCATCTGTAAAATGAATTGGAGAAGGAAATAGCATCTAGTATCTTTGCCAAGAAAATCCCAAATGAAGTCAAAAAGAGTCAGACATGACTGTAAAAGACTTAACTAAAATAAAAACAAGAAGATAACCAAACTCTGTTTGTAAAGCACCAGTGATGGAACCCAAAGCAGCCTGTTTTGAGGTCTGGAGAGCTCTGTTTGTTAGGTTATTGACCAAGGCAGAGTAGGTGGGGCTCTGCTGTCTCTTATTCTTTAAAAGTGTCTTAATGCTTGCATTCCAAAGAGCTCAAAAGCCTTTCTCATCATTTATCCCCACCCCTTTCCTAAATGGCCAAGCATGTCTTCCCATTTCCACGGTGGGGATAGGGGGATGGGGGAGGGAAGAGATGCATAGAAGTTATGTGATTAGGCCAAGGCCAAGTAGCCAGTAGTGGAGTCTAGCAGGTACTCAGATTGCCCACCTCCCAAACTACTGTGTCACCATCTTAACCACACAGGATGTGGACACTGTTACTAAAATGCACTGTGGTGCAGTAGAGCAGATGCTGGCTCTGGACTCAGAGAACCTGGGTTTGAATCCTGGTTCTGCTGTGTTTTTATAGGAATATAGAGCTTTGGAAAGTGTGTATTTAGTCCTTGAGACAAGAAAACAGAAGTATAGGGGGATTAAGTCGGTTGCCTACAGCCACACAGCCAGCAAGCAGTAGAACTGGTTTCTAAATTTGTCTTCTGATTCCAAATTCATTCACACTTTTACTAGCCATGTGGCCTTGAACAAGGCATTTCCCTTCTCTGACCCTCAATTTCCCTATCTGTAAAATAAGGGAGATTGTACTAAATTATCTCTCAAATCCCACCCTTTGAGATCAGATGTTACTCTTACGATCCTATGGTGTTTGGGTAGATACCTACTATGGTTCTTTAACTACATACCCAAGGAGCTGTCCTATCAGCACCACAGCTGGGACGCCTCCCTCCTTGCCTGGAAGGGCACTCTCAAAGGCAGAGAGTAAGAACCTGCATCCTACATTTCAGCTGATCTTTATCCCATGAAATCTGCAACTAAGTATTGTCCTTTAAATTCTAAAATAAACTAACTACGTAAAACACTGGCCTTCACTCCTTCCCACCCCCCACCCGCTTTGAGCAGAAAGAAGGGACCTTGGCTTTCAGGCTTTCTTATCACCTTCAAAGAGTCAGTTAAATATTTATAGAACTGAAAATACCTCCTGGCTCCTGCACTTGGAGGGCATGCTGCCAATAGTTTCCAGTTGTTCCCACTGTAACCCAAGGATAAGGCACAATCCTTTTTTGTGCCTCAGTTTCCTAATCTGGGAAATGAAGAAGTTAGGTTTTATTATCTTTAAAATCCTTTTCAGATTTAACATCCTATGATTCTAATATTCATTCTATCTCCAAGTGAGAAAAGGGAGATATTTTGGGAATTGAGGAGAGGAAACTGGTCATGACCCACAATTTAAGAGGCACTGGAGAGGAGAGAAGACTTATGGGATGAGGGAGATAGCTATATTAAACTATCTTGAAAACTATTATGTAGGAAAAGCCTCAGACCATTCTACTTCACCCAAGAGAGAAGAACTAGAGATACTGGATAGAAGTCAAAAAGAAGCAGATTAGGGTTCAATGAAAGGAAAAGTTGCATAACTTCTTAGAAGTGGAATAGACTGTTTCAGAAGCTAGTGAGATTCTTATCACTGGAATTTTTCAAATAGACTAAATGATGACTTGTTGGGGATGCTATAGAGGGAATTTCTGGGCAGATATAGGTTGGATTGGTATAATTTTCTGCATAAAGGGAGTGGGAGTTGGGGTACCAAGTGTGGGGCTCTTGCTACAGAATGAGAAATGTCCAGGAGCCAGCAGGGATAAGCACCATCAGTAGGACAGAGGAATTGGGTAAATGGGGCACAGGGGTAGAAAGGGAGGGATAGGAACAGGTAATAAGTACCCAACGACTATGACAGTTGTCTTGATTTTAATTTGTCAACACCTTGTCACCTCATACCTAGCTACTTTATAACAACCTTGTTAGCAACTCCCAGCCCAGCCCATCTATTTGCTACAGTACTGAGAACTTATGAGGAAACAGAGGTCATTTTGTTCCTTTCCTTCTCCTGCTCAAAATCTGTCCTGTCTCCTGAAAGAAATCTAAACTTAGAAGCATAGACACCAAGGTTTTCATTCTAACTCTACAAACTTAGTCAGGTCCCTCCACATCAAACTATCCTCATTTCTCCCACTTAGTCCCTCCACTCTAGCTGGCTTCTCATTCCTACCCCCTACACCATGACTTTTCCTCTCCTGAGCCATTCTCCCTGCTTAGGATACCTTCCCCATCAGAGATGGGAAATCAGAATCCTGAAGTTCCTTCATGACCCTCAGTACCACTTTTATACTCACTTAGCTAAATGAACATCAATTGGAATGTTATTTTGAGAATGTTGTCTATATAATTACTTGATATACATAATTCTGGTGGGAATTTTGGTGGGCATTACTGAATTTTGTTTAAATCCTAACTCTGCTGCTTACTAGCTATATGAATCACTAGCAAGTTACCTCCTCAGAGTCTTTCATTAAATTTCTGAAACACTTTCACCATTTCTAAAATATAAGGGTTGCTGATTGCTTGAGGTAGTTACTTCCAGCTCAAAGTCTTATGATACTTAGAGCAACTTTTGTTTTTCTGATGGGGGAAAAAACCTAACAGATTTCTCATCTTTTGTCGAGAGTGTTGACTGCCTGGCTGTCCCACTTTTTGCCTCTCTTCTTGACAGTACTTGAGCTAGTTGAGGATAGAGATGATCTACAGCCTCCCCTGTTTTACCTGGAGTTCCTAGGAGACTCTGAATTGGGTTGATCACCACCATGATTTATTCCTGTGTGCTCATCCACTTCTTCCACTCTGGTCTGGATGAACCCTAGAAAAGAACCGTTTTATTGTTGCTGTAATAAAAACTTGTTCTAATAAAATATCACTAATAATTTGTCTGTATTGAAGGACTGAGATTGGAAAACTAAGGAAGTTTCATGGGGAAGGAAAGTCAAACATCAGTCCTACCACTTTCATTGAGCACCCAGAATGCCCTTTTTTTCATAGACCCATAAAAATCTTAGTTTTAGAAGAGACTTCAGAGATCTTCAAGCATTTATTAAGAACTTAACGCATTCCAGGCACTGACCTAGGCACTAGGCAAACAAATACAAAATTGAGACAGTTCCTGCCTTCAGGGAGCTTACCTTCTACTAGGCCATCTAATCCAACCCATTCCTAAAACAGGAATACCTTCTACAATATATGCAACAAGGAATGATCTAGTATCTGCTTGAACCTCTTGTCCCCCTTTTCCTACTCTAGGAGAATGCCACCAGCCCATCTCTGAGTCTCCTATCTCCAATATACTTCACTTTTCACATTAGATAATTACATCAGTAGGTCACAGTAGCTATAATGGTAACAAGATATAACAGTTTGCATTAACTAATGTGATATCATTTGCAAAGCCCACTTCTCACAACAGCCCCATGAAGTCAGTGGAGCAAGGATTGTCCTACTTGACAGATGAGGACACTGATGCTTATGTAAAGGAAATGACTTGTTCAAGGTCTTCAGCTAATAAATGACAAAGTAGGAAATAGAACTCAGGTCTTCTGATTCTAAGTCCAGTGCTCCTCCTACTACACTATTGGATCCTGAGAAGTAGTGTGTAAAGTACATTTTCACAAATTACATTGTTTGGTTTTTTGAAAGTGTGTGGTAGGGAAGTCACTATTTGGAGATCCCCACAGCAAATTATTTCATAAAGCAGTTCTTTTGTAAAAAAGGAATTATAGAAACTAAATGGGGGTGGGACAGCAATGGCAATCAATTTTATTGATAGATATTGGGGGTTTTTTAAGCTCAGGCAAACTGTAGAATCATATCCTGAAATTGTTTACTGAAGTCACTTTAGATGGTCGATATTTAGACTATAACTCATATAAGGCAGCCCAGAGGGAGAAGGAGAACAGGGAACTTAGTGGAGTTATCTAGAACTGGGAGGGAGGGAGGGTTGGTTTCAGTGCCAGCTCTAACCAGCCATCTGAGCAACCTTGAGCTTCCTAGACTTAGTTGGAGGGTTGATGGTAGGGAGAGATGAGAGAGGAAGGAGAAGGTAGGGATGAAACACAAAAGTTGATAAATACTTAATTGTCAAGCACTCAGTCTCATCTGAAGCCCTGCTTAAAAGGTAGATAATCTTGCATCTATCTCAGACACACTCTCCTACTTCTGAGAGCAAGGAGATGGAATCATTGCAACTAATATATTTCATCATCAGGAGCTCTGAGCACTTTGTTTACATTAACTCATGCAGCCATGAAATGCAGGACATGAGGAAAGAGAGACAGACAGACGGAGAGTCTTGCCTTTTTGCAGAAAGAGAAACTGAGGCCCATTACTGGGCAAGAAGTAAACAAACCCCTTGCTATTAAAGGAATTGATGTCCGTATATAGATATGACTCCAGAGATAGCCATCCACTTCCAAACTACCAGACGTCAATGGACCTGCCATAAGGGCCAGTCCATTTAGAAAAGTGCCCTCCAGCTTGGCATGGTGGTGCATACCTTTAATTCCTGCTACCAAGGAGGCTGAAGCTGGTAGATCAATTGAGTTCAGGAATCCAGATTTCAGCAGCAAGTCTTCTATCAATATGCCCAGAAGCAGGCAGCCACCAGATTGCCAAAGGAGGGGCAAACCAGCCCAGGACGAAAAGCCCATCAGCAACCTGTGAGCCTTTGCAGCTGAAGAAAGATAGGGAGACCCAGTCTTAAAAGTAACAAACAAAAAATAAATAAATTAAAGAAGAAGCTCCTTCTCTAGACTTTGTAACCATCAAAATGCATCCTATCCTGGGCCTGGTGAGGATTAAGGAGTCCCAGACTTAGCCCTGGGATTTCTCATTCAGTCCTTTTCATTCTCCCACTTCTCTTTGCCATCCCTGCCACCCTGCCGGGCTCTCTGAAGATTAAATCAGCTCCCAAGCTGGATTAGCCTGAGCCCCTTATTCTAGCTTGCTCTCTCACCAGCCTCTGTGCTGACCTACATTTCTCATGCAGAGAGATGCCCCTTAGCAGTAGAGAACCTGTCTGGAGTAAGAGCCAGGAAGGGATGCAGGGAGAAAGAGAATAATGATCCCCAGAACCATCCTAGAAGAAGATTTGTTCTCTTTCCTTCTACTTCCAGTTGTCCCCCACCACCCCAACGTCTAGGACTAGTCGTCTGTCCCTTTGATGCTCTGGAATCATCCAGAGTCACCCATAATTTATACAAACAAATGAAATCCTAGAAGTGGACATAATTGGAGGTCTTAGAGAAGGAGGGTCTTCCCCTTTTCTGTATCGAGCACCTTGGGAGAAGTCTGGTTAAGTATATCGACCCCTTCTCAGAATAATGTTATCAAGTCCCTAAAATAAAACCCCAAGTATTACAGAGGAAACCAACATTATTGAAATGCAATGATCAAAACAGTTTTTTTAAACTAAATTCCCAGACCCCAAGTTAAGACCCCCTGTAAGAGGAACCAAGGCAGTTATGGAAGAAACTACTCTCTTTATCAAACAGTGTTCCCCACCTTCTCATCTGAAATGGACTGGCCTTAGCTGGGGAACCTTCCCTTCCCACTCTGTGACCCAGGTTCCCCCCCATTACTGGCAGTGCCACTAGCTTAAGAGCTAAGTTTCCGTACCCCTATATCTAAGGATCTCCCAAATTGAGACCCAAGCTGTTAGAAAGGGGGCAGGGGAGAGAAGGCAGGAATTCAGCAGCAGGGAAAGAAGGAAAGGGTGGGGATATCATGACCTCAATAATGGTTTGAGCATTTATGTGGGGTTTTTTTTAAATCCTTTTCCTATTGAGCTATTGAAAAATGATGACTGGGTTAAAATGACAACTGCGTTTGATGCATGAGCAAGGTAGAGCTGGAGCAGTCTCCTTGCTTTGACTTCACTACTGCTGGGGCTGAAGAGAGGATGGGGCTGAAAAGCTAGAAGGGCAGAATTCAGAAATCAGGGCAGGAGAGTCCAGCCCTCCTGGAGACAGAACTGGGAGCTGGGAGGCACGGGAACTAACCGCTCAGGTAAGTCAAGCCCTAGCAGTAAGCAAACAGAAGGGTGGGCTTCATCCAAGGGTGTGCTAGCAAAGATCTAATAATTACCTCTGGAGGGGGAAAATGTACACGTGAGGCATTTTTAAATTGAATCTGCCATTATTAACATATTTTCTGTCACTCTCTTAAGTCTAGAAATCAACAAAACAATAGATCAAGCCCAGATTTGTAGCATTTGCTGATTTCTGACATGTAAATGCTCCCACTGAAAATCTGACTACAAGTTATCCCTAGCATGTCTCTGACTTCATTCATTTAAGTTGTAAACAAGCCCATGATATGGTTTCAGGGTATTGTTGGCTGTTTTTAAGGTGTAGTTCACTGTCTTCACCATAGGGAAAAGCTAAGGGAACCCAGTCTTTATAACTCCTTGATATGGGGGTAGAAGGGATTGGGGAGCAGAGGTGGAAGGGGGCTTGTGACGTTAGGTCATCAGATTAAAGGCCTTAGCCTTCCTGGTACAAGAAGACAAATGTGGATAGATTTGGAGTTCATGGCATCATACTTTTTAGAGCTGAGAGAGATCTCTGAAGTTATCTCATCCAATTCTCTCATTTTACAAATGACTGAACTGAGGCTAAGTGACTTAACCTTAGGTTAAGTGACTTGCCCAAGGTCACACAGGTAGTTTGGGGGCTTAGTTGAGTGAGAACATCCATCTTATGCTATTATCATGATATCTTTAGTACCCAATGGTTCACTGAAAAGTAAAGTACTTAAATTCCTGTAATAGACAACTGACAGGCTTTGGTCACTGTTCTTAGAGCATTAGACTTGGGATCAAGAGATCTGGGTTCAACTTCTGGCTCCAGCACTTAGCATCTGTAACCCTGTGTAAGTCACTTTATTTCAGTAAGTTTCCCAATACAAAGCATGTTATTACTTTTCAGCATCAGTTCTGAATAGGTCATTTTATAACTGTTGCAATTGTTCCAAAATCTTCTCCTTATTTTTAGCTTTTCTTCTCATTTGAAGCCAACTTTATTATGAGAAAATGTGCTATATATAAGACAAACTCTTTGGAAATGTAAGTTGTTATTATCTCCAACATATGTGAGCAAGAAACAATGTGGCATAACATGGAAAGCTGATCTGGGAGTGAGGAAGACCTGGACTCCAGTTTTATCTCTGACATATTTATAGCTGGAAGGAACCACTCTCCTGATTTTACAGGTGAAGAAATTGAGGCCCTAAGTCCTCTGACTCTAATTTCCATGTAACCATGGGCAAATCCTTTAATACTTCAGTCTACCCAGGTAACCCTCAGACTACGTTGCAGACATATTGCTGATCAAAATCAGAGAAGCCAGTTTCGTCAGTGGAGACAGATATGGATCTCTCCCCCCAAAATGCTATGAATTTACCAAGAGGTAGTGAGAGAGTGAGGGTGCCACAAACCAATTCTATCTCTTTATTTCAATGTACTTCCTTAAATCTATGAGCTCATCAACTGGAGCATTCCGTCCACTGATACAACTCACAACCTTCCATGACTTCTCATCCCTTGACATTCTTATCCATGTTTTCCTTAGATCCTCCCCAGAAGTCCACTCAACATGGTTTTTTTTTTTGTTTTTTTTTACAATTCATAGGTACCAGTCAATGCTTCAGTCTTGCTTATCCATCTCTTACTTTCCCAAACAACCAGACCTTTGCCTTTCCTGATCGCAAATTTTTTTGATGGTATCCATCCACTGAGTCACTGTTCTTAGGTCATCTTTGGAAATACGTTACATCACCTTGTGCCTTTCTTGCATTCTTTATATTAACCTCTGGATTACCTACAACCATGATTCTTCGAGGGCTTGCAATGTTCCAAAATCTGCTATCATTAGCATCACTGAGAAAAGCTAAAAAGCTAGGTGGCCCAGTAGATAGTGTTGGACCTGTAGTCAGGAAGACTGGTTCAAATCCAATCTCAGACATTTTTTAACTGTGTGGCTTTGGGCAAGTCATTTAAATTATCTGCCTCAATTTTGTCATCTGTAAAATGGGAATAATAATAGCACTCACTTCCTGGGGTTGTCATAAAGATAAAATGAGGTAATATTTGAAAAGCATCTTGCAAACCTTAAACTCTATATATTACTATTATTATTGTGGGGGTTTTTTAAAGACAGGTTTTGGGCTGAAGAGCAGCTTGGGATAAGCATGTTGCAGTGCCCCAAATCCAATCCATCCCAATTTCCTTCTGTTCAATTCTAGTCCCTATTTGTGGCCCATCTGCAGTCCCTGTATTTATGTACTGATAAAATAACTCAAAGAATTTGTTATCTAACTGCATGTTGTAGTCTAGGGAATAGATATTTTTCTTTCATTTAAGTTTTTCTTGTATGTTTTATTATGCTTCTCTCTAAGTAATTATGAATCTCATTAGGAAGGCCCATAATATTCAGAAGTTTGATTCAGTTAGCAAAAATCATCTACAAACAGGATCACCTGGATAATCATATCCTCTATAAGGGAGTCCCTCTTCCATTTGAGCTTTGTGGAGAACATTCTCCATGTCACTGTCATCACCTTTGGTAAGCATATACCTTCCCATTTTGTTTCTTGTTTGACATTAATAATCAGATGATCAATATGATCTTACTGTAAGAGAAAAGGTCTTCAGATCGCATTTTGATGTCCACACTAGATAAATGCAAATATTATATAGTCTTCTATTTAAAAGATTATTTGGGAAAGGCTGCTTGTTCCATTAACATTTTTTGTTCAGAATTTCCTTAATCTGTATATTGATCATTCACATAAAGTTTTTAATAAAAATGGGCATATTAATCAATGGATTTTTTTGTTTGGCATCTATAATACTATCTTTTTTCATATCTTCTCCCTGTTTGACCTTGTAAAATAATTCCTTAATACATTCAAGCCTGGCTTGCCTTGATCATAGACTTCTTCAGGTTGGTCCAACAGCTTTTCCTGATTTCATCTTCTTAAGTACCATTCCAAGTTTCTTGTATGGTACTTTGAGGACTGAAATGTGCCATCTTCCTCTTTAGAGTGTAAACTCTTTGAAGGTGGAGATGGTCTCTTTATTTCCATCAATCTCCATAGTGTTTTACAAATGGGTATGCCTTATAAACTGGTGTTGGCCTTGCCTGTTATGTCTCTCTACTTAGCTAAGAGATCAAGTGTTTGTAGACTAAGACAGTTTCTAGGTTCCTTTGACGTTCATATTCTGGTGACTGTTTGAAACTGGTTAAATGTTTGCAGGATGTGGTGCTAATCAATTTGCTTTTTGCAAATTCTCATTTTTCACCATCATTACCTCTTTTGAGTAGGTCGGGTCATTCACAATGTCTTCTCATCGTTATCTGTTCTTCTAACTTGAAGCTGATTTTGACCTTTGCTCTAATTGATAAAAAGATAGCTGATCCTGATGTCACACCTAGATCTGTAACCAGTCAATTCCTTTCTGTTAAGATGATGTTGCTGCTGCTGTTGCTGTTGACTTGTTTCAATTGTGTCCAAACCTTCATGACCCCATTTGGGTGCCCTCTAAATTACTTCTCTTGATGCTTTTGGGGCAAAGAGTAAATCACTTCTACCCACTTCTTTGTTTGACTTTCCAGAGACGATTTATGAGTTGTGATCCTATTTAGTAACCACTTCCTTTTGGCTTATGGTTTCTTTTGTTGAGAGGATATCAGCATTAATGGGGTTCACTTGTTACAGTGGGAGATCCATTCTTTGGTCATTGGCAAATGTCCCATCTTTGGAGTACTTGCAATTAAAGTTTATGCATGAGCTAACTACTGTGTAATTCCTAGAACCCTCTTTTGCCTTTTCTGCCACCCCACAATCAATACTATAGAAGTAGAAAGGGACTTCACAGAATTGAGAGTCATTTAAAATTTTCTTTGTTTCATGGGTAAACATGGGCAAAGAATTCATCAACTAATGATTAACTAACTAAAGTGCTAGACCCGGAGCCAGAAAAAACTGAGTTCAAATCCAGCATCTCAACAGTTACCAGTTCTGTGATTCTGGGCAACCTCTGTCTGCCTCCATTTCCTCATCCGTAAAATGGGAATGATGATAGCACCTACCTCCTAGGGTTGCTGTGAGGATCAAATTAAATAATATTTGTAAAGCATTTATCATGACTCCTGGCATGTAGTACATTCTAAATGCTTGTTTCCTTTCTTCTTTCCTAGTGGTCAGGCTCCTTCGTGATCCTCCTCTCTATTTGTAACAGATTCAGTCTGTCACAAAGATTATATGTTCAAAGACTTTGTATCATGCTGGAATCACTCAGAGGTTATATTCTTATTTTTATCTCCTTCTTGTGGCCCCACTTTTGATCCATGGATCTCCTTCCCAGAAAAATAAAGCATCAAAATAGGACTTTGTGAAGAAACTCCATCCCTACTACTAGAAAAACAATTCAGGATATACATCCTCTGAATTGGGTAAAGTCATCTTATTATTCAGGGGACAGCTCATTCCTATACCACCTCAGTGAAGGACTTTGGAATTCCTTGGCAGGGAGTCATTCTGTATTTAAGGACTAGAGAATCCAAGTAATTTATCCAAGGTCATATAACATGTGTGACATGTGATTGTTCTCTTGAGAGAGGACCCTGGGAAGGGAATCTGGCCTACGTCCTCTGATCTAGAGTGATTATATGCTGACATAACCAGGGGAATAGTGCCTTCCCAGCTGCTCTGGGGCAGACATATCAGTGCAAGATTCCCAGAAAGGGAATGTTATCAAAGGGCAGAAGGGCAGTGTTGTAAATTAAATTTCTTTCCAACTTATTGTCCCGCTGTTCCCCACATCTGGCACCCCTCAGTCCTCTGACCCATTCAGCTCTTTTTCTGTCACCTATATGAGTCCTGTTCAGAAAAGTAATTCCATCATCTTTAGGTTTAATATGCCATGAGTTTTCCCATTTTGATAAGTGTACTTAGGAGAAGGAAGTCTATAGGGCCAAACTCCTAGAGGGTAAAAGGGACTCTACTTTTCTGGGGAATCTAACTCTGTCCCATGACCTCCAGTGCCAGGAAGTTTGGGTATTATCAGTTTTCCCAGCTCAGTAGGTGTTAGGACAGCAGTTTTCTCAGCCAAGACATTTTTGATCTGTTGTCTGGCTGTTTCAGTGACTTCAGTGACCCTCTAGCACTGTGCCCAGTGAGTGGTCTGTGCCACTCATTTGGCCTATCATATATGGGATTGTTATCTTTTTTTTAATGAACTGGGCAGCAGTTCATTGAAAAATACCCAAGGCTTTTAATGGATTTAGTATGAGACAACAGAATGACATGTGGCCAAAATGAGCTAATAAGATCTTAACAGATGCATAGAGCCCTGAATGAGGGGAATAATAGTCCCACTCTACTGCCACAGTCAACCACATCTTAAATATGATGTCCAGTTTTTTCATTAAATTATAGGAAGGATATTGAGAAGCTGGGGAAGGGAAACAAGGATGGTCATAGGACTGGAGTTGGGTCATTCTTTGTTTTTGTATCCTTAGACCTGAACAGCCTCGAACAAAGAAAGGGCTTAATTTCTAGAAACTCTATGAGGCTCCATTAAAGGAACTAGGAAACTTTTGCTTGGAGAATCAACAGTTTAGGGAATACAGGATACTTGAAGAATTTGTCTCAAGGAAGAGGGAGTAGACTTACTCCTTTTAGCCCCACAGGGCAGAATATAGGAACAATGAATAGGAGTTGTAGGGAGTTAAACTTTAGATCTTTCTAAGGAAAAACTTTTAAACATTTAGAATGATCCATAAATTCAATGGTGTGCCTGTCAAGGTAGTGAGTTTACTCCCTTTTGCTGGAGGTGTTTAAGCAGAAGCCAGATGACTACTTGCCAGGAATGTACAGACATCCATGCTTCTGGTAGGAATTAGGCCAGATGACCTCTGGGGCCACTTTCAACTCCAAGATTCAGTGAAATCATGTATGGAATTAAAGAATCATAAAATGTTAGAACTGGGGGTGGACTTTAGAGATAGATTTTTTACACATGGAGAAACCAAGACCCTGAGATTATGGCTTCACGCAAGTAGTTATTGGCAAAATTTAGGATGGAGAGTGAGATTCGAGCTAGCATGCTTCCCTCTCTAATATAAGACAGACAGGCTATAGTATGAAAAATCAGCTAGCCTGCCTCACTGATGTCAATAATTCGGGGATCAGTACTTGAAGGGGTCATGGGGAGGAAGTAGAATGGTTTGTGACATTTCTCCACTGGAGGAAAAAGGAAGCAGTAACATTTATCTTCTCCTATAGTTGTTGGAAACAGGTCTATTGGAAAGTAGGATGACTCACACCTCATGTCATAGGGACAAAAGATGTAGTGAGACAGTTTTGCCCCCAAGAATTTTTTGGGCAAGACCACTGAAATGCAGAATGGTTTTAGGCCCCCGTCCCTGAGAAGGAGGGATCTGATGTCTTGTTTCATTCCTATTCAAGTACAAACCTGTCCTCTCTGCATCCATTTAGGCCAATGGGGTTTAACTAGATTGTTCACCCCCACAGGCCGTTATGCCATTATGAACATCAGCCAGAAGACCACCATAAAGATAACTATGGTTTGTGTGCCAACATCTGCTGAAGAAGATGAAGGGCCAGAGAAATTCTCTCAAAAACATGACAAGATCTTTCAAACCAAATCATCTTGGTTTGAGTCCCTCAGTAGAGTCCAAGATACCAATTTATTAAAGGGTGACCATGATGGACTGATTGAGGGGAACTAAAATCTAATTTCTTCTCTTCTTTTTTACAGAACTGTAACCTCGAGCCCCAACTTTGTTGAACATGAATGGAACAGCCAACCTGAATTCGGCCAGCCGCCCCCATTATGCCTCCTCTATCCCTGTGCCCCGTGCCACTTCCCAGACCAAGATCCACACCCTAGCAGCATCACCTCAATTGCGCCCACGCCAACACAGCCTAGTGCCCAGCCCCCAGAGGGCAGCCTCCCCAAGATTAGGGAAGGCAGTAGGTAGCCCCAGCAGTTCCTCACCCAAAACTCCCAGAGGAAGAGGCTCTGCCAAGCCTTCAGGGGGACTCAAGGAGTCCTCCTTCCCAGGACATGAGAGGCCTGAGGCAGCAGAGGGCTATGAAGGACACTCAAGCCAGAGTTTGAGTTCTCCATGGAGCAGTCCCAGGGTAACTCCCAAAGCACTTTCCAGTTCCAGGCCTGGACCTAGGAGGACAGAGGAGACCCAAGTCATTGGGGGCAAGAAGAAGAGGACATCGGAAGGAATCAGGGCTTCCCAAACCCAGAGTAGGAGTCCCTCTCGGATCAGCCCCCACAGAGACACTCTGGCACTAGGGGCTTCTGAGAGCAGGAAACCTTTGAGTTGCCAGGGGAAAGACCAAGAAGTAAATTTTAAAGGTTCTGGTATCTCCAGACCCCTTGGGCCTGAGGATGAATGCCAGAATGAGATACCTTCAAGGACATCTTCCTCACTCATTAGTCCAGTGCATAGCAAAGGCTCCTCCCCTGGCCTGGGGACCATCAGTTTTTCCTCAGCCTCCCAACAGAATCATCCAGTCACTGCCACAGTGGCTCCCTTCCAGTACAGGTAAGTGGAGAGAGAAGAAAGGGAAGAGGTTGGTGATGGGGGCCCAACCCAGACAATAAAGAAGTTCTAGGTTTTATTGATGCCAGGCCAGTGTCATGTAGATAAGGGACCAAGGGTTTCAAGGATGCAGAAAGAATGAAGCTAGGTAGGACACATAAGAGTGTGGGGTTTGAAAAGCTTGGAAGTCACTGCCCTGATTCCTATTGGAATTCCCCAACTAGAGATCCCAAAGAAGACATATGGAAATGCCTAAAATAGTTTTTTTTCCTGTAATCAGGGGTAAGTTCAGTCCAAGGAGCTGATGAAACAGAGTGAAAGTGTGTTGAGCAAAAGTAGTAGCAAGGGAATAAGTCTTGTCTACACTATCTGATTCATGTCATCACCCTCACCTCTTCTTTAGGGGTCAGACCTGCAATTCAGGTGGGCTGCCACCCCGTGAAGGCTGCCTTGAGTTGCAGCTGAAGGAGGAAAATGGCTAGGCTTCCATGCTTTCCCTAGACAGACTATAGAACACCAATTATTACCCCACAATTCAACTAGAACATAGCAGTGTAAATATTAACTAGTTTTTCATTCTTAGGATGAATAGTGAGCCTGGGTAACACTTTTCTCTCCAACCTGGCTTATATACATCCTCAGTGTGGACTATATAATCAGTGTTATTTTTCAGTGTCATGTGTATATATACCTTTATGTGTGTACATATGTGTATATATATAGATAGATACATTGATTATATATAGATACATGTATATATGCACACAGTGTCCCAAAAGTCTTGGTGCAGTATATTTATTTAAAGATTTCAAAGAAATTTCATGTTAGGAGGGTGACCTTTGTTTAAGAGGCCCTCATTCGGACCAAGATGGTAATTATTGTAAAAGTGATGGACAATTTAGAGCAATATTTAAAGAGATACGAAGAATTGGGTACAAAATAAGTCTCTAAAGTTCAGTGGTTATCTATCAGTCACTGCTTAATCTAGTCAACCAGTCAGCATCCATTTAGGAAATGCTTGCTATGTGCCAAGTACTGTGCTAAGCTGGAGATATGAAGAAAGACCAAAAAATGCTGTTCTGTGCCCTCAAGGAGCTCATGTACCAATGGGGGGGAGACAAAATGTTAGTTACTATATATAAAAATATATATATATATATATATATATATATATATACACATAGGTATATGTATTGTGTATATGTATATGTGTGTATATATATGTGTGTGTGTATGTGTGTATATATGTGTATATATATACACATACATACATACATACAGAATAGATGGAGGGTAATTTTGGAGGGAAAGAGGATTTGAGTTGAATCTTAAAAGAAGCCAGGTTAACCAAGAAATAAGAGTTAAAGAGAGAGAGCATTCTAAACATATTGGAGTAATAATACAAAAACATGAAGTCAGGGGATGGAGTGTGTGTGTGTGTGTGTGTGTGTGTGTGTGTGTGTGTGTGTGTGTGTGTGTGTGTGTGTAGAAACAAGTAGGCCAGGATAGCTGGACTGTAGAATTCATGGAGGAGAGTAGGGTATATAGTAGAGTATAAGAAGATTGGAGAGACTGGGGACCAAGTTATGAAGGACTTTAATACCAAACTGAGGAATTTGTATTTCATCCTAGAGCCACTGAAGTTTACTGGTTTGGGGAGGGGATGACATGGGTAGACCTTCACCTTCATTTTGACATGGAGGTGGAAAATGGATTGAAATGAGGACAGACTTGAGACAGGGAGGCCAGTTAGAAGACCATTGCAATAGTTCAGGTGAGAGGTGATAAAGACTCATCCTAGGATGGAGAGAAGAGGATGTGTATGAAAGATGTTGTAAAGGTAGAAATATGATTTTTCCCAGTGTTTAGCACTGTGTCTGGCCCGTAGTCAACACTTAACAAATGTTTACTGACTAAAATTAGATATATGGGATAAATGTGAGTAGGAAATCAAAGAGGACACAAGGATGTGAGTGGAATTTCTGGCCTAATGAGTGACTTTAGGCAAATTGCTTCATCTTTTCAGGCCTGTTTCCTCATCTTTAAAATGAGAGTGTTGGACTAGAATAGTGATATCAAACTCAAATAGAAACAAGGGCCTCTAAACCATATGTAAGGATACCTGAGGGCCACATACACACACACATAGATAGATATAGACATGTATGTATGTATGTATGTATACATATATACATATATGTGTGTGTATATATAAATTTATATTTTTGTTTTTCGTTTCCACCATTTACTTCCATAATATTTTAAGTTTCAAATTTTCTTCCCATTCCTCCCCTCCCTACCACCCCAAGACAGCATGCAATCTGATACAGGCTCTTTGTATATATTCATATTAAACATATTTTTACATTTGTTATGTTGTAAAGAAAATTAGAGCCAATGGGAGAAACCACGAGAAAGAAGAAACACAAAAAAAGAGAGAGGGAGAGAGCAAATAGTATGCTTTGACCTATGTTTAGACTCTATCGTTCTTTTTCTGAATATGGACAGCATTTTCCATCATGAATTACTTGGAATTGTCTTAGATCCTTGCATTGCTAAGCAGAGATAAGTCTATCAAAATTAGTCATCGTACAATGTTGCTGTTACTGTATACAATGTATCCTTGGTTCTGCTCACTTCACTCAGTATCAGGTCATGTAAGTCTTTCCAGGTTTTTCTGAAATCTACCTGCTCATCATTTTTTATGGAACAATAGTATTCCATTCCGTCCACATACCACAACTTGCTCAGCCATTCCCTAATTGATGGGTATCCCTCCATTTTCCTAGTCTTGACCACTACAAAAAGAGCTGCTATAAATGTTTTTGTACATGTGGGTCCTTTTCCTGTTTTCATGATCTCTCTGAGATACAGACCTAGAAAAAGTATTGCTGGATCAAAGGGTATGCACAGTTTTAGAGACCTTTGTGCATTGTTTCAAAGTGCTCTCCAGAAGGGCTGAATCGGTTCACAACTCCACCACCAATGCATTAGTGTTCCAATTTTCCCACATCTTCTCCAACATTTATTATTTTCCTTTTTTGTCATATTAGCTAGTCTGATAGGTGCGAT
Source organism: Notamacropus eugenii (assembly GCF_028372415.1). Lineage (NCBI taxonomy): Eukaryota > Metazoa > Chordata > Mammalia > Diprotodontia > Macropodidae > Notamacropus > Notamacropus eugenii. The sequence goes on along the minus strand of NC_092873.1, from coordinate 438,816,302 downwards.
GTGGTGCCTCAGAGTTATTTTGATTTGCATTTCTCTAAATCAATCTGAAGGCCACTTATTGACTAAGAAAACCACAGATTAAAAATACTTATGTTCTATTATACTTTTATTAAAGATGTTAAATATTTGGCAGTTTCCTTTTAATCTGTTTTGGCCTGCCCTTTGGGAGTCTTGCAGCCTGCTGGCTGCATGTTTGACACCTCAGGACTAGGTGCTAAGGTCCCTTCCATCTATAACTCTGATCTTAGAGTCCTAAAATTTTTAAGTGTATGTACAGAGCATCAGTTCTCTATGATGGATCTTTGCAATTCAGGAAAAAGCTTCTCTGACAGATCTAACCCTAGTCTTCAGCCAAAATTCATGCATTTTGTAGCGCGCTTTTGTGTTACTTTGCAATAACTTATTTCATTCAACATTAGTCTCCTGTCCTTCAGTCTTCCTGGGTTTTAGAACCTGATTTATACTGAAACATCTTACAGGGTCTAGAGTCTTTCCTCCTCTGCATTTTAAAGCACTTAGCAGAGCAGAACACTGATTCATTCATGCATTCATTTACCCATTCAACAACTATTCATTGAGTGACTTCTATACAAACAAGGCTTGTTTTGACTATGGCAGGGTGTGTCAGGGCCTACAACTGAGTAGGGTCCATGGTACCGATTGAATCTTCTCTAGTTTGGGAGGATTTGCAGCCAAGAAGTTCCGGTGAGGGGGCAGGTCTGAAGCATGGGTCAAGCTGTGCAGCGTGGCATAGAGCCCATAGGTGCTTTGGAAGATGGTGAGGGTAGAGAGGAAAGCCATGGGAATTTAGGGGAAGCTACTGGGCGAGATTGACCATACTTGAAAAAATCTCTCTCTCTCTCTCTCTCTCTCTCTCTCTCTCTCTCTCTCTCTCTCTCTCTCTCTCTCTCTCTTTCTCTCTCTCTCTCTCTCTCTCTCTCTCTCACACACACACACACACACACACACACACACACACACACACACACACACACACACACACTCCTTAGACCAATATGTTTAGGAAAAGAGAACTTTCTACCTCAATGCCCACCAGCTTCCTGGTGCCACATGCTTAATTCCTAAATGTCAAAGCTCCCTTCCCACCACTTCCCCTTGTCCTTCGTGGTCCTCCCAACCTTCCTTTGGGTACTATTAAGTGCCCTCAGCCCATTCATAAGCCCATAGACTTATAGAAGTCTCCTCTGAAGTCATTGTCCAGCCCTTTCCCCCAAGATCACACAGCTAGGAAGTGTGTGAAGGAAGACATTTGCCTTCCTGACCCCAAGTATGACACTCTTTCCATGACATCAGGGCTACCCTGGCTCCCAGTCTTGGTTTGTTTTAAGTGGTGCTGCTTTCAAGTGAACCCTTTCATTCCCAGCCATGGCTGTGGCTTGTTACAATTCCTTCCCCCATGATCTTCACCAGAACGTTCTGAGATCTCTGCCCACTCTGCAGTAGGCATTCATGCACTGTGTAGAGGCTTAGTTCACTCTATGGAACCTGCTGGGTCAATGGTCCTGGCGTCAGCCCCCTGCAGTCACAGAGTAGGGCAGAATAGGTCAGGAACATTACATGCCAAGAGCAGGAAGCAGAAAAAGAAGTCTTGGAATGAAAAGGCCAAGTCTAAAGTGGAAGCAAAGGGCAGCTAGGTGGTGCACTGGATAGAGTGCTTGGCCTGGAGTCAGGAAGATCTTAGTTCAAATCTGGCCTCCAACATTTACTATCTGTGTGACCCTGAGTGAGTCACTTAATCTCGTTTGCCTCAGTGTTTGCCTCATCTGCAAAATTAGCCAGAGAAGGGAATGGCAAACCACTCTAATATCTCTGCCAAGAATAGTCAGACATGACTGGTAAAAAAAATGAAATTGGAAGCAAAGTCTGAACTAGAAGCCATGGCAAGGTGCAGCTGTGAGGTTCAGTACCAGGCGAATAGCAGGTGTTTGAGCTAGAAAAAGATCACTTCAATTTTCTGCCCTCGTTCTTATCTGTGTCTGCAGGCTCTGGCCAGTCCCGCCCTTGAATTCTTTCTGGTATTAAGGCAGCAGCTAGTGGCTATAGTGAATAAAATACTGGACTTAGACTCCAGAAGTCTCAAACTTGTGTCCTGCCTTGGAAATTTCACAGCTGAGCAAATCACTTAACCTCTCTCTGCCTCAATTTCCTCATCTGCAAAATGGGAATAATAACTTCATCAGGTTGTTGTCAGGATCAAATAAGCCAGCATGTGTAAAGCACTTTGTAAACCTTAAGCCCTAAGAAAGCTAGCTATTATCCTGAAGCCCCTTCAACTGGAGAGCTGCAACTTCTACCATTCTCATTGGTCTCCATGGTGACAGCTGAGTCTGTGTGTCAATTGGATGCATATAATGTTGCGAATTTTTCCCCTTTTATTTCAAGCCCTGGTGTTGGAGATTGCTAGTGTTGGAGTCAAACCCAAAGCCAGGACTGAGGATTAGGGTTAGGGCTCTGCTGTGGACCTCTTAGGCTCAAGAGACCGCTGGCAGATGGGGCAGAATGTGGCCTCAGTTTTGAGGCCTGGAGCTGCTGACACAGGCAGACCTGGCATGGGCCCCAGGATGGTCTGCCTTCCCCAGGCCCATTCCCAAAGAGGTGCCATCTGCTCCCTGGAAGCACCAGACATCCCACTCTCATGGAAACCTGGCCCCTTGATCACATTCCTATCACCAATTTAGCCATCAGCAAAGTGCTTGCTGAAGGATAAAGGAGAGGTTATTTCCTCCCGCCCCCCTGCCCATGATCAGGCTAGGATCATACCCTATCCCAGGTAATCAGGTATGATCCTAAGCTGTGAGGCTTCTGGGAAAAGAGAGGTTCTGGATTCCATCATTCTCCCCAAGCCTCCTTTCCCAGTGTGCCTGCTCAGTCTCCGTGGCAGAGATCAGAGCTCATTTTCTCTCCAAATCAGTTCTCCAAACTGATGGTACCACCTCATTCCCCTTGTGGTTTCATTTCCTGTAGGGTGGGGAGGGTATCATAGAATCCTAGATTTAGAGCTGGAAGTCACTTTAGTGGTCATCTAATCTAAGCCCCTCATTTTACAGATGAGGAACCGAGAGCCTAGACAGGGCTTTGTCACTTGCTCAGTCACACAGGGAGTCAGTAGCAGAATGATGGTTTTAACCCACAGTTTTGTTCAAATCAAAATCTCTTTCCCCTGCACCACCCAGTCCCTGCCCTCACCTAGCTTTCTTCTATACCTCATCCCCAGCCCCTCTCTGCCCCTCCTGGACCCACAACAACTTCTCTATTGTTATCACTGGGTATTTTTCTATTTCCAAGCACCCATTTCCCCCTATGATTCTTCTCTGATATCTCCTGGACCACTGTGGTCATGTGTGCATAAGTACATAGTACATTGTACACCATTTTCTTTTTGTTTGGACCTTTATATGGAATTTTATTTAATAGCGCATGAAACTCTGTGTGTGTGTGTGTGTGAGTGTGTGTGTGTGCGTGTGTGTTTGTTTTCTCATCACCTTATTTCTGACTTGTTCTCCTATGACTTTTCTGGGGCCCTGATGGCAGCTAAATGCTTCCCACCTGGAATGAGCAACTAGAACCTAGACCTTACCAGGAGACATTATAACTTGACCCTTGAAACTTCAGGAAATAGAGATATCTAGCCTACCCATTTTATTTGTCATGGTTTCCTGGATGAGAGAAGCATGAAAGAGGGGGGCAGAGGGGAAGAACAGACTGGGGAGCAGCAGACAAACACACACCCCCCGTCTGCTGCTCCCCTCATCTCCCAGTACCCCCTCCCTTACTTGGACTCTGTACTCCATCTGGCCAAATCCAGTCGGAGTCCTTTAACCCTCTCTCACAGCCAAAAATTTACAGTAGCCATTTCCCTGGCCTAGAATGACTTTCTTTCTGCAAAAATCCCACTCCCGACTCATCTTTTTCAAGAAGTCCTCCATGTTTAATTCCACACAGCTCCAGTTATAACCTTTCCCTCTGCACATTGTTTGAAATCCATGTTTTCTTTTTGTTTTCCCTTTTAACTATGATACATGGTATATATGTAGTTCAGATGAAGAGATGTAGCTACATGGTATATAGAAACATGGACATACCATGAATCTATGATTTGTTTATGTATCTATTTATATCATTATATGTGTGTGTTCAAGCTTGTAAATGCACAAGTGCCCTATCTCTCCCCTGCCCTAACTCCCTCAAACTGGGACTTCCAAGGACAGCAAGCAATCCGTTATCAAGCACTTCTTAATCACCTATTGAATACCAGGCATTGTGCTTGTTGCCAAGGATACAAAAACAAAAATGTAACTGTCTCTGAACTGGGGCTCCATCAGACTGGGAGCTCCCTGAGGGCAGGTACTGAGTCGTTTCTGGGAATGCTCCCTTCTCCCATCTCTCCCTCAGACCCAACACCGTGATTCAGACCCTGTATCCCTGATTATTCAATGGCACTTGAATGATTTAAGCAACAAATGCATTGATGAAGTTATGAAAAAAAACATGAAGGCTAGAAACGGGGAAAAAAAAGAAAAAAGAGAGAAAAAGAGCCAGAAACACTACTAAAAAGCTTGTTCCTCAGTTCACTTTCCCCTCCCTTCTCCAGAATAAGCCAGTCAGCCCCTTTTGACCACCCCCACCCTCACTCATTTGCCCAGCTGCCAAAGGCTCCATTTAGCTGGAGACAGTGGGCGGGCAAGTGGGTAACTCTGAGCGCCCAGGGTAATTACCTATATAAAAAAAAACCCATTGCCCCTTTGTTCCTGGGGCCTGCTTGCCCAGTTGGCATTGTGTTTCAGGACCACAACCTTGCCTCTAGCTGCCACAGCTGACCCAGCCCAGAAATGGCTTCTCTGTGAGCCCTCCTGCCCCAAGGCTGAACCTATCTTGGCTTAATCTCTAGTGTCCTGGTCACATTGGCCTCTACAGCCCCATCTAAGAGTTACTGATCTCACTCAAGGAAGGGGCTTTCCTAGGGGCAGGGATAATTGTACACTGGGTGGTTTGACAAAGACACCCTGATTCCTAGACTTACTAGCTGTGTGACCATAGTCAAGTAATTTGACTTCCTGACTTCGACAGAGGAGAAGAAAAACCAAAGTTGGATTAAGGGGTTGGGGGAGACAAGCACCCACTTCTACTCAGCAGACCGTGCGCATTGCTGAGAAAAGGAATGTAATATTCTGAGCTCCAACAGCAGGCAGAACCATAACTATCAGTTTGTGAGTCTGAGGCAAGGTCGTGTTAATCCTAACATGATCGGAGAGATGTTCACCTGAGATGTGACCTGAGGGAGAGGGGAAGGTTGTTGGGGAAGACACTCTAAGTAATGATTCTTGCTTATAGAGAGCAGTTCTCCAAGGCTGGAAAAACAGGGTTCAAATCCCATTTCTGACATGCTGGCTGTATGACCTAGTAGTAAGTGACTCTCAGTGACCCTGATCCAACGGTGTAAGGCTATAAATTGTTAAGCAGATGCCAATCTGCCCAGGTATAGGGAGTCTCCTAAAAGAATGATATCACAAGTCTGGTCCCCAAAAAATTCTTGCTAACTGGGTGCTAAACTTAGTTGTTACTTTGCTGAAGAATTGCAGGTACTGAAGAACCCTCTAAATTTTTGTCTGTGGCCTAGTTACAGCTCTGAGTCAGGAGATGTGGTGGGTTGGCCCCAAAGCCCATGGAGCCACACACTTGCCCCTAACTGGGCCTGTCCAGAAGGTTATGTGGTCCCCTTGGGACATGTCTAAATGTATATTTAGAGAAGCATGTGCATGACAAGGATAAGTGGCAAAGATGGAGTAAAAGATCCATTCTTGGCAAGGCCAGAAGGCAAGACTGGTATCTCCTTGGAAGGAAGGGGTTTACCTTTCAGGCCAGATCTGATCATAAATGGGCTTCAAAGCACTTTCCACAAATGACCATCCCCTTTTCATCCTTCAGGATACAAGGAGATCAAGACACTGACCCCCTACCCCAAGATGGATGTGCCTTTGAAGACTATCCCAGTCCTTCTGATGGATCTGAAGACAACTTCCCTAGCTTGGGTAGGTTCACATCTCTTGGATAAAGGGAAGCACTAAGAAACAGAAACCTTTAGGTTTCCTGAGTGGGTGCAGAATCACTCAAAAGAAAGCCCTGCTTTCAAAGAGTGAGATTTCAATCAATGACTTGAGCTTGGGGGCTCAAGACTTTTTAACAGGGGTTCTTAGCCTGAGACAGATTTCAGAGTGCCCTTGAACTAGGATTGGGAAAAAACGTATCTTTATTTCAATATAATTGGCTTTCTTTCCAATCTAATGCATTTTATTTTATGCATTTAAAACATTCTTCTGAGAAGAGATTCCCTAGGCTTCACCAGACAAAGGGGTCAGGACAAACACAAAAAGTTAGGAAACCCTCCTTTATAAACTCAGACTTGTAGACCAAGACCAGTGTTTTGCCAGGGGGAGCCTTCCTTAAACCAATATGGCAAATGTTTATTAATAATAATTAATAATAATAGCTAACATTTATATAGCACGTACTTTGTGCCAGGCACTGTGCTAAGTGCTTTACAAGGATTACCTCATTGGATCCTCACAACAACCCCGGGAGGTAGGTGCTCATTATCCCCGTTTTACAGTTGGGGAAACTGAAGTAAACCGAAGTTAAATACTTACCCAGGACTTCGCACCTAGTATCTGAGTCCAGATTTAAACTCAGGTCTTTCTGACTCCAGGCCCAGCACTCTATCCACTGGACCACCTAGCTGCCTTATTATCAGGTAATCAAGGACTATGTCTCTCTCATCAGACTGAGAGCGCTCAGAGTAGGAAGTGAGTCATCTCTCTCCCCTCTCCATATAACGTCAATTGTCCAAATCAATGTATCTCACATCTTGTAACACTGGGATCCTGTCTAGAAGCCCAAAGCACAGTGATCAATACCCTGTCACTGGACCCTAGAACAAATAATAACCTAGCACTGATGTTGAAATGTAATTGTACTATGCATGAAGCTAGCTTCCTATGCTAGTAGCCTGGCATAAATGGGGCTTGTTTCAAAAAAGTGGACAATTTGTGCAAACCTCAAGGTTACAGGGGGTTAGGGTAGGAAGGGATGAGCCTGAAACCCAGCCTACTGCTCTGATTCGTCAAGTCCCTGGAGACAGAAAACAAACCCCAGCTGTTGAGTGTCACCCTGACATCATATTCCTGTTATCCCAAGACTCATTTTCTTACCTTCTCCACCCTGGCTAGTATCAGGGTTGACCTTTCTTTTTCTCACCCTCTCTTGGCTTCTCTACCAAACTTTCTAGGCCCTCTGGGTCCCTATAAGCCATCTGGTGGGTGGGTGTATACCCTGGCATGATAATGCTTCAGGTATAAGAGGAGCACCCACTTTGCATGAAAAGCAGCCCCCAAAAAATAAATGTTAAAAAAAAGCAATCCTTCTCCTCCTACAGTACGACTCACATGCTGGAGAATGAAGGCACCAATATGGGGGGTGGGATAGTGAGGGGGAGACAGACAGAAACCAAATTTGACTTCACACTAAAAAGCCATCAGAAATTAGAGTGGTGTAACCAGGAAAGTATGCACGACTCTATTTTTACATTTGCATAATAGCTTCCTTATGTGTCTGCCACATTGTTTGAAGCTCGATCATCTCCATCGAATCAATGAGAGTTAATGATCATTATTTGTCGAGTTGATGAAAAGTCATTTATTCTTAGAAAAGCTTCAGTCATGTCCTCCCTGGTTGTGTCTTCTTTTCAAGGCATGGCTGAAATCCTTTGACTAGTCAGGAGGCAAGATTGTCAATAAGCTAACTGACCATTTGCAGGTTGAGTTGTTCTGTTTGCTCAGGACACCAGAAAACTGCCTAGAGATTGGACTTTAGGAGAAGGAAAGCTAGAATTCTTGAATTTTATGCCCTTTTTGATTATTTTATGCCCTTTAAGCATAAAGTGTGCCCCTTTTTTGTTCTAAGACAGTTGTTAAGGTCTTTATTCACTTGCCTGACTCCCCCAACTTGGGGTACTCCATGGGGTCCCTTGGGCCCCCCAGTGATCTATGGCAGAGGCCATTCTTCCCCTGGGCTTACAGACATATAACCTAGGTTGTGGGTGATGAGCCTTATTATATGAACATCACACTCCAATGACATCCCCTAGGATGCCCCCTGATCCTAGGAATCCCTGCCTCTAGAAGCTATCCCCTTTCTTCTCCCCTCTCCCCACCAGGTGGTATGACATTCTAGAAGGGTACTCAACACGAAGACATGGACTTGAGGGAGGCATTCTGAAGAGCTGTCATGCCAAAGAAATATTTTTCTAAGATTCTTAGTAATAATAAATAAAAACAAGAACAATAATAGTATTTACATAATACTGTAAGGTTTACAAAACAGTAATATCGTTTGATTCCCGCAACGATCCTAGGAGGTAGATACTATTACTATCCCCACTTTACAGATGGGGAGGCAGCTAGATGACAAAGTAGAGTCCCAGTCCTGGAGTCAAGAGGACCTGAGTTCAAATCCAGCCTCAGACATTTACTAGCTGGATGACCCTAGAGAAGTCACTTAATCCTGTTGGTCTCAGTTTCTTCATCTGTAAAATGAGCTGGAGAAGGAAATGGCAAATCCCTGCAGTATTTCTGTCAAGAAAATCCCAAATGGGGTCATAAAGAGTCAGACATAACTAATCAAGAAAACAACAACAGATGAGGAAACTGAATTAGAGAGATTTAAATTACTTGCCCAAGATCACACAACTAAGGCTAAATTTGAACTCCGGTGCCTTATCTACTGTACCACCAAATGCCTCATAGTCTTCATAGGATCATTGATTTAGAGCCAGAAGGGACAGCAAGGGTCAGGCCCAAAGAAGTCATGTTACTTTTCAATGTAATACTGGTAGAAGTAGCAGAGCCAGGATTTGAACCTGCAGATCTGGACTCCAAATTCAGTATTCTTTCCACTGCAGACTAATACCAAGAAAGTCAGAGTAAATTGAAGATATTATAGGGAAACCAATTTCAAATTAAAAGAATAAACTTCTTGCATTTTTTTTAAAGGCAGTCAGGGTTAAGTGACTTGCCCAGGGTCACACAGCTAATGTCTGAAGCCGGATTTGAATTCAGGTTCTGCAGACTCCAGGGCGGGTACTCTATGTCTCCTAGTTTCCCCAAAGAATAAACTTCTTAACCATTAGAACTAGACCACTGGAATGGACTGCCTTGTGAAGTAGTGAAGTCCCCATCCCACATCATTCAAGCTAGAGGCAGAATGATCCTTGGGAGGGACATTGAAGAAAGCAATTCATCTGTTAGTCAGGAAGGCAAGTTATGGGTCCTTCCATTTCTAAGATTATAAAACTAAGTAATGCAGGAGATACTGGGGTAATTTTCTTCACTTTATGGAAAGGGAAACAGAAGATTTCAGATGGTATCATTCTATCTGTATGTCTTGTAGAGCCTAGCACTGCTAAACATACAAGTATGAGCTCACTACATACTGCCACTCCCTTTTCAATTTGCCCACAAAATAGGGAATCATTTACTTTCTGGAGCTTACAAACTAAGATATATGTTAATGCAATGAATTCCACCTTCCTCCAAAATAAAAGCATTCACGGGACGCAAAACATCTTCTGAAAGCTTTGTTCCTTGTCTTACCTGCTAGAAAAAGAAGAGTCTCTCTCTGACACCTTTCTATAGGCTCTCCACCAGCCTTACTGCCTATGTTAGCTCCTGGCCATTGTAGTCAGACTCCCCCTGAGGAGGGTACTATGTACCTAGTAGAATCAGTCTTAAACTGTAAAACAACGATGGTAACCATTATGAAATGAGTTAATATATGTAAATAATTGTAACTGCCAGCAGTAGCAGGTAGTAAGTGGCAGACAATCGGCATTTATGTGGGACCTACTATGTGCCAGGTCCTGGGCTAAGTGCTTTGTAAATATTATCTCTTTTGATCTTTACAACCACCCTGAGATGTAGTTGCTATCCGCATCACCATTTTATAGTTGAAGAAAGTGAGGTAAACAGAGATGAAGTTAATTCCCCAGCTAGGAATTATCAGAGGCCAGATTTGGATTCAACTTTTCTGACCCCAGACCCACCATTCTATCCATGGTACCACCAACTGCCTCAAAGGTATATGGAGGATTTGGGCTTGAATCTCAGCTTTGTAATTTCTCAGTTACTTGACTGTGGATAATATACTTAACCTCTCTAGGACTCAGTTTCCTCATATGCAAAACAAGGGGATTTATTAGATTAAGTGTTCTCTAAGGGTTTTTTCAACTCTAAATACTGTGATCTACTGTACTGAAAAGTAAGCTATGGGGTCTTTATTCCCCTCCTCTGAGAACAGGGACCTATCCTAGGACTTTGGACAAGCGCTCCCTTAAGGCCCTGTCAAACTCCCAGGAGGCTCTGCTGAAAGAAAGAGCTAACAGGAGACGGACTTCTGGGAGTTTGGGTCTCCTGAAAAGTGTTATCAGAGGGAGTGGGAGTTGATTGGTGAGCTGTTATTTCTACTCTCAGCCCATTGAACGAATATGAGTCCACACCCGCAGGCACACTTTTGCCCTCCATCTGGAAGGATCTGCCTCTGGGACATGCCACTTACTACCTGGGTATCATGATGCTACATTGTTAATTAGGGCTCCTGAAGCTAGTTGTACTTACTGACCATTATCAGGAAAGTGAGTGCAGCAGCCATCAGCCCCAAGCTGTGGACACATTGAGAAACCCCTACATTTTAGAACTAGAAGGAAGCTTAGAGATCCCAGTCTGCCTTCTTTGTTTTTTCACAAATGAGGCAAGAGAGAGGTCAAGGTTAATGTCAGATGTGACCTTACCTTGTGGCACAGACTGGACTAGAACCCAGGTCTTCTGACTCCCATCTAAATGTTTTTTCCACTGTTTGGAAAACAGAAGGAAAACACAGTGAGCTAAGAGTTAACTTCCCAGTGTGGCCATCGGCGTGTGGCCATGTGGAGAAGGGCTAAGAAAGGTTTATAGGTATTCCTTAATTACTTCTCCTTCGTGGTATATTTGAAAACAAGAGCTCAGTGGACACATAATGAAGGGATCTTTTCTTGTCATAACATGTGTCACAGGGGAAGAAGCCAGAGTCAGCTGCAAGCTCTGGCCCTCACCCGTGGTTTTATATATATTTAGACACAGAGGTGCCAGTGCTGAGTCTTGGCCTCAGGCTGGGAGTTGTTTTGGTTAATTCTCGTTATTCTTTATTGCCTGTTTACCATTCCAACCATGTCATGCCGAAGTCATTTCTTTGGTGCCCCAGGGATGGGCATTTGGGAAAAGAATCCCTTGTGAGGGAAAACCCAAAATGAGCCTGGACCCACAACCAGAGAGAGAAGAATGTAAAGTTCAAAGCCCTGGGTCCCAGGCTTTGATGGTCATGGCAGGTTCCCATTGATTCAGCAACTTCCTCATGATTCGAGGACTTTTGTCTTTTACTCTCTTCTAAACTTCTCTGATTTCCAGTCTCCAAGTCTACAAAAAGGGCCTCTGACTTTCTTGGCCCCTGAGACCACTTGATTTCTTGTCCTGCCACCAATCAGCCTGATACAGGGCTATGATGTCAGAATCAACTAGAAATGGGGGAAAGGCTACTCACTGGTATGTAAGGATTCCTACTGCCACACAGCAACTCAGTCTTAAAATGTAATATTATCTATGTTTTGTTGGATTTTTATTTATTTTGCTGAATATCTCCTAATTATATTTTAATCTGGCTGGGAGAGTGGAGGACTCAGTTGATTCTCTAGTGAGAGAACCTTACTATGTCACGACCTTCTAAACTTCAGTTTCCTTATCTGTAAAATGGCAGGAAATGGGGAGTCATTAAAGGTTTCTAAGGAGAGAAGTTACATAATCAAATCTGTGCATAAGAATTACTTGATCTCAGGAGTTCTTTCCAGCTGTTAAGTAGCATAAATCTATGGCTCTCTGCTGGACAGCAAGACAGAGAGCTAGACTTGCAAACCAAAATCTTCACTGAAATTTCCCTTAGGTTAAACATATATTGTGTAATCATCACCACCCTCATCATAATCATTCATTCATTTATTCAACAAACATTTATTGTTCAATTACAATGCAGAGGAAAGGCAACAAAAGTGTTATAAAAATGAAAAAAGAATAACCCTACCATGCAGTGTGGGGACATGTCAGATGTGACCTTACCTTGTGGCACAGACTGGACTAGAACCCAGGTCTTCTGACTCCCATCTAAATGTTTTTTCCACTGTTTGGAAAACAGAAGGAAAACACAGTGAGCTAAGAGTTAACTTCCCAGCGTGGCCATCGGCGTGTGGCCATGTGGGGAAGGGCTAAGAAAGGTAGGGAAGAAAAGACAGATACACAAATAATTATGATAGAAAATAGAGCACAAAGTACTACATGAATTTGGAAGAGGAGACAATTCTTTCTGGTTGAGGGGAATCTTGGAAGGCTTCATGAAGGAAGGAGTGTTTGATCTCAACCTCTATGATTTCAAAATACAGAAATAGGAATACAGGGAAGACATACTGAGTATAGATTATGGCGTGGTCAATTGCCAGAGAATGTGGTACTTATTCAGAGGATGGCAATGGTTCAGTTCAACCAGATCATTAAGTATCTAAGTATACTATATAAGGAAGGACCCAGAGTTTATATGCACTAAGACTAGGAAGTTAGATTAGAACCAGTTTGTGGAAGGCCCTGAATGCCAGGCCAATGTATTTGCCCTTTATTTTGTAAGCAATGGGGACTTATCAAAGATTTTCTAACAAAAGAGCAAGATAATCAGATATCTGCATAAAGAAGATTAATCTAGCCAACGTTTGTGAGTGGAGCAAGTAGATGGGTTGAGAAGAATATTAAGGTTGGGAGCCAAAAGCAGAAAGGTGATAACAAAACAGATTTTTTTTTTAATCTGCATGGCTTTGAGTAAGGCAGTGTACCTAGAGGCCTACACTGGTATAACCCCTGCCCACATGGGACTTCCAGTCTAAGACAAAAGGACTGTCACAGTCTCACCTGCAGAGAGGACATAAAGACAGCTAAATGATGAATACTGAACACGTACCTAAACAGATAATGTTAACTATTCACTTAGCTTACATCTGTTAGGCTGTGAGAATGATTTGAGTTGCAGGGGAAAGGAGTGTCAGGTACCTTTGGATGTCAGCGTGGATAGATCAGATATGAGTTTCCTCCTTCTTGAGCAAAGTAGAGGCTTCATGGAGGAGATGGACTTTCTGGACCTTTTTGACTGTGCAATGGAAAGCAACTTGGTGAGAAGGCAAGGAAGGGAAAGGATGGTCCTGGTGTAAGGTGAAGAACTGATGTAGGGAAGGATCATCAGCATCTTTGACTGAGATGAGCAGAAGAGTCGGGTGGGTGAGTTGGAAGCAAGTGGGGAAGTGAGCTCATTTAGGGTATCCTGCTGGAGGTCATTGAATCCTGTCTCTTCAATAAGCCTTCTGTATCCCTTTGTGGCATGTGTATCTAGGGGTGGGAGGAAGGAAGAGAAAGTGTGATTCCTTGTCCCATCATGCTTTGATCAAAGACAGGAAGGAGCTTTGCCTTGCAGAAAATTTATTTCCTCTGTAATTTGATTTGGCTCCAAGTATGACAGAAGCCAAAGTGTTCTGGCCAATAGGAAAACAGTAGAGCCTGGAAGAGAGGACTCCCCTATGGATTCCAAAACAGAGCTCCAGTCTTCTGGAGATTCTTCCATTTGGAAGTCAGTGAATCTCTCTCCAGTGTCAATTTCCCAATTCAGGCAGTTGGTTTATAATTGAATCTTCCGTAAATAATTAGATAACCTGCTAGTCTCCTACTGAGCCCTCAGGAAAGATGAACCCCAAGAAAAACACAGAATCTTAAAGTTGGAAATAACCTCAAAGGACATCTAATTGAATTCATACCTAAAAAATATTCCCCTCTTTATCAACCCAACAAATAAATGGCCATTAAGCCTTTGCCTGAAGACCTCCAATGAATGAGGTAGAAACCACTACTTCCCAAGACAGACCATTTCCTTTTTAGATATCTCTCATTGTTAGGAAGGTTTTTTTTTTACATCAATCCAAAATTCACCTCTTTGTAAATTCCAACCCTTCTTCCCAACCCTGTCTTCTGAGGTCAGGAATAAAGAGAGAAATTCTTATTCCATATAACAGCTCTTCAAATATATGCGGACAGTTGTCATGTGCCCCTCCCTAAATCAGCTCTTCTCCAGACTAAACATTCCTGGTCATCAAATGGTATGATCCCAAGAACCATCACCACCTTCATCTCAGTCTAACTTCATCACTTATAATAATATCAATAATAATTATCAATAATATCAGTAATCTCCCTAAAATGTAGCTTTCATAACTGAACACAGATGTCCCCTAAACTGAAGGTTCAGGACCAAACAGAGCCTTCCCACCCCATCCAAGAGCTTGACCCTGGTACAAAGCCCCATTCAGGGAACCAAGGGTAGAGACAAAAATGAACGGAAGACAGTAATGCAATGAAAAAATACTGTGGGTTAAGAGAAATCCTGAAGGTAAGGTAACTCCACAATAAGTACAAGTAGCACCTCAGAGAAAAAAGTTGGCTGTGCCACAAAGGACGTTAATAGTGCTTAGAGGGAATGAAGCAAGGAATTTTTTAAAAGGCATAAGAAATTAAATGAAAACTCTTGCCAGGAAGAAGAGGAAGAACAGTTTCTAATATCTACTAAATACCTTAGGGGGAGAAAAGGTAGAAACCCTTACCCAAGAAGGGGACTCCCTGAAAACTGGAAAGGGAAAACCACAACTCAGCTTTTCCATGAGACAACAAGAAATGTTAGAACAAAGTGAAAAGACTGAAAAAAATTAGAACATGTAAGGTATTTATGATTTAAAACAATTAAGCTGGGATATAGATTGAGGAGAAGTAACTTAAGAATCACCAAACTCAATGAAAACCATGAACAAACAAAAAAACCATTTCAATAAATTATGAAAGAAAATTACCCAGACTAATTAGAAGCAGAGGAAAAAGTGAGAATAAAAAAGAATTCGCTAATCACCTTCTTAAAGAAACCTCAAATTGAAAACACCCAGGAATAGCAGAGCCAAAATACAGAATTTCCAGTCAAAGAAAAGCAGCCAAAGTGAGATCTAAGTGCAAAGGAACTACAGACAGGATCACATTAGACTGTGCTGCCACTCCTCAAAATAGAGGAAATATTGGAATATAATATTTCAAAAGACAAAAGAAAGGAGGTTTACAACAAGATATGGTATGACCAAGGCAGAGTGTAATAGGACTATTACCTCCTAACTCCTGAACACTATGATGCCTCTTTTAATGCAGCTTAAGTTGTATTAACTTTCTTGACTACAATATAAGATTGTTGACTTATATTGAGTTTGTAGTACTCTCCCCTATCCACTTCCACCCCTTCCCCCTTGCCGGATCTTTGTATCTTTTTTCAAGCTGTCTAGGCATATTTAGGGCAGCTAGAAGTTGCAGTGGATAAAGTAGCAGGCCTGAAGTCAGTTCAAATCAAGCCTTAGACACTTACTAGCTGTGCAGCAAGCTGGGCAAGTCATTTAACCTTTTTTGCCTCAGTTTCCTCATTTGTAAAATGAGCTGAAGACAGAATTAGCAAACCACTCCAGTATCTCTGCTAAGAAAACCCCAAATGGGGTCACAAGGTATCATATACAACTTAAACAACAAGACATACCCCATATTATAGTCATAAAGTTGGATTTTTTTAAAAAACCAAATGTAATACTAAAGTCTTTAATCCCATTAAATTCCATCTTATTAGATTTGGACCAATGTTCTAGCCTGTTGAGATCTTTTTCAACCCTTACTCTTGTCATCTGCTATGTTAGCTAACCCTCCCAGCTTTGTGCCATCTGTGAATTTAATAAGCATGAAAGCTATGCCTTTATCCAAGTCATTGACAGAAATGCCAAGCACAGATTCCCTAGGACACTCCTCTGGAGACCTCCTTCCAAGTTGCCATTAACCCATTAATTACTATTATTCTTTGGGTTAGACCATTCAGCCAGTTCCAAAACCATTTAACCGTAACATTATCAAGCCCACATCTCCAATTATTCCATAAGAAGGGAATGACTTTATTGAATGATTTGCTGAGATGCAGGTAAACTTTCCTCTGATCTCCCAATCTAGTAATCCTGTCAAAAAGGGAAATAAGATTAGTCTGGCATGATCTGTTCCTAATGAAGCCAGGCAGGCTCTTTCTAAGCACCATTTCCTTTCCTAGAGGTTCATTAATCATCCATTTACTAATAGGTTCTAGAATTTTGTCAGGAATCTAAGTCAAAGACACTATCCTATAATTTAAAGGCCCTTTTGCCCCACTCTTTTTGACAATCAGGACATTTTTCCTTTTCCAGTTGTGTGGTATCTCTCCACCATCTTTTTTTTTTTTTTAAAGACTGGGTCTCCTCATCTTCCCCAGGTTGTGAGTACAGGAGCTACTCATGGGCCTAGTCCAGCTACTATTATGGGTGCTCTGATTCTAACTGGGCCATTTTGCCTCTACTTAGGCAACCTTAGTGTCTATCACCTACCTCACCCCTAACCTTGGACACTCACTATATTGATTTCAGACTTATCAAGGATACCTCAACAACGCAGCCCACTGAAGTTCTTTATTCCCAAGCTCAAGAGATCTGCCAACCTCAGTTTCGCCCATAGTTGTAATCACAGATGTGTTGCACTGAATATAAGTGTTTTGCCTTCCCTTCCCTTTCCAAAGATACCTAATAACACTCATTCACAACTATAATAGCAATGGGGGCCTCTGCAGCTGAGATGGAGGAAGACAGTCCTAACTTTAGGAAGGAGTTGATAAACAAGTTGCTGTTCTTACACTTTAAGGATGACAGATGCAAAGTTAGTGCAGATGCTCTGCAGCTCATGGTGGAGATGCTGAAGATCTTTGTCCAAGAAGCTGCAGTCCGAGCGATAAGACAGGCCCAGGCTGAAGACCTGGATGAAGTTGACATTGAACAGCTCTAGAATGTGTTGCCCCAGCTGCTTCTTGATTTTTAGAAGCAGCAGCTATGGAGAAGATGAAGGTTTTTAGATGAAGCTGAGCTACCTGAACCTTTTCAAGTCATCTACTTGCCCCTAGCTATCCCAGGACAGGGAATCAACCT
The DNA here is from genome assembly GCF_028372415.1 of Notamacropus eugenii. Taxonomy (NCBI): domain Eukaryota; kingdom Metazoa; phylum Chordata; class Mammalia; order Diprotodontia; family Macropodidae; genus Notamacropus; species Notamacropus eugenii. The sequence goes on along the minus strand of NC_092873.1, from coordinate 438,799,105 downwards.
CATGCCAACATTTTGGGTGGTGTCTTATTTCAATAAGAAATCCTAAGAGGCCAGATTATGTTTACTTCCTGACATTACTGAACCAAATCAAACAGAAGGTCTGTAGCTGCTGTCTGCCTGAGAATTTCTACAACATCCACTTAGCATCAGGATGAGGATCTCTTTCTTTCCCCTCTTCCGGGGTTGGAGAATAAGAAAACCTGTGTGCTGTCTTCTTGGAAATAACTCAAGGTGGGAGGTGAGGGACGAGGAAAGAGATAGTGGATGAGACACTGGGATCAAGGTAAGAACTGAGAGAGGGCAAGCCAGGTCATTCTGGAACAAAGTGATGTGCTCTTGTTCCAACACATTTGTATTTCCTGCCCCAGGGGCTACTCAGTTAAAGATTAAGATGCTGGTGCTGCCATCCATTCTTAGCTCCCTGGAAAACAAAGGCTGTATGTACATGGGGATGAGCAGTCTGCCTTATCTCCTGGGTTACCAGCCTTTGGCCTCAGCAGAGTTCCCCCATCTGTGGCCCCAAGGGAAGGTCCCCAAGCCTTCCATGGAGCCCTGAGCTCAGAGCCAGGTACCTGATCTTCAGTTTATACACAAACAGCCTGGTGCTTGCCTTCACCCTACATTCTTGCTGCCATCTGACATCAAAGCTAGTTAGTATCCTTTTAACCATTTGATATTCCCTTCAGAAGCTGCTTCACTGAGCTATAAATTTGTTCTCACAAAGCAACATCAATAAATCAAAACTGTCTCCCTCCCCCCCCCAAAAAAAAACTGTAATAGCAATGTCATTGGGTCATAGTTTTTTGATCTGGAGAGAATATTAGAGATAATCTAACCTTTCATCTTTTAGATGAGGAACTCAGAGCCAAAGAGGCCAAAAAGCTTACCCAAATCTTATGGTAAATAGCAGGGCTAGAATTTGAACCCAGGTCCTCTGATGCTGTATCTAATGTTCTTTCCCTTATGTCTATCCTCTGACCACTTTCTACTTTAGCCTCAAATGACCCTCATCCACCTAAAAAAAAACAAAGATCAAAACATTCCCCAAAGTCTTTGGGCTACTCTTGCCAGATTGATTTCTCCTATCAGTCCCACCTCCAGTAAGAGTTCGGCACATATGTATGGCAGAGTTGCCTGGCATAAGCCAACTCTTCCAATACTTACAGCCTCAACTCTCTACCCTAAGAAAAATTGTCATGGATTCATTCTGGGAAATTCTGACTCTTCAGTCAACTCTCTCAGAGGTGGTAATAGGCATCGCTGCCTTCCAGTCCTTTGAGAAAAGTCAGATGACTGGGAATGTGGGAAATAGGGATGGTTCGCAAAGAATCTTTTCAAAGTCATACTGTATCCCCACCCACCTACATAACTGCGGGGCATTTGCACAGTATTCCCTGGGGTAGTCTGATCTTTCAGAATGAGAAGGGAAGAACCTGAGCTGTTGACTAAACTTCTATCTCTCACCCATTCCTCAGCGAAACTCAAGCAGGATAGTGTCAGTCCTTGGAAATTCTACCTTCAAAAATTTCACCTGAATTTCTTGGCATCACTTAGCCTAGTCAGCTTATCAGGATACCTCCTCATCTGGGTCTCCTTCCCTCCTCAGAAGCAATAAAATATATATACTATTTTTAATTTTTCTTCCATTCCAATTATGGTCTGGGAATAAATCACCTAGACTAAGAACAAAGAAACATGGAAAAGACACCCTGAAAAGGCAGTCAGTCAATAGTCAACAGGCATTTATTAAGCTCTTACTGTGTGCCAGGCACCATGTTAAGCACAGGGGATACAAAGAAAGGCAGAAATACAATGCCTGCTCAACATAATACCTCCTCCATTCTAATGGGGGAGACCAAATGCAAACCACTACATATGGACATGGTAAAGTGGACATAAACTTAAAGGGAAGAGGGTAGAGAGAACCAGGAAAGGCTTCTTGTAGATGTATCACTTTGTCTGGAAGGAAGTCAGAGAAACCAGGAGATGGAAGTGAGGAGGGAGAATATTCCAGGCATGAAGGAATGTCAAGTGAAAAGGTTGGGAGTGATGATGATGGGAGGTGGGATGTCCTCATTGGCCACAAAGGGGCTCTTTTAGAAAGATGTTGACAAGCTTATATGGTGTTGTACAAATGACTGTAATGGTTTATGGGCAAGTTGTTATCACTGATGACCCAGAATATGCTTGATATTGATGTCGCCACATCCCCAAGTCCTCTTCCCAAGGGCTGCTGATATTCATCACATCCATCTCTTCAAGGCAAATCTAGACTGACTGGAGGAGAGGGTCAGACCCACCCTGTAATAAGAGGATTAGAATCGCCCATTGAGAAACATCCCTTGTAATAGGACTGCCCAGCAGGACTTACATAGCCTATCCCAGAGAGAGCCAATTTGAAGAATGGAGAAGACACAGACACAATGGTGGTGGAAATTAAGTACAAGAATTACACCCAGTCTGAATAGACAACCTGTTCCTTTAAGTGGCAGCTTCTGAAATCTCTTTTCCCTGCATATATGCCCTCACAGCACCCTCCTGGCTCGGGAGCTGCCAGAGCACCGAGTTTTCCACACTGACTAAAAGTAATGAAAGAATCGGTCACAAGAAATGTTAATGGGAATGGGGTTATTCATCCCAGATGGACAAGTTGGGTGGGGAAAGAAGGCAGGGTGGGCTTAATCTTCACACCTCTGAAGTGTTATTATAAGAAAGGTTGACCAGCTGCTCTCTCCATCTTCACTCCAGAATGTATAAGAGGGCAGAACAAAGGACTGGGGTCAGGTAGAAGGAGAAATTTCCTGACCCTCAGTCTCTTTAACACTGAATGAGTGGCAGAGTGATGGTGGAAAGATGCCATCCATTACAAAGAATATACACTTCTCACTGAGATGAGTAAGACATTAGAATGCCTGGGGGCAGGGGCTCGTACCAGATGACCTCATAGTATCCCTCCCCATCTGAGAAGTCTGGGTTTCCATGAGAAGCCAAAGTTCTCATCACAGCATCAACACTCCTATCACTTCAGTTAATATCTCTAGCATTTACAGAGCCTTTTTTTCTTTCCCAAGTAATTGTCAATGATTATCCTATTAAAATTCATTAAAATATGAATCTATAACATTCTTCCATTCACTTCAATACTTAACACTTAAAAACCTAGCAAAAACTGCTGATAAGCTGCAGAAGGGGCCGACAGAGACGATGAATCCTGACAGGAAATGGGAATTTTTCTCATGAGTGGCAAAGAAGGGCAGGTTTTTGCATTTGGTCCTCTTCTAGAATAGGAAAAAAAAATAAAAATCATAGGATTTAGAGCCAGAAAGGACCTTTTAGATAAATTCATCCAAATTTCTCATTTTACATATGAGAAAACAGAAACCCGGAGAGGTCTGTCTAAAGTCCCACAGCTAGTAAATAGCAGAACCAGGTCCTTTGATTCCAAATCTCAAGCTCTTTTCACTGCTATGCCCAGGCTTTCTTTTGAGGTCACTGTCACTCCTCTTTCATGTGAGGACCCAAAGCTGGGATCTTGTTGGTTTTTATCCCTCTTGACAAACCATGGCTTGGCTTACTGGTTTAAGTGTATTACCTGTATTGGGGATACCAGGAGTTGGATCACCTAGGCCTATTTTCCCCTGAGCCAGGGGGATAGATAAGATGGCTTCAAAAGTTCATCCCCTCCTATGATTTAGTGAGTAGCCTAAAATACAAGAATTTTGGTCCTAGTGGAATAATTTGAACTGGAAAACCTGGTCAGAGGTAGAAACGACATGTCCAGGCAGGGAACTCTTCCCTGTGGTCTCTATATAGAGGGGGGTCTTAGACTTTGGCCCTGGGTTCAAAACCCAGTTCCCATGATCTTATATAGTTACATGGATATACATAACACCACACACACACACACACACACACACACACACACACACACACACACACACACACACACCAAATCCTCTAAATGAGTATGTACTCCAGTCTCCTCATTGCCAATCCCAACTCCCCCCTGCTGGTTTCCATGGCAACTGAGCAGGGTTGGTCCTGGTCTGAGCCCTATGGTATCCACCAAGGCTGTGTAAAGCCCATCACTGGCCTGGTATGAGGCAGACACCCCAGCTGGTGTGTATGGGACAGTTACCATGACAACATGTGGCAGGCACATGTGGAAAACATCTGGGCTTTTTACCCCAGGGGCTGTTTATTCGCCTGAGGAGCAAAGAGATCTGATTTTCAATGAGGACAGTTTTAGAGGGAATGTCCAATTAGGTGTTTACCTCCTTGCTCCTTTTCCTTCTGTAACTACAAAAAGCTGTGAATATGAAGTGTGAAACTGAAGCCCAGGACGGCTAAGCCATTTCTCCTAGGTAGAATGATTTGTTAGTGAAGAGATTCTGGGAGGCCCGACCCTCAGACTTGAATGGTTTTGTTACGTGGTTGATTGGCAGGCTTGGTGATGAGAGGCTTTGGAGGGATCCTCAGGGGATCCTGTCTTGAGTCTGGAATCTCATATTCACCTAACAGTGAGCAGTAGCACCCCATGGGAAGAATCGACCGTCTCCCTAGAGTCACCAGGACTATTCATTCAGCAATCATTTTAATAGACTTCCAATATGCCGGACACTGATTGGTGAGTGAGAGCCAACTCACCTAACCCATCCTATTTTGCCAACCTCACACCAGGCCGTGTTTTGTATTCCATCCAGCTGTCCTCTGGGGCATCTTGCCATCTGCCCTGCTGCTGCAGGAGTTGCCAACTCCAGCTGGGAATAGTTATTTAGTCAAATGCCCTATGGCTTCATTCATCATCCCTGTGACTCCCCAGACCAAAAATCCCTTCCCAGGCCAACATTCCCCTATATATGTTGTCTTCCTCCATTCAAATATAAGCCTTATGAAGACAGTAACTGTCTCACTTTTCAGTATTTGTATCTCCATGATGCAGCATCATACTAATACATAGTTAGCTTCTCAAAAATGTTTTTCATTCATTTATTCACTTCTAAGCACTGAAGATTTTTTTAAAAAGAGGAAAAAGAAGCATACCCTCAAGGAGTTTAAATGGGGGGGGGGGGGGGGCGGTGCTGTGGAGACAAACAAACAGAGAAAGACAGCATGAACACAGATAAATACAAAGTTATTTTCCAAGGGGAGAGCACTAGCATCTGAGGGGGTAAAGATAGGCCTCAGGTACAGCAAGGCACAAGGACCTGACCGAGTTCCAAACTGGGCAATGTCACTTGCTACTTCTGTTTTTTTATGGTCATTTAACTTTTCTGTGTCTCAGATTCCTCATCTGGAAAAAAAACAAAAAGGGGGGCAGGTTGACTACATGGCCTCTGAGGTCACTTCCACCTCTGGTCCTCAGTGTTAGCTGAGCTGACCCTGGAATGAAGTTAGGGATTCTACAAAGCAGAGATGAGGAAGGACAACCAGTGTGAAAGCACAGAAAGTGGAATGTCTTGGGTGTGTTGGAGCAGCAAGGCAGCCGGTTTGCCCAAACCTTAGAATCTGTGAAGGAGAATAAAGTCCAAAATGTTCAGAAAGTAAGATTGGAGCCAAATGAGGCAAAGGATTGTGTACAGAGACTGGGCCTTTTCTGAGTCACTGCCAGGCTATTCTCCTGAAGTCCTACCACCCTCCCTCACAGAGCCCTCTGCCAGGCTGACCTAAAACCAACTAGAGGGATTCTGCCAAACCTGGCCTTAGGCACAGTCAGGGAAAGGTTATTTTGGGGGGGAGTAAAATGCTTCTAGATAGCTGGGAATTAGTCAGTGAGACAGGGATAGTATCATAATGAATCACAACCCACAGAGCCCTTTCCCAAAAGACCCTCCTCTCACTGACTCTTAGATCCAGACTCTTTTTGGATCCTAAAATGTCATGGGAAGAGCCTTTGGGATCATCTAATCCAACTTCTTCCTGAAACCCAGGAAAGTGAATTAGCTTGTCTAAGGTCACAGCTGGGAAGGAAGCAAGCATGTATTAAGTACAAGGTCTTGTGCTTACCACTTTACAAATATGATTTCATCATAGAATACTGGACCTGGAATCAGGAAGATCTCAGTTCAAATCCGACCTCAGATACTTACTAGCTGTGGGACTCTGAGCAAGTCACTTAACCCTGTTTGCCTCTGTTCCTCCTCTTTAAAAAATGGAAACATGCTGGCAACAGAAATGGCAAACCACTCCAGTATCTTTGCCAAGAAAACCCTATGGATAAAGTCCATGGGGTCAAGTAGAGTCAGACACAACTGAACAACAACTCTGGAAGGCAGGTGCAATTATTATCACCATTTTACAATTGAGGAAACTGAGGCAAACAAAGCATTGTAGTAGTATAGCTGGGGAAAGATGTCTCAGATATATTAGAGAAAAAACAAGCCAGTCTGTAACTGAGTACTAACATATTGGGTGCAGAAAGTAAGTGGTCAGAAAGAGGGGAAATCTGTATGGAGAGGAGGGGGAATGACCTCGAGACAATTACCACCCTTCACTAGTCCTCAGTTTCCCTCCCTTGTAAAATGAAGGTGTTAGGGTCAATTATCTTTAAGGTCTCTTTCAACTTTAATATTCCATGCCACTTTTTTGTTTATTATTTATGCTTTTAAAAATTTATTTTGAATGTAAATACACACAGACCCAAAAAAAGAATATTTCCATGTACACAGCATAATATAAAAAGAGGATTTAATATAAAATCATGAATTTCTATTTTCTGTTTACTTTTTTGAAAAATTATGTAATAAATACTACACATCGCTTTCAAAGCTACCCTACTTTTCTGTTCTTCCTTCTAAATTATCTTTTGTTCCCTGCTGTGCGCTTTTTTTTCCTCTCTCCCTTCCCATCCATGCTTCTGCATTGTTGGCCTTGAGCAAAAGGGACCGTTGCTTTTATTTTTTTCTTCAACCAGTTAAAAAAAATTATGATTTTATTCTTGAAATAACAAAATTTTTAAGTCACCTGTCCCTCTTGCTACCAGATCCCACAAGCAGGGAACAATTAATAGAAAAACAATAATTAAAAAAACAAATCCCTCAGTGGATATCTGTGTAGTCTGGCAAATTGGCTCAGCCATGGCAATGGTATTAGCCATGAGGGGCTCTGACTTTAATAAGCCCCTTCCCCGGGGACCAGGAAATGTGGATCTTGTGGCTTTTAAGACAAGAGTAATCTTGCAGCGAAAGGAGGTACTGATCTTTTTCCCAGATGAGAAAGGAGAGAGAAACTCTTTGCAGATCTCAAAGCAATTTTCCTCTGAAAGTGAGGGGGGGTGGGGAAGTATGGGAAGATGGTCAGCTAAACAGTCACCTGAAGCCTTTCTGGGAAAAGAGAGGTCAATGAATTGGTCAACAAGCAATTATCAGATATCTGCTGTGAGCCAGGAACTGTGCTCAATGAGCGAGATACAGACAAAAATGAAAGTCCCTGCACTGACCGGACCTCTATTCTCTCAGGGAAAATAATATGTAGATGCCTAGATCTCACACACACACACACACACACACACACACACACACACACACACATATACACACACAGTGGTTCAGAGTTTGACAGAAAGATTGGAAATCACTTTGGCCACTACATGGAGGATAGATTGGGGAAGGCTTGACTTCTAGGCAAGGAGACTCATTAGGAGGTTATTACAATAGTCCAAGAAGAGACAAGGCTGAAACAATCCACTTTGGGATGAAGTAGGGCAGGTTTAACAACACAACACTAATAACAATAATTCCTTTAAGGTGTGAAAAGTGCTTTACATATACTATTCCATTTGATCCTCAGGACAAATCTATTCAGTCGGCCATTTTAGTCTTTTTTACAGATGAGGAAACAGAGGCTGAGAGGGGTTAAGCCACTCTACCAGAGTTCCACAGCTAATAAAGGTCTGAGCTAGGTAGGTGGTGAAGTGGATAGAGTCTCAGGCCTGGAGTTCAAATCCGACTTCAGACACTCACTATCTATGTGACCCTGGGTAAGTCACTTTAACCCTGTTGGCCTCACTTTCCTCATCTGTCAAATGAGCTGGAGAAGGAAATAGCAAACCACTCCAGTATCTTTGCCAAGAACACTCCAAATGGGGTCACGATGGAAATGACCACATAACAAGTGTCTGGGGCAAGATTTAAACTCAAGTCTTCTTGACTGCAAGCCCAATGTTTTATCCACTGCAGCTACATGTAACCACAAGAAGAGATGAAGATCTCATGGTAGAAAAGGAGGGCATTCCAGGTAGGAGGAGAAAGTAGGGTAGTGTAGTTGAAAGAGCATAGCTACGCTCCTCCAGCAGCCCTGGCCTGGATCAGACCAATATGTTTCCTCCTAGCTTTCCTCTAGCCTGGGGCTTAGCAACACCCTGCTGTCTACTGCTGCCCTGTATCCCCTGCCCCTCATGGGGGTTGACCTCCTCTTGGAATCCACCTACTCTGTGAGAAAGAGCTCTGGAAGGGAAGCAACCACCACCTGTTCCCTCTAGAAATCCAACAACACAGAAAAAGGGAAGCCCAGGAGAGACGGACTCCCTCTTCTTTCCCAGCCAGTCCTAAAGGAGGGATAGTATGCCTGGAGAGTAGGCAGTTTATTTCCACTTGGGAGATGGAGGTTCTGCTCCTGACCCCACTGTGGGCCCTTGTCAGGGCCCTCCTGCCCAGGGTTCTACGTGGTGATTAATATGTGTCAACAATTAGGAGCTTTTCCGGGAGACAGGCCAGGCAAGAAACCTGTGTCACTGGTCCTGAAACACCTCATGGCTTGGTAATTTTCCCTGGTTCAGACCTGAAGGACCCCTAGCTTATTTAGCCTGGTCAGGTCTAAAAAATCTTAAATGATACCTTGAATGACATTTTTATTGTCTTGCCCAATTTACTAATAAATTTTGTTTTGACAAAGATAAACATAAAACCACGAAGTATACTCCCTGAAAATAAGCAAAACAGAAAAAGAGTAATTGAAATTTATGGGTGTTCATGCAATTGTAAACTTGGATGTTTCATTGTTAAAATAAAGCATGATACGTTTAACCTTTAAAAAAAACAAAACAAAACAATTAGGAGCTTTTTTGGAAGAAAAGAGGAATTTCAAGGTGGGATTATGGTTGAGATCCAGTTGGAACTCCAGGCTTCCCAGTGAGATTCCAGCCAGAGCCCAAGCCTGAGTGTCTCAGTGGCCTAACCCAGGCTCAGAATATAAGGAAACCCCTCACCTCCCTTGGTCCCTGGTTTTCCTGGATTTACAATCTGTTGGTCAGCCAATCAATACTTATCAGGTCCAGAAGTCCTAGTGACTACTAGGCTACAGTTCTTGACTTCAGGGAGTTTCCAAGCTAGCAGACAGCGATAGGCCAAAATGGGGAGGGAGGGACAAGGGAAGGGAAAGAGCATTTATATAATGCCTGCTATGTTCCAGGCTGTAGCTAAACACTTTTCTACAGATATCTCATTTGATCATCACAACAGCCCTCCTAGGTAGGGACTGTTATTCTTCCCATGTTACAGTTGTGGAAACTGAGGTAAAAAGAGGTTAAATGACATGCCTAGGATCCTACAGCTGAAGCCAGATTGGAACTCAGGTCTTCCTGATTCCACCAGCTGCCTCTGGACAAGGCGATGGAGTGGAGGGGGGCGTAATAAATATATCAGCAGGTAAGTGACGAAAACCTACACTTGTTTGGCCATATCAGTGGTGTCCAACTCTTTTGGGGGTTTCCCTGGCAGAAATAGTGGAGGGGTTTGCCATTTCCTTCTCCAGCTCATTTTACAGATGAGGAAACTGAGGCCAGCAGGGTTAAGTGACTTGCCCAGGATCACACAGCTATAGCTTTGCATCAACCAAAGAAGCATTCCTATATGACAAGGTTCTCTTGAGGTCTCAAAAAAGTCTGAGAGCTTCTATACAATGCAAGGTAATGAATAGAACATTGAATCTGGAGTTGGAAGACCTGAGTTTGAACATCGGCTCAGTCACATGCTATCTGCATGACCTTGGATGAGTCAATCCCCCATCTAGGACTTGGTTTCCTCTTCTGTAAAAGGAAAAAGTTGTAGTAGGTGATCCTGGATCAAATTTCACATGATCTGTGGGGCTTTGAAAGTCCTTTAGTACCTGGGCCCCTTCCTATACCCAGCCTTCTCTCACTGCCTTCGGCAAGTTGTGCACACATCTTAGAAGGTGAGCTCCTTGAAGACAGGGAATGTGCTTGAGCCTTTCTCTCCATCCCCAGGCCTTGGAACAGTACCTCACAGACATAGTAACGCATAAGTGAGTGCCACCTGATTGATCTGGATTCCCTGGCCCCACACTTTGTGACTCTGCATGCATGTGTCATTGTCAGGGTACATACATGGAGGCAAAGGACTCATGCTTGTCCCTCCTAGGAGGAAGCCTGTGTGAGGGCTACAATCTACCAACTCCCATCTCTGCCGTTGCCAAACACCCCCTCCCTGGCACAAGAGAAGCACAGTGACAGAAGGATGTCTCATCCCCTTGACAAGCTCTTGCTCAGGGCGCTACCAACATCCCAACAGCCTGGGGAATTTGTATGCTCTTTCCCCACAAGCAGTTCCCTTGGGACCAGAGAGGAAGTGGAGGAAAGGCTGAAGGAGGGAGGAAGGAACCTTAACAAGACAGCAGCAGTGTAAGGTCGTTTCTGGCTCCAAATCCTATGATTTTTATCTTCCTTTCCTATCTTGGCAGGAGAAAAGAGGTGCAAATAAACTATGGGCCCAATGCAGAAACCTACCCATTCGGGATTTTTTTGGTTTGTTTGTTTGTTTGTTTTTTTAGTGTCTTCTTTGACCAGGAGGGGATCTTTACCCTGACCTCAGGACCAAGTCTGTTAAGGGACCAAACCCTCTGCTCTCAGGGAGCTCCTATTCTACTGAGGGACAGAGGATCTCTGCTTTTGGGGAGCAGAAACCCATCAATCTGCTAGGCTTAGCACACAAACCCAGGCACAGAAAACAGAAACCCAAATGTGGGTTTCATGAATTGTATCTGCAGATGCTGAAATGATGCTGGATAGAATTAGGGAAAGCTTTTGGGAGGAGGTAAATTCTGAACTTAATTTTGAAAGTGGGAAAGGACATGGTTTGGCCTGGCCTTGGCTTGGTGACAGTAAAGAGAGCAGAGCAGAGGAGAGGAGAGAAGAGGAGAGGAGAGGAGAGGAGAAAGGAGAGGGGGAGGGAGACAGGGGAAAGGAATGGCGGGAGAGGGAGAGAACTAGGTGGTGCAGTGAGTAAGAGGGCTTAGCCAGGAGTCATGAAGACTTGAGTTCAAAGCTGTCCTCAAATGTTTACTAGCTGTATGACCCTAGGTAAGTCACTTACCTTTTTGCCTCAATTTCCTTATCTGTGAAATGGGGCTAATAACAGAATCTCTCTCATAGCATTATTGTGAGGATAAAATGAGATAATAATATTTGTAAAATGTTTCTCTTTATAACTACTATTATTAATAAACTTGTGGAAACTGAAGCGGGGTGAGGTATTAGGTAGCAAGAGGGGAGAGAGCTGGTGCTGAAATAGTGCTTTAGGGTTTACACAGTGCTTCAATGTGTATTACCTCATTTGAGACTAAGAGAGGAAAAATCATTTGCCTGAAGTTATACTGCTAGTGTCTGAGAGAGAATTCACACTCAGGTCCAGCACTCTAGCCACAGAGTCAATCGACTAACAGGCTTTTTAAAGTGCCTACTGTGTGCCAGGCACTGTGTTAGGTTCAGTATTTGAAACAAAAATAAAACATTGGCTGCTCTTCAAGAACTGACATTCTGTTTGAAGAGACCATACACACACACACATACACACACACACACACACACACATCTAAATGCGTACAAAATAAAGAGATAGAGACTAGATCTGAGATCTCCTCAGCATTTGGAATTCTCAGGTGGTGAACCTCTCTCTACCAAGGCAGGTCAGTAACTTATAGTCTTAGACAGTTTTGTCTCGAAGACAGAGCTTTGAGAGGTTGGTTAAGTGACTTGTCCAAGGTCACACAACCTGTACGTATCAGAAGTGGGACTTGAACCCAGCTCCAAGGCCAGCTCTCTCATACAGGTGATCAATATAAGGTAGTGGGGAAAGGGAGGCACTACTGGCTGAGGGGATTAGGAAAGGCCTTGTGGAGGATGTGCTGTGTGAACTGGGCTTTGAAAGAAGGTGAGGGGGAAGGGACCACGTTCCAGACATAGAATACCCACACACCCCTGCACACCAGCCTAGAGGTCCAAGACTAGGCTCTCTCACTACTAGCTAGCTCTCTGACCTTGCCTGTCACTTTGCATCTCTGAATTTGTTCCCTCACATGAAAAATGGTACTGAAAATGGGTGGCTATGAGGAAAAAAGTGCTTTGTAAGTATAATATCAGCTTACCTTTGCAGAGCACCACAAGATCTTCAGAGTACATCCATCGCCATGACCCTGTGAAGTAGGTAGTATAAATATTATTCTCTCCATTTTACTGAAGTTTATAAACTGTGCAATTTCACAGAAATGAGTTATTATCATTCTTACCCCTCGAGATCAGCAGGGAGGGAAAGGTCACTTAGTTCCAGCCTCCTCTCTCCCCTCCAACTCCCACCCCATTTCCAGACCCCATCAGAACAATCAGAGATTTCCCCCACCCTACAGGTCACTAGGGTCTGATTCAGAGTCTTCTCTGCTGCTTCCTATGTGTGAGACCTTGAGCAAATCACTGTATCTCTGCAGGCCTCAGTTTTTTCTTCTGTGAAAAGGAAGATATTAACTAGGTAACTTCTAACATCCCTGCCAGCTTAAAAATCTTATGTTGCTCTGGTACAAACATGTCTTGCAGCCTTGGATGGGCCACTTACCCCTCGGCTTCCTTACCTATAAAATGAAGGGACTGGACTAGAAAACCTCTATGGTCACTGCCAGGTCACGGGCTCAGGACTATGAATCACATTGCATCCCTGTTTCTTGACTATAAGAGGAGAAAAGTGAGAGCCCAGACTCCCCCTCAGCCTCTAATTGCTAATTGAGTTTTCAATTTCCCCATGATACAATCCCTCTTCCCAGTGTCCCTCTCCAGAAGCTGCCAATGCCCCGGGTGGGAGGAGAGTGGGGTGACAGTGCCATTATTTGGAGGAGAGGGTTGGGCTTCTAAACCCCAAAGGGGCCAGTCCCTTTCCCCTCCCTCCTGAAAAACCAGGCATTATCTGGCTACCTCAGATAATGGTCACTGACATCACCTACGTGGCCATCCTCCACTGCATCCCCCCTCCCCATTAGATGGTCTGCCCCATGGCTGCAGAATCTTTCTTCAATGAACCCCTTCTGTCCTGCTGGGTCTGCAGAGAGGAGTGTGCAGTGGGAGGGCCCAGAGATGGGAGGGGTACAGGAGGGTATGTGATGTAAGGGGATCGGTCCCTCTCTTTTGGGTAATAGCTCTAGGAAGCTTTCTGCACACAACCCCTAGCAGGTTTTATTGACTGATGCTGGGATGGCTGTTGCCACGGCAGCAAGAGCTCCCACTGCAGTGGAGGATGGTGGGATACTCAGGGGATGTGAAAGGAATATAAAAAGAGCCAGAGAAGGGAGAGGTCGCTTTAGGGAGTGTCTGAAAGTTCCAAGATGCAGAGATGAATATTTAAAGGAGCAGCACTGTGAGACTGTTGGGGTCCTTCCAGAATTTCTGGCTAGTGCCAGCAGAGACACAAAGAACACGCAAATGAATCTGCATTGAACAAATAAGTAAAATGGACATTCAAGGCATATCTCAGTAGGCAGGTGTCTTCATTGTATAAGGAACAAGTCTAAGGGTAAGGCAGAGTGGAAGGTGGTGACCTGTCTTAATTTGTTCAGGAGAATTTTTTAGAGGAATTTGGATTTGAGGAGTTGTTAAAATGAAGGAAGGGGAAAGACCTGGGAATAGGGCATAACTTGGGAGAAGACTTAGCAGGATGAAGAGGAAAAGTTAGAGGGAGAAGGTCATAGAGAGGAGGGAGTAGAGAGGGAGAAGAGAGAAGAGAGGAAAGGGGATGGGGAAGGAAAGGGAGGAGAAGAGAAGAGGGGAAAGGAAGGTGAGAAGAGGATAGGTAAGGAGTGGGGAAGGAAGGAGAGAAGGAAAGGATAAGAGAGGAAAGGAGATGGGATGAAAGGAGAGGGGAGGAAAGGAGAGAAGAAGGAAGGAGGGGAGGAAGAAAGGAGAAGAGAAGAAAGGAGAGGATAAAGGAGGAGAAGGGGAAGAGAAGAGAGAGGAGGAGAAAGGAAGACAAGAGAGGAAAAGGGTAATGCTGTGTAATTTGGAGCTGAAGCAACTTTAGAGCTCATCTAGTCCGACACCCTCATTTTACAGATGAAGAAACTGAGTCAGGGAGATTAAGTGACTTTCACAGCTTCTCCCCGATAGTATGTGGCAGATCTAATATCCATAGCCAGGTTCTCTGTCCTCAGAATCTACTGCTATTTCCATTGCAGCACCCAGCCTCAAGGGCATTCTGCTGACCACCTTCAAGAAAGAGGACCTTGAGTTTGATCCAAAAGAAGTCATGAAAGGAAAATGAAAGGGGGGTCAGGGAAAGCACATTGTGGTGGCCACAGTAACCTGCCCAGTCCATGGCTTCCCAAGGAGACAACGGATCATGACTAAGAGCAGAACATGACCAGTGATTCCCACTACTGAATTAAAGCTCTGACCAATCTTAATCATTATCATTTATACAATTTTACAGCTTAGTAATAATAGCATTTCTATAGTACTTTAATATTTTTAAAACATTTTCAATTCATTGTCACAGTTGGTCTTCATAACAGCTCTGTGAGTAGGGCAGATATGATCATCCCCAGAGTGGAAAGGGCCCCAGGAGTAGTAAGCAGGACATCTGGGTTCTGCTCATACATCACTGTGTGATCTCAGGCAAGCCATGGAACTTACCTCTCTGGGTCTGAATTTCCTCATCTGCAAAAAAGGTTTCATGGTCTCTTTCAACTCCAATAAGCTGTGATTCTCTAGATGAGAAAACCAAGGCAGAGAGGCCAAATGCCTCTCAGTTTTAAGCCTCTGCTCCCCGGTCCTGTACCCCTAAACTCCATTCCAGATGCTTCCTGTCCCCACAGCCTCCCTCTCCTCTAACCCCATTTCTCCATATCCCCTTCCCCGAAACAGAGACCTCATCTAGAAAGGGTTTATTTACACAGGAAAAGAGTAAATTCCCAAACTGTGCAGGAGGTATGAAGACAATCAGAGCGCTAACAGCATTATCTGTCCAGGACCTAACTGGAAGCTTCTCAAGCTTCACAAATAGGCCCAAGTCTGGCTGGTTTCCCCTGCCCTTATTACAAAGCCACTTTGTTTCTGTTTTCCTCTCTGATCCCCCCTCCCCATGCTCCCTGCTCGTTCCTGGGATGCCATTTCCTTTCCCAATAATAAGGAATCCCTGGGATGCCTTGATTTCCCCCAGCATGCTCTTTGCCTTTTTAGTCCATTGATAACTTCAAAATTCCAAGTCATCCCATCCCCAACCATCCCCAGTCAATCATGAAGACATAGTAATATGTCCCTGGCTACTCCTCCCACACATTCAATAAACATTTATTAAACAATTACTGTGTGCCAGCTACTCTCCTAAGTGATGGGAAAACAAAACAAAACAAAAACCCACAAAAATTATCCCTGCCTTCAAGCAGCTCACATTCTAATGGAGGGGACTACATATAAATGATTAGGTATATACAAGTTATATCCAGAGAAGATGGGAGAGAATCTCAGAGGGGAAGGCATTAGCAGCTGGATGGATCTTGTAGAAGGTGGGATATGAGCTAAGATTTAAAGGAAGCCAGAAGTAAGGAGAGAGCTTTCCAAGTGTGGAAGAGAGCCGAGGCTAAAGGGAGGAGGTGGGATAAGGAGTATGGTGTACAAGGAATGGCAAACAGTTGAGTTAGGTTGGATTGAAAAGTGTATGTAGGGAGATGACATGGGCAGACCTGTGCTTCAGGAAAATCACTTTGGCAGGGAGTAGGGAGATACTGGAGGCAAGATTATTTCAAGAGTCCAGACAAAGGGTAGTCTGAATCTAGGCTGAACTAGATTAGTGGCTGTCTCAGTAGGGAAAAGAGATATGGATAAGAGAGATGAGGTGAAGGTAGAGATGACAAGACTTGACAACAAATGAGTCTGTTGTGTGAACAAGAGGGAGAACGGAAAGATGAGGCTGAGGTTCTGAGCCCGGGGAGTCAGGAAGGTGGGAATGCCCTTCAATTCAGTAACTAACAGTAATAATAAAGTTTGGAAAAGGTAAAGGTTTAACGGGAAAGATCATGAGTCCTATTTTAGAGGCGTTGAGTTTGAGATGCCTACTAGACATTCAGTTAAGTGGTGCAGTGGTTATAGAATACCCCCCCAGGCCTGGAGTCAGGAGAATCTGAGTTCAAATCTGACTTCAGACTTTTACCAGTCGAGTCACTTAATTTCTGTTTGCTCATCTGTAAAATGAGGGCAATAATAGCAGCTACCTCCCAGAGTTGTTGTGAAGATCAAATGGAATAATCATTATGAAGCGCTTAGCACAGTGCTTGTCTACAAGGCAGTTAGTCACACAGGATCATAGCTCAGGAGAGCGAGACTAGGACTGGGGGTATAGATTTAGGGGGGACTCATCTGCACAGAGATGGTCATTTAACCCATGGGTATTATCAAGATTGCCAAACGAGACAGTATAGAATGAAAAGAGAAGAGGGCCCAGGACAGAGTCTTCCAGGGAAAGGGTTCCCACAGTTAACAAAGCATGGATGAAGACCAAGGAAAGGGGAGGGTCAGACAGTCAGCAGATGAATCAGGAGGGAGCAGGGTCATGAAAATATAGAGAGGAAATAGAATCCAGGAGAAGATGTTCCTCAGTGTCAAATGTTATAGATGCAATGTTCTAGGCCTCAGTGGCATCATTAGAATATTCAGATTATACAGAGTTATCAGGATTGTAGAACAGGAGAGGCCCCAGGAATCTTCTCGGCTGGCTAACTTCCTGACTGTAAAGAAGAAGCCAGAGAAATTCAGTGACTTGTTCAAGGTCACAGAATCATAGTTTTACCTGGAAGGGAGCTAAGAGGTCATCAAGGCTGACCTCTACATTTCACAAATGAGTAACTTGCCCAAGGTCACCCAGATGCTAAGGGGCAGAGCTAGGATTTGAACCGTGGTCATCTGATTCCAATCCAGTGCTTTCTAATACCACAATGGTTCTTAGCAAGTAAATGACTGTTTCAGAAATGACAGACAATGTCTATTTTGAGATGTGCTTGTTAGCTGATACCCTCTAGATCAGAAATGATCCTGGTGTTGGGAAGTGATTGAGTGAAGAGAATGAGAGAAAAGGAGTAAGGCAGGGTCCTTGGGGCAGTGAGACAATGCAGTGTGGTGATTTGGGTCCCCAAGTTCTTTTCACTTCATACATGTCAGTGAACTGTTTACATAACTTCCATCATTTATGTCCCTTTGGGCATATGCATGGCACACGTATGATCATAACTGCGTGTGCATGCATGGTGTGTATATATACATGCATGTGTCTACATGTATATACATGTGTCTTGTGTGCCCCACTAGACCACAAATTCTGTGGGGGCAGGAATCCTGTCTGGTGTGTCCAAGTCACCCCAATGTCCTAGCATGCCCAACACCAATGGGGAACTGATCAGCAAGGAGCTAATGAGCCAACTCAGTCTGCTGGGGTAGCCAACATTTTGGAGACTGTTTCCTTTCCTTGAGAGGGGTTGCAAAACAAAGATTGGGAATCCAGTCAAACATCCACCCTATCCCCATTCCCAGCTTTCACAATCCAGGAAATCGTCATGTTCACTGTTTCCATTTTGTGATCTCCTAAGTATGAGTGGACCCTTCACCCTGCACACACACTACACTACATCCCTCTAACACCCCCACAAGTTCAAAAGGACACACTGTTCCTTCACAGGGACTGCATAGCCAAAGAAAAGAGCTGACTGGGGCAAGGCAGGGAGGACAACTGGGGAGAAATTTAGTAGCTGAGCCGAGGACTCACTGGAGAAAGGGGCCAGTCTGACGGCAATGAGTCAAGAGAGAGGATGTTATAGTCCAAAGGAGAGATGACACTCCCGTCGACCCCCTTGGCTTAGAGAGGGTTGGGGAACCTGCGGTCTCAAGGCCACATGTGACCCTCTAGGTCCTCAAGTGCAACCTTTTGACTGAATCCAAACTTCGCAGAACAAATCCCTTTAATAATAGGATCTGTTCTATAAAACTTGGACTCAGTCAAAAGACCACACTCAAGGGCCTAGAAAGCCACATGTGGCCTTGAGGCTGCAAGTTTCCCATCCCTGGCCTAGACCATAAACATGACTCCAAAAATGAAGGACAAAAGTAAACACAGAAGAGAGAAACAGTCTCAGAAAGTGATTAACTTTTCTCTCCATCTCCTCTGTGATCTCAGTAAGAAAGGGATTGAAGAGATTTAGGTTAGACTACAGCAAGAACTTCCATAACCTTGGTTAATTCTAAAATATGACCAAGGAAAACCTCTAATCCTTATTGCTTATAAAAATTTCAAAATAGGAGGCAACCCTACCTGGCTGAGCTGAGGTGTAGTTTTGTATGGAAGCTGAGGAGTAAATGAAATGTTCTTTGTCAGGTTCTACCATCATGAAGACTTTTGATAGGTTGAGATTTAACTCCTAGTTGTCTATAAGGTGAAGAGGGACACTGTAAAAGAGAGGAACCCTAAGACTGCAAGCCCAAAATGTCTGTGGCCCTGAAGCGCTGTGTCCCCCTTACTTCCTTACTCTCTCCTGGGATTGCCCACCTCAGAGAAGTCCTTCTAGATCAGTCTCAGTATCACAGAACCTCAAATCAGCAGAAACCTCAGAGGTCATCAAATCCAACACACACCTGAACAAGAATCTCTTCTTGCCCACTGGTGAGAAATGATCATCCAGCCTTTGTTGGAAGACCTCTGACATGGGGGTGGAGGAGAGATCCACCAACTCCAGAGGTAGCCCATGCTATTTTTTACCAGCTGCATTTCATTACGATAAACTTAAAATTGTCTCTTCATAACTTCCACTCCTTGCTCCTAGCTCTGTCCTCCAGGGCCACACAGTGTAAGGGTAACCCCTCCCTCATGTTCTTTCTATAAATACTTGAAGATAGCCATCATGTCTTCTAAGTCTTCTTTTCTCCAAGCTAAACATCCCTGATCCCTTCAATCAGCCCATGGCATGACCTCAAGACCAGTCATCATCCTAGTAATCATCTTCTAGAATAGATGCTCTCCAGTTCATCACTACCCTTCATAAATATGGTGCCCAGAATTGAACAGAATGCCTCAGCTGTGGTCTGACCACAGAAACCAAAAACCCGGAAGAAAAGAAATTTGAGTTTTCATATGGAGTTTGCCATTCTCAAACATGCGATCTTATTCAGTCAGCCTTTCTGAGCCTTGGTTTCCTCATCTGTAAAATGAGGTGGTTAGATTAAATGATTCCTCAAATCCCTTCCATGTCTAACACTTAGATTCTGTTATTCTATGATGCCCTTTTCCAATGTTTAACATTCAGATTCTATAAATGATGCCCTTTACCAATGTTGTACTGGTGAATGTTTAACAATCAACTCTCTGAAATAAAAATGTACGCATGCCATACTTTAAAGCTTAATATACCTTATTAAAATTTTCTCCATCACTTTATTAAATCTAGACAATCAACAGAACCATAATCCAGGCCCCAATCTGTAGCATTTGACAATTTTTGACATATAAATGCTCACCATGAAAATTTAACAATTGGGTAGGAGCTGATCTCAACACACCTGAGTTTTCCTCACAGCTTTGTGTCACTCAAGGTAGAAGGTGTAATGGAAATAGTTTTACTAATTTAAGATCAGGTTCACAAAAATGAAATAATATTTACATTTATATGACTTTACCTCACAATAACCCTATGAAGTATCATCCTCCCTGTTTTATACAGATGAAGAAAGTGAGACTTTGTCTTTGACTCCTCCCTCTCCTCTCCTTTTCAACAGTCAGTCCCCAAGACCTGACCCTTCCTTGCTGGATCAGCAGTACTACACCATCCCTCTCTGATCCTCTTTCCTCTTCCTTGTAGTTTTGCTTTCTGTACTTACTGTTTGTGGGGCCAAGTGGGAAAATTTGAGTAACATCTAGGCACTGCACAGTTTTCTGTTTCCTTATTAGCCCTCCCCTGTTCACTCATTTTCATGGTTAATACTTGGGATAGTATTCAAGATGACGAGCACATATTCAATGTCTTGAGTTCTGAAGTCTTGTTCATGTGTGAAAACACCATCTTAGAGAGAGGCAAGTTCCCACATGGAATCTGGTCCCTTGGTCTGGCCTTCTCTAGGGTCAAATTTTAGGAAGTCCCAGCCATCTGCTAAGCCCATTCAATAAACTGGAAATCTTACTTCTTCCTAACCCCCCACATCCATGCAGCATCATGAAACAGTGGGAAAGGAAGAGTTTTTGAAGAGTATTTGGAGTCAGAAGACCTGAGTTCAAATCCCAATTCTACATCTAATTATGGGACCATCCCTTAGTCTCCTTTGACAAATCCTCATCCAGATCACATGATATAATTATACATGTCCCACAGGGTTCTGTCCTAGGCCCTCTTCTCTTCTCTCTCTGTATTCCTTCACTTGATGATCTCATCAGCTCTCATGGATATAATAATTACCATTACCATTACTGACAATTTTCAAATCTACCCACCCTGCCCTAATCTCTCTTGTTGATCTCTAATCTCACATCACCTGGATTTACAGTAGACATTTTTGACTCAACATGTCCAAAACCAAATTGATTAACTTTTCCCCTAAACCCTCTCAACCTCCTACTTTCACTACTTAGAAGGTAACACCATCTTCCCATTCCCTCAGTCTCGAAACCTAGGTACATTTGTCAATGCCTCACTATCTCTTACCCCTCATATCCAATCTGTTGCCAAGGTCTGTTAATTTTACCTTGTCGGTATCTCCCAAATACTCCCCCTTCTTTCCTCTGACTCAGCCACCACCCTGGTGCAGGCCCTGGCAGCTAGGTGGAGCGGTGGATAGAGTGCAGAGTCTGGGGTCAGAAAGACTCATCTTCCTGAGTAGAAATCCAGCTTCAGACACTCATTAGCTGTGTGATCCTGGACAAGTCACTTAACCCTGTGTACCTCAGTTTCCTCATCTGTAAAATGAAATGGAAATAGCAAACTACTCCAGTATCTTTGCCAAGAAAACCCCACACGGAGTCACCAAGAGTCGCACATGACAGAAGAACAACAACAGAACTGCCAGTGGGTCTGCCTGCCTCAAGTCTCTCCTCACTCCATTCCATCCTCCATTCAGCCACCAACATGATTTTCCTAAACGGCAGGTCTAACCATGTCACACACACCCCCAATACAATAAACTCCAGTGGTTCCCTATTGCCTTCAGGATCAAATGCAGAATCCTTTGTGTGATGTTTCGTAACCTAGCCCCCTTCTACCTCCTTACTCTCCACCACATACTCTTCAATCCAGGGATACTGGCTTCCTTGCTATTCTATAAACAAGACACCCCATCACTAGGCTCTGGGAATTTTCCCTGACTCTCCTCCAAGCCTGGAATACTCTCCCTCTTCATCTCTGCCTGCTGATTTCCTTGAAGTCCCAATTAAAATCTCATCCTCTATAGGAAGCCTTTCCTAGCCCCTCTTAATTCTAGTGCTTTCTGTCTTAATTTTTTTCCTGTTATCCTGTATCCAGCTTGTTTGTGCATCTCTATTTGCTTGATATCTCCCCCATATGATGGTGAGCTCTTTGAAGGCAGAGATTCTTTTTTGCCTCTTTTTGTATCCTTAGCACATAGCAGATGAGTAATAAATGTTTATTAACAGACAGACAGACAGACTAGGACTATAGTTTTGGGCAAGTGACTATCTCTGAGCTTCAGTTCACTCCTCTGTAAAACAAGGGCATTGAAAACAACCTCAAAGGTCCCTCCCAACTGCAGATCTTTGTGCCTCTGAGCCATGAGCTTGGCACTCTGTCCTGTGCTGCCTTAACACATGACAAACACAGAACTAAACCAGGCCCTCCCTCCTTGAGCTCATCTCTTGCCAAATCCCAGCCAACCCCTTTTCTGTTCTACTCTGCTTTCAGTATCTTTTGTCCCATCTGCCCTCTCTAGGCCCGATCTATTGTCTGTTGTGTTTTTACATGGAAGGTAGAATAAGCTACCACCTTCTTCTGCCTGCCATGTCCTATAGCTCTTCTCCATTGCGTTGTAACTGAAAGCTATTTCTTCCAAGAAGTCTTCCTGATTTTATTACTTGCTTGTGCTCCAAGCTATCAGTAACCTCTGACTCACCCTTGCCCTTCCCTTCTGCTTCTGGCAGGACCAAAAGAAACCCATTCTTGAAAATAATCTTCTAACTAAATATTTAATTTTTTGATAAAAAAAAAATTAGAGCCTTTCTGCTTGGATCCAGAAGGCATGATAGGTGGGAATTACAGAGACAGATTTCAGCTATATGTAAATAAAGCCTTCCTAACCCTTGTACAAAGGGGGAACAGCCTTCCTTGATGAAGAGTGAGCTCCCCATCACTAGAGAATGTTCAAGTGGAGGTTGGAAGGTGTTGAAAGGATTCCCTTTCGGGGTACATATGGAACCAAATAACAACTGAGATCTCTTTTAGCTCAGATGATGCAGAGAATCCCATATTTAGAACCAGAAAGGGCTTTAGAGGTCATCTAGGTTTCTCATTTTATAGATGAATTAACTGAGGCCCAAAAAGGTTAAGTAATTTTTTCAGACTTCGTGACCTTAGAGAGTAGTGTCTGAGGACCCAGAGCATAGCGCTGTGGCTGGCACATAGTAGGCACATAATAAATGTTTACTGAATGACTAACAAGAAAAGAACAGACTTTACAACCACTGTTGGCAAAGCAATGAATCATCTCTTACCACCTCTACCTCTCCAACCCCAATTCTCTCTAGAGCCCTGGTATTCACTCATCTCAGAGCCATGTGTGGGAGGAGGGGAAATGAAATTGAGTCTCTTGATGTGTTTCTTTAACCTGCCTCCCTTGTGGACACAGGGTACACTCTTGCTGGCCACTTGTTCCTCTTCATCTCCTCTTGAACCACCTTCCCACACGGCCGCCAAAATCCAGACTGGTTCACATCTGTGACCTGAACATAAGTTGGGCACAAAGTCCTGGTTCTTCCTCACCTTATAAGAATAGCTTACCTTCCTTACAACAACCCTGTGAGATCAGCAGGGCAAGTATGATGATTCCCATTTTACAAATCAAGAAACTGAGACCTAGAAAAGGCAAGTGAATTGCTGAGGATCACATAAGAGGCATCCAGAGCCTGACTAAAACTGAGAACCTTTGGCTCCAGAACCAGTGCTCTCTTGGATGCTGCTTCCCTGAAGACCCCCTAGATCTTAACACACACCCCTCCCAATCTAATTTCCTTGTCTGGACATTGGGTTCTCCGCCATCCACCTGTTCTCACCTCCCACCACTACCCAGTTCAGCTGACTCCTTGGGGTGAAGCAGTCACTAGACTGAACTACACTTGGGCTCTCTCTCCTAACCACCCTTCTCCCCTTCCCTGTGGAGGTGACTTTCCAGACAAGACACACCCAGTAAGAAAGCCTAGGTATAGCAGTTAGCCTGGGAATGAGAGTGAGGGCACGTGGCAACAATGCCCAGAACTGACCCAAACCCCTTTGTGGCTTTTAGAGGAATCCTCTGCAGGGGTCTGGAGGGAGGAAGGCCAGCAGATGGGGAAAACCATCTTCCTGGTTATAAACCCCCCTCTCTCACCCTATTGCCCCTGGATTCTCCCCAACCTACCAGAACCCAGATCCCATTTTTCACCGCCCCCTCCTTGCCCCCTAGACGCCCTCCCCCAATCTCCCTGCCTCCTGCAGACAGACTCAGCCAAAATACGGGGCTGGGGGAGGCTGCGTGCCCTGCAGCTGCAGGACATAGCCTCGGCCGGCCTTCCAGTGCCCGCTTCTGTCTCTCGGCTGCTGAACGGTGAGAAAAAATGTTCCGATCCCTTATCGACCACCTCCCCGCTCCTACCCCGCCCCTCGGGCTCCCAGCTCCCAGACACCTCCCCCTCCCCGGGCCAGAAATAGATTTCTCTCTTGCTAGCTAGCTCGCTCGCCCTCTCGCGCTCACTCTTACCTCCCTCCCTTTCGTCTTTTTTTTTTTAAATCCCCTCCCCTCTTCCTCAGCGCTGAGCCCTGAGCATCTCTCCCCGCGGCAGCAGAGGCGAGCAGAGGGAGGGCGCTGGCCCCGGGTGTGAGGGAGCGCACGGAACAGCAGCCTCTGGGAGAGCCAGCCTCGGTCGCGGCCAGGCTTCAAAAGCCCAGTCCTCGCCGTGCGCCTGTCTGCTGCGGCAGCAATTCGGAGTGCCCGAAGGGCTGGGCATCTCTTCCATCCATCTTTTGATTTATTTTTATTTTTGTTTCTCCCTTTCTCTTCCCCACCCTTTCTCTCTTTCTCCCGCCTTCTTTTCTGCTCTCTCTCTCCTTTCACCCCGTTTTTTCTTTCCTCCCTTCGCCTCCTCTTCCTCCACATTCCCCCTTCCTCCTTTCCTTTTTCTTCTTTTCTCTCCTCCTCCTCGGCGCCCCTTGGTTCTTTCCCTCCCTCCTCTCTCTTCTCCCCCTTTCTCTTCTTATTCCTTCTCCTTCCATTCCTCCTCCTCTTCTCCCTTCGTGATTCCAGACGCCCGAATCTTCAATGCGTTCCTGGCGGGCAGGATGCTGGGCACCTCCCTCAAGAGCCTGCAACCCGATGTGGAACTGAGCGGCGGCGAGGGCTCGGAAGAACTCAGAGGCTTTGGCAAGAAGGCAGGCGAGGGCAAGAGCATGATGCCCAAGCGGGCCAAGCCTCCCGGCAGCGGGGTGGCAAAGGCCAGCGCCGGAGAGCTGAAGGTCTTCAAGTCTGGCAGCGTGGACAGCCGGCCTCCGCCGCCGCCGGCTTCCAACCTCCGCAAGCAGAAGTCCCTCACCAACCTCTCTTTCCTGACGGACTCGGAGAAGAAGATGCAGCTCTATGAGCCCCAGTGGAGCGACGACATGGCCAAGACTCCCAAGGGCTTCGGCAAGGGGGGGCCCAAGGGCCGGGAGGCGCCCCTCATGTCCAAGACGCTCTCCAAATCGGAACATTCACTGTTTCAGGCCAAGATGACCTCCGGTGGGGTAGCCAAGCCCCCGTTGGCCCCGCTGGCCCCGGGCCTGGGCAAGCCGAGTCGAATCCCCCGGGGTCCCTACGCTGAGGTGAAGCCCCTCAGCAAGGCCCCTGAGGCGGGTGTCAGCGATGACAGCAAGTCCGATGACGAGCTTCTGTCCAGCAAGGCCAAGGGGCAGAAGGGGACACCACCAGCACCCGCTGGCAAGGGCCAGGAGGAGCGAGCCTTCCTCAAGGTAGATCCCGAGCTTGTAGTGACTGTGCTGGGGGACCTGGAGCAGCTGCTTTTCAGCCAAATGTTGGGTGAGTGCCTTGTCTCCCTCTCTCCCAACCCCTACTGCCTTACCGTTCCCTTTGCCGAGTTGGAGAGTTGTATCTCGAAGTTTTGGGGAATGAGGGAGGCTGCAGCCCCCTACAATCCCCAAGGGTATCCCAAGGTAGGTTTGGTAGGGGTGCTCCATCAGGGGTGGGTATAGGGGGGCTTCTGGTGCCCGATGTGCAATGTTGACATGACACCCCTCCCCATCTGTGTTAATGGGACTGGAGCCTGACCCAGAGGAACTCCGACTTCCCTGAGAAGTGAGATTTGGGGCTTAGAGGAAGAGAACAGTGGGAGCCTAAGGGAAAGAGGAATCTGGAGAGGTGAGACAGGGAGTGGCTGTGTTTTGGAAGGGGTGGGGGAGATTCCCTACTTCCTCCTGCAGGCATCTAGTGTAAGCTAGTGTAATTTCCATGTCACTGGGAGTTGGGCTCCGACTCCAAGTGATAAGCTCTGCTGATGTGGACTTAATTCTCCACCTCTCATTCCTAGTCCTATTTTCTTTAAGGTTGGTGAAGGGGCCAAGATTTTCAATGGAGCTTTTTCCTCCTTTGCCCAGGAGTTTGGCCTTTAAAGAAAACAAGGAAGCAGGCACGAAGGAGGGAGTGTGGACACAGCCCCTGATGGCTTAGAACAATGCTTTCTTTGGCAAAGAAAGAAGAGATAGGCTCTATTGTTCTCGGAGCCCAAAGTGTCAATTTTTAAAAACCTAAAACACTTTGCTTGGGGAGGGGGGGAGATAATTCTTGCGGAATGGGAGTCAGGGATAGAACTTGGGGGTCAGGTGTGTATGGCAAAGCACCCCATATGGAGAAAGGGTGAGTGAGGCCTGGGCATGAGAGAGGGTACTTTAGAAGGAACAGCAAGACATTCTTGGAGGTCAGGTCTTACTTCATTGCAAAGAGACTTATCTTGGTACTGGGTGCTGATTTCCCGAGGGTGGGGGACTGGCGGGGAAGGGAGGGGGTGTGCCCATACTTCTGCGTAAAGGGGAAGGACTAAGCATGGGTTGCTATCTGAGTGACAGGGAAGGAGCAGGAATAGGGAGGGGATTCTGCCTGGAGAAGGGGGAATTTGGATTTCACCCCACTCCCTTGCAGCTCCTTAAGGTAATCCACTTGCCGGCTAAGTCAGGGAATCACCTGCCCAGAGACAAGAGGGATGAATTCAGTGACTTCTGGGCATCTCCTCATGTGACTTTTGAACAAGAAGAGACTATCTAAGAATAAGGGGAGTATTAGAGATGGACACGAGCCACCCTGTTCCTTTTAGTGACCTTTCCACCTGCTGCTCACAATGCTCATGTTAGAGAAAGACAAGGACTAATTGGCTAATGGCCTGAGTCCTAATCATACAGATTCAGAGAAGGCACTGGGCAGAGGTATCTGCAGAACAGTGGCAAGGGGGAGTGGTTTCCTGCCCTTTTAGGTATGGTATTGGCACATCTGCAGGTGCCAAGAGAAAGTAAGGGATGGAGCTACAGCAGGCATTGCTGAGAACTACTAGATGACTGGTGAGATGAGCTAGCCCTCCCCCACCTACCCCTTATTACTGGCTAATGTGATGACTCAACAGATCTGGCCTCAAATCTGTATTCTCCCCCCAAAAAATAATTGACCAAGAGGACAGGTCTCCAGGATATCCCCCATCTCCCACTGCCAGAACTGAAGCACATTCAATTTCTGTGATGGGGGAAAGCAACTGGTAATACCATTCAAAAATGGATTAAGCTTGGAAAGGTACCTAGAAATAAGAGGGAGGAGAAAGAGGAGATGCACACCTGTACATCTGGATAGCCCTTTTAGGTTATCAGAGCATAACTAAATGCATCATCTCATATATTTCTCACAATAGCCCTGTGAGGGAAGGAATATATTCTTTGTTCTCCTTTTTCAAAACTGAGAGCTAGGGGGTTAAGTGATGCCCAAGATCACCCAGCAGAACCAAGAGAGCCCAGATCTGCCTCCTGCTCTAGAATTCTTTGCAGACTAGATTTTGGAAGGCATGAGAATGGAACCTACAAAAACAAAGGTAGTTGGGGCAGAGAAGCTTAGATTTACCCAAGCAACTGTCAGCTCCCCACCCCGACCTCCAACCCCCTAGGGCAGGGGTGGGGGAGGTGCTGAATTTGTTAACAGGAAAGTGCCCCTCCTGGGGAGCAGAACTCTGGCTCATCCTAACTTTGTCCTAGGCTCAGCGTAGGTGTACTACCATTTACTAGAGGTCATTTCTGATTTTCCCATTTGCTAGTAGTCACCCACCCCCAAATTACTTTGATTACGTTTTGTATTTATTTACTCATATACATGTTTTCTCCCTTGTGAGTTCCTTGACCGTAGGGAGTACATCACTCTTGTCTTTGCATGGACAGCACCTAGCACATAGTAAGGAATGAATGAATGAGTGAATGAATTAATAAATGAATGAGTGAAGAGGAGAAAAGTAATCATTTATTGTTCCCAGTCAGAATAAGAGAATATTCTATTAGGATGCTAAGGAGTAACTGCAGGGTAATGGCAGGCTCTGAAGCTGAGATAAGAGCAAGGAGTTTGCGGGTATGGGAAGCCAGTGTCCCAGAAGCAGTGCTTCACGTCCTCTATTGTAGAAGGAGGAAGAAAAGGAGAGACTGCAGGCTGCAATTAGGGACCAGCCTGTATCCCATAAAGGTAATATAGGAGTCGAAGAAGAAGCCCTACAGAAGAGCCTATTGAGGCTACGGTGAGAAGTTCAGGGTCCAGGGTCCAGCGCTTATGAAGTTGGTTATTATTTCTCTCCTCCTAAAAAGCCAAGGTTGAGTTCTCAGGCCAAGAACCTGACAGCAGCCAAGTAATAAGGTCTGGAGTGGGTTACTAGGACAGCAGGCACCAAGTGAGAGGCTTTCTGGAATGAAAGGGAAAAGTGGGGCTGAAATCTGATCACTCTCTTCCCAGGAATCAGCTGGGGCCCAGATGCGTAAAGGATTACTCCCTCAGTCACCTTGAAATCAGCCAAATTGTTAGCAATCCAGCACTGGGAAAAATCCTGGGAAATTTGAAGTTGGGAAATAGAGTGAGGGGCCACAGAAACTACCCCACCCCAACAATTTTTTTGATTCATGAGGTTTCATGGTTCCAGGAAAGAGATGGGAGCACTGAGGCCTGGTCTAAGACAAGGCAAAAGACAAAATCCCCTATGCCAACATACTGTGTGACCTAGCTTAGTTATCTGCAAATTAGGAAAAGCCCCTCCCATTCTCTCTCTCTCTCTCTCTCTCTCTCTCTCTCTCTCTCTCTCTCTCTCTCTCTCTCTCTCTCTCTCTCTCTTTCCTCCCTTCATAGAGCGGGAACAAAGGCCTGAAAAGTACCCCAAATTCTACGGAAAAGAAAGTGGAGACATATATTGACTATTAATAAATGATGGTTAAATATTAATGATATTGATAGTGTGACATAATGTTTTTCCTACCTTAATGTTTAGAGCCAAAGCAAGTTCAGTTCCTTATACCTCACTACACATTCCACCTCTAGGCATACTGAGCAAATGGGAAAGCTGAGGGTGACTCAAGTTCCAAGTGTGGACATCCAGGAAGTTGAACATCCAGAACCATTCCCTAACAAGAAGGACCTTGTGGGTTTAGGGTTGCCATGGCAACATCTTTGTAGTCAGGCACCCAGGTCAAAATCCATTCATTGAATAATGTGGCCATATCTCTCTGGGTTTGAAGATCATTTCTAAGGTCTTTAAAAAGTCATTTTCATTTTGCATACCAAGGAAAATTTACTTTGAGATATCTTGGGTCAATGAAAGGAGAAAGAACTTCAGAAAGGTTAATTTTTGTGTTTCTAAGCTTGAAAACAGGGATTAGGTTTTTTTTGTTTTTTTTTCTTTTAATTCGGGTGTTATTGGATTTTTTTGTGGAGAGAGGGGTTGTTTTGTCTTTCTTTGTATCTCCAGTGCTTACCGAAGTAACTGGCACGTAATAGGTGCTTAATAAATGCTTATTGATGACTTTTAACCAACCAACAGTGTGGCCTAGTGGATAGAGAGCTGGCCTCAGATTCAGGATGCCATGGCTCAAGTACTGTTTCAAATGGACATAGTATGTGACCCTGAGCAAGTCATTTACCACCTCAGTGCTCTAGGCAAGTCTTGTGACCTGTGACTTGTCCAAGGATACACAAGGCGCAAAGCCAGGATTAGATCCCAGCTCTTCCTAATTCCAAATCCAGCATTCTTTCCACTGGGCCACTCTGCCTGGCCTCTCAGCCCTAGGAAGAAAATAAGTAATTTGTACAACCTGATTTGACAGATGATGACCCTCAGACCCAAGAGTCCTGGACGAATTTAGTTCTATCTCTGTCATTCTTGTAAGTGAGGCCACCTTTGATTTGTCTGGTGAGTTGGAGTACTACATGGAACCTTGGACAGGAATTGCTGAAACTCTGTCTTTAGACTTGCTGTGTGACCTTGAATAAATCTGTTTCTCTAGGACCCAGTAGCTAATGGATGAGGTGTGGAGAGGTGCGGTGGTGGCACAGTAATAACAACTTACATTGTGATAGCCCTTGAAGGTTTCCAAAGCATGAAGCACTTATGAAGCTACTCCAAAGAATCATTTTTAAAAGGAAATCAACACTATTTTAGCACCTACCTTGGGGTGAATGTTGAGGAATACGTTCCTCATGATCCTTTTATTAGCTCTCTATAACTTATGTCTTCTCAAAAGCCCTGCATTCAACATAGCTCAGGATGACAGTGGGCAGGATGTCCTTTATCTGATTCATCCCTTTGGCCAATATCGTGCCTAGAGAAGCTGTAGGGAGAGATTGGTCTACCTCCAGGCTAATCTAGTTCTGTAATCCTGCTATGGTTTAGATATTATTTGGAGAGAAATTCATAAGATCATAGAATTTAGAATTGGAAGGGAAACAGCCCCAGAGAGGTTAAGTAATCTGCCCATGATCACACAGGTAATAAGTAGCAGAGCCCAGATTAGATCCCAGGGCTTTTGATTCTAAATCCAGTATTCTTTCCGTTGTACCATGAGTATCTGAGCATTGGACTTAGCATGTATATGTACATGGTAGGTACTTAATGATCTTTTTTGAATGAATGAATAAGCAGGCCATGAGATTATCCTTTCTCCTAGGAGAAGGTAGAGAGGAGAGGCAGAAATACATAAAACTTCTGTGTTTCACCAAGTTTTGTGTAGATGAGGGAAGGGTGTTGAGGAAGGTGGTAAGGGGGAAAAGAGTAGGGAGAGGTAGGGCATTTCCTCTGCAGTGTAAACAGGCCCTGGGAAATGCCCTTCACGAGTCCTTGACATTATACCATTGGCCCAATTTTTAAACTCTGGGTTCTAAAACTGGGCAAAAGAGGTGATCAAATTGAGTTGCTAGCCATTATGTCCAGGGCCCACCTGACTACTTACTCCAGTTTAGGGTAGGGCTGTGGTTACCAGTCTTGAAGAAATTATTCTCCATCCTCTTTGGTGCTTCAACCCTGAGTGGGGGAGGGCAACAGGGACATACTTGCCCACCTCCCATATTTGCTATTTTGGGCCCTAGCAGCATGGATCTGGGCTCCATGCCAGCCTGGCATTCAAAGAAAAGAGAACTCCTGCAGTAAATCCCCCCACCACAACCACTCCTATCCAGCTCACGTGGAATTCCTTGGGTGCCAAATACTTATATTTATTTCCCAAAGCCTCAAACAGAAATTGACCCTCCCACACACACACCCATTCTACTGGCCTCAGGATATAATGATTTCTTGAGGTGGGGGGAGTTAAAGGAATAGAATGAGACTGAAAATAAGCCTAAATCTTTTCTAATCTGGGCCTGGCTGTAAGGGTCGGGACTGCTACTTGGACTGGCTTCCCTGATTCCCCTACCACCGCAGCGTACTGCAGTACTCTCCTAGCTGTAACTGAAGAGGGAGAGGCATGTATACACACACACACACGCACACACACACACACCTCCTGCTTGTCCTTGGAGTTTCCTAGAATCATATTCACCTGGACCATCTCCTATACAAAAATCCTGCCCCACTCTCACCCCACCCTCTACCTGCCAGTTCCATCATCCCTACCAAATGACTCCCCATTCCATTAGAGGACAGCTTTAATTGTTAGAAAATTCTTCATTATATTGTGTTAAAATCTGTTTCATTGCAAATCCCACCTACCAGTTCCAGTTCTGCTCCCTGAAGCCACAGAAAACAAAGATAACAATCCTTAAAACATATCAAGAGAACTCTTATGAGCAGGAAGGGACTTCAGAGATGACCTAGTCCAACCCCACCCCACCCCCATTTTATAGATATGTTAACTGAGAGTCCGAGAGATTAACTGATTTGCCAAATGTCACATAGGTAGTAGGTTTGTGATCAGAACCCATGCCTTCTCTTTTCCCTGAACCTCAATGCCTCTCTTTTAAGGACCCCATTATTTCTTCCTTTATGTTTTCCTTTGAAAAGAAGCCCATCAGTTGCCCACCTGAAGATCTTGATCCATCACTGGAGAATCTAGCAACAGTCCTGGAAGAAGTAATGACAATTTCTAATTCCTAGTAACCCTGGTGAAAAGAAGAGCCATCCACCTTGTGGACCTCTGTCTGTCCCAGCTTGTCCCCAGAGCAGCTCATCTCCCACCAACATACAGAGTAGTGCAGTGCCTGCCAAGGATGCTCAGCCCAGCACAAGTGAGCCTCCTCCTCATCTCCTTCCCAGGCCTATCCTTGTGCCTCCAGACCATGAATGAGCTTGAGAGAGAGAGAGGAACTGAGGGAGGGAAAGAGCAAGGGAAGGGGAAATAGATGCCACATGTTTCTCATTTGCTCTGGCTGACCTCCCCCACCACCACCACCAACACCCTGTTTGCATTACCCAGGCGTGTTTGATGTCCTGAGCCTATAGGCTTCCCTCTCCTGCACAGGAAGGACCAGGGGGCCAGGGACAGGCCTTGTGGGCTGGCTAAGGTTGGAGCCCCCAGCTGAAGTATGAGGCTGACCCTAGAAAGTGGAGCCAGCCCCACCCCCACCTCCCTAGTGCAGCTGCTTCTGGGGCTGGGGCCTCCTGCCAAAAGGGAGAAGACCAGGGACCCCTAAGTTCTCTTTTAGCTCATTCATCCAAGCAGGACCTGGACTTCACTGTGGAGCAGCAGGAATGGAGGTTCATGCTGGGAAAATGCCTAGAGCGATGTTTGTATCTCCCTGCTGGGGGTCTAGTTTCTACTAATATGGATGAGTTGGGGCAGGGCTGTATGCTAAGGATGTGACTGCTGCAGTTAGAGAAATGATCTCTAGGTATCAATGGGCTATGGGGGGGTGTGGGAAGAAAGGAGTGTTTAAGTTGGCTGAGCAGAAAGAAGCAGCAGCACCAGTCCCGGAGCTGGAGACTTTAAATGTGCATAGATGGCTTCTCTGAAAGCAGTTTATAAGGGAGGAGCACCATGATGCAAAGAAACAAGCCCTGCCTCTGAATTCAGAGGATCTGGGTTCAAATTCTAATATGACCTTAGGTAAGTCTTTTATCTCATTGGGCCTCAGTTTCTTAATCTGGAAAATGAGGGGGTTGGGCTATGAAACCATAGCCATCTAGGCAACCCCCTTCATTTCCCAGGTGAGGAAACTGATCCTCAGAAGGTGAGATGACTTGCCCAGGATGGGCATCCTAGTCTTTTGGGAGGTTGGGGAATACAGGTGGAAGACTGTAGGAAATTGTGGGTAGAACTAATGGGAGAGGAAAGAAAACGGAGAGTGTCCAGGCTCTGGAACATCTAC
This sequence comes from Notamacropus eugenii, assembly GCF_028372415.1. Classification (NCBI taxonomy): domain Eukaryota; kingdom Metazoa; phylum Chordata; class Mammalia; order Diprotodontia; family Macropodidae; genus Notamacropus; species Notamacropus eugenii. Next base: position 438,765,816 of record NC_092873.1, on the reverse strand, counting down.
ACAAGCTTGTAGGGTGCTGTTCTACATTCCCGCTTGTTCTGCTCTGGGCTCAGCCCTGGCTCTAGCAAGCCCCAGGCCTCTGGGGCTGGGCCCACTGGCATACAGCTAGCCTGACAGCCCACTTTTCCTCCAGCCAAACCTCAGGGAAACTGCCAGGGGATGCCAGCAACTCCAGCTTAATTCCTGTCACCCTGGAATCTATTTTAAACATCTCAATGATACATTTCAGGGCCACTGGAGTTGCAGGGCTCTTGGCAGCGTTTTCTGATGGTTACCAGGGAGGGGAAGAGGGAGGCAGCCAGGCATCCCTCACTGCTCCTCACAGTTGTAGCATCCAAAGAGCTGGAGGTAGTAGACTAGTGTGGAGAACAGAGGTACTTCTTTAGATGGCACCCCCAATGGAATGACACTGGTCAAAGCATGGGGGCATTGCTGTAAAAACCGAGCATTGCCATGGGTTCGGGTCATCTGTGGTCAGATCAAGATAAGGAGGTCTGAGGATGTCATGGAAGTGAAGCATCCTGGGTAGATCATGCAAGGCATTAGCCATGTGACAGGTGGAGGCGGCTAAAAGGTGAGTCCCAAAAGGCAAGTGTGGTTCTGCAGTGTATACACAAAGGCCCTCTCTGATTGCCCTGAGGAATTTGAGCTCATATACATGGGTCTGCCTTTGGTTTGCATGCCTGTGGTTTGCATGTATGTGTCTGGGTCTCTTTGTGTTGAACTACATGTGTTTGTGTTTATGAAGACGGGGCTGGACAGATTTAAGAATCTGATATAATAGTAGCTCAAATAAGCTATGAAATAACAATAGCATTTTTATGAAGCTTTGTGGTTTTCAAAGCACGTTACATCCATCGCCTTCTTTGATGTTCATAACAACCCTGTGAAGTAAGTGGTTCAAGAGTTATTGTCCCCATTTTACAGATGAGGAAATTAAGGCTCGGAGAGGTAAAGTGGCCACATACACAAGTAACAAAGTAACAAACAAGTAACAAAGTTGGGATGGGCTAAGTTCCCTGACATGGAAGCCCACAGAGATTTTCTGGAGGTTCTGTCTGCTATGGTCCCATTCCTAAAAAAATTCAGTTTATCAGTTATTATCCAGGCCTGTGGGCTGTTGACCTCCTTTGCCCTCTTGGAAAGTCCAGCCCTAAAAAGCAGCATCATCCAATAAAGAAACAACTCTGGACTGAGAATCAGAAGCCCCTCTCTTGACAGATGTGAAAATAGACAAATGAAGTGATTTTGTCCAAACTAGCCCTTTGCCTGGATCACATTCTGTCTTGTATCACTCAAGAATTAAGTTCAGTAAATATTCAGTAAGCACTTATCATGGGCAGGGCAAGTTATTAGACCCTGGGAATATAAAGACAGAAATGAAATAATCCTTACCTTCTTGGCCTTATCATCTAGTAAGCTGATAGCACACATGTACATTTAAATGCATTAAGTATTTGACAAGCTCTTTCTGTGTGCTGGTCAAGGCACCAAGCAACAGATATGCAAAGAAAGCCTTGCCCTCAAGGAGCGTATGTTCTAATGGGGAAGATTGCATGTACATAATGCACGTTAAGTAAAGGAATGCAAAATACACCCAGCATTGTTGTAGTCCAGTAGCTGCTGACTCTTCGTGACCCCATTTGGGGTTTTCTTGGCAAAGATGCTAGAAGGGTTTGCTGTTTCCTTCTCCAGCTCATTTTATAGATGAGGAAACTGAGGCAAACAGGGTGAAGTGACTTGTCCAGGGGCACACAGTAAGTGTCTGAGGCCAGATTTGAACTTGGGAAGATGAGTCTTCCTGATTCCAGGCCAGGCACTCTATCCACTGTACCACCTCACATACAGTGCTAAGGAAGCACCAAGCTCGGAGAGAATAGGTTGTTACAAATAGGGAGGTTCAGTAAAGGCTTCATGGGGGAAGTGGCTTATAAATTGGACTTCAAAGAATGATGAAAAGAGGAGGAAAGGGGCAATCCAGTCATAGGGATTGGCATGGACAAAAAATAAAAGTGAAGACTAGGCCTGAGAAAAGTCTTGTTTGTATGGAACATCAAATGGATCAGGAAATGTATTAATATATTAAGGCCAGCACTTTAAGGTTTGTCAAGTACTCTACAGATATTATTCCACTGGATTCTCACAACAGCCCTGCAAGTTAGGTGCTATTATTATCCCCATTTTACAGATGAGAAAACTGAAGCACAGAGAGGTCAAGTGACTTTCCCAGAATCACAAAGTAAGTGTCTGAGGTAAGATTTAACTCAGATCTTTACTCTTAATCCAGTGGTCTAGTTAATGCATCACATAAGGCTGAATAGTGTTGGATTGTTAACTCTAAGAAGGTTGAAAGCAAGATTTTTAATTCACTGTTTGTAACCCCAACACCCCCTGGCACAGAAGCACCTGGTTTTGTTCATGTAATTGAATTGAGATTGGGATTGGGATTGAAACTGATCCAGCAGCGTGTGTCTGTAGCATCTCTGAGGCCAGAGGGAGAAGTTATATGAGCAGGCCATGTATAGGGAAGGGGCTACCCAAAAGAGGGGGGACTGATCCTTGCCATTGACTCTGCAATTAAGCAGAGGGGGTAGGAAAGGTCTCTCGGAAGTGTTTCCTGAGATGATCGAAATGAAAGCCTTTGTCATTCCCAGGTGATAGAAGTGCAAATGGCAATGTGCTTGGCACCACACAGAGATAATTGCCCAGGCCTCATCACTTCTCCTGTAGCTCTCACTGTCAATGAGAGACACACAGGCACAGGCAATAGGGGACAGACCTAGAGAAAACAGGAGAGAAACATTCAACTGAGACATGGGTAAATGGATAAGAATTTAGATCCCGTGAAGATCCAAAGGCCTAAGGAGACCTAGAACCAAAGACCTGAGAGAGTAGTCATGGATGCCCCTCTCACTCATGGTGAGGAGAAGCTGCTGCCTCTGGTCTGACCAATCCAGGAAGGATTGGTGTGAGGGACAGTGGCATAGTAGACTGAGCACCAGAAATCAGAAACCTCAGGCTTAAATTTTGACTCTACCTTTTTTTCTCTTAACTCTGTAACCCTGGGCAAGTCACTTCCCCACTATGAGTTCCTGTCTGTAAAAGAGAAGGTTGGAGCTAGGCAACTATGTGATCCGGTGGTTAAGAACAATGGACAAAGATCTGAGTTCAAATCTTAGCTCAGACACTTATTAGCTGTGTGATTCCGGACAATCACTTAACCTTTCTTTCCTTTTTTTTTTTTTTACATATTATTTATTTTTTACATTCTTTTCTTTTTAAACTTTGAGTTCCAGATTGTCTTTCCCTCCCACATTTCCCCTACTCACTGAGAAGACAAACAATAATCACTTAATATTTTTCAGCCTCAGTTTCCTCATCTGTTAACATGGAAGATAATACTACCTCTCTTCTAAGGTTGTTAGAAGGATCAAGTAATGATTGCAAAGTGTTTTACAAACTTTCAAGCTCTATCTAAATAGAGCTATCATTAAACGGTCACTAAAGGTCCCTTCAAGCTTCAATTTAGAGCAGTCTTTAATGTAAGCAAGAAAAATGTTTTGGCATCTGGCAGAGGGGGAAGGGAGAGGGCATCAAAGGCATTTGGCTCCAGTCAAGGGAAGGCTAAGAAAAAAGTGTGGATGGAGCAGACTAAGAGAGTATGGACCAGGTTCTCTTATGGGGAACAAAGGGAGAAAGAGTGTGGCATGAGGACCCAAGGGAAATGAGAGTGTCCAGGATCCCCTCAGTGCCTAGAACCAGCCCTTTGATATTCCCTGGGGCTGCATTTGTTGCCATGATGTCTGTTACCATCGGGCCTCGGGAGTCTCATGGGACCTAAGTATAGTACTAAGACTGTAGACTCAGCCTAGCTGAATTGGAAGGGCCATTAGAAATCATCTAATTCAAACCCAGAATTTTACAAATAAGAAAAATAAAGCCCACAGATACTTACTAGGCTTATGACCCTGGTCAAGTCACTTAACCCTGTTTGCCTCCATTTCCTCATCTGTAAAAGGACCTGGAGAAAGAAATGGCAAACCACTGTAATATCTTTGCCAAGAAAACCCCAAATGGGGTCACAAAGAGCCTGAAATGACTGAACAGCAGCAGCAACAGCAAAGCCCAGAAAGAGGACTTTGGCTTGGTTACAGTCTCATGACAAGCACTAGAACTGAGAACTGAAGTCAGGTGTACTGACTGTCCAGGGCTCTTTCTACTCTGTCCTGCTGCCTCTGAGTGTTAACATGGGGTGCTGCTGTTCAGGGAAGTCACCCCAAATGCTTGTCTAACCTTCTTCCAGTTTGAGATCCCCTTATACCAGCCGTGTCAGGGAAGATGACAACAACCTTGTATTGTGTATGGTTTGTGTATGTTTGTTTATACTTTGTATAAGCTTACAGGCTCATAGATCTAGAGCTAGAAGCGACTGTAGAAGCCACATGGTCTCCTCCTATAGATAGATTATAAGCCCATTGAGGGTAAGGACCATTTCATGTTTGTCTTTGTGTACTCAGTGCCTACCCCAGGCCCTGGAACGTAGTAGGTTCTTCGTAAATGTCGGTTGATTGATTGACTGTTCATGCAGCATCTATTTATAAGCACTCAAGTTTGGCAGCACAGGGAGCTATACCAAGGGGTCTCTGGGACCTGTTCAGTTCCTGAGTGCTGGTACCAACACTTTTGTTGTCTTTGTTCAGTCACATCCAATTGTATGTGACCCCATGGAGTTTTCTTGGCAAAGACATTGGAATGGTTTGCTATTTCCTTCTCCAATGTGTCCCCATTTTACAGGAGAGAAACCGAGGCAAATACCTTAGATTTGACTCCTATTCTAGAGGCCCTCAGTTTATCCTTTTGGTAATAAATGGGCCAGGCCACCCCCATTCCAGTACACCTTATGGCAGGACCTGTATTGACTCTTCAAACTTTCTACCAGTTCCCCTGCCTTCTGTTGTGCTCTCATCTTTAGCCAATAACCTTCTAGGGTGGAGCTCACTATGCTGAGGAATGATAAGAGGCCTGTTATATCAGGCAGCTGGGAAACCATCTGGGTATAAGGAAAGGACCAATAAATCCTGGCTGCTTCTCTTCTCTCTCACAGTGGAACAGGTGGGCAAGATCTGTCCTAAAAAGGGCATTGCCCACCAGTCTAGAGGGCTGGGAAAAGGAAGCTTGTGCCTCCGTCATCAAAGCCAGAATCAGAGTTAATTTGCCACAATAGATCAGGGGCCCAGCCTATGAGGGAAGAGCCAAGCACAAGGCATGAAGCTGGCTGGCCCTGTGCAGGAAATGGATTACTCCTCATCTACCCAAAGAGGCATTCCAAAACCAGGGAAAAGTCACTTAACCACTCAGTGCCCTAATCAATCTATAAGGAAAAATGTGGTTTCCTATTGCAGTTGCCTCTTCTAAACCTCAAAGTACAAGTCTAGACCTAATTAGGCCATAGCCTTGAATTTCAAAGGTCATACCACTGTTGATTGTCACCTCCCTGACCTGAATAACAACTGTGTGTAGGATCTTGGGCTGCATGAGAGAATGGGATATGAAAGAGGCATAAATCATTCAACAAGGCTTTACTAAGCACCTAATATCAATCTGTAAATATTTATTAGTACTTATTATGTGCCAGACATTGTATTCAATGCTGGGAATACAAAAAGAGGCAAAAGACAATCCCTGCCCACAAGGGGCTTACAGTCTAATGTGGGGAAAAAATATATGCCAGGTACTGTGCTAGATGTTATGGGATACAAGGACAAAGGAAATAGAGGAAATAGTGCCTACCCCCTGGAAGCTTTCAATCTATTGGGGAAAATAGCACATATAGATATAAGGAAGTAGGGACTGGACCTGTGATTTTATTGGTTTAGGAATTCCAGGTGAGGATGCTCCCTCTACCATTGCACATCAGCACCTTTACAAGTTATAGTCTTAGAGAGGTTCATGGGTGACTGAGAGATTAAGTGATTTTTTTCATCAAGCCTGGAAAGGTAGGTCAGACCCAGATTGTGAAGGGCTTTAAATGCCAAACAGAGGAGTTAGAGGTAATAGGGAGCCCCTGCAAATTCTGGAGCAGTTGAGGGACATGATCAGACCATTGCTTTAGAAACATCACTTTGGCAGCAGAGCTTAGTGCAGTATTCCAGCCAGGAGGTGATGAAGACCTGGGAGGCCTGAGTGTTTGAGGGAATGTCATGTTTATTAAAGCCTCTTACTATCATGGCAGGAATTGGAATGGAGACACTTTGAGCCAGGATCTGAATTTCCACAGTGAAAATGACCTGAGGACCATAGTATCTACTGAGGAGATAACACTGGATGGAGAAAACCTCATAGTGGAAGAATTTGCTCAGTAATTGAAACAGAGAAAGAATCTGGAAGTGGAAAGTGAGAAGTATACTTACTGCTCCTCCTGGGCCAGTGTGTCATGCCCAGAGAAAAGGGGCCTCTGCCAGAGTTTTTGAAGGCACAGTGAAAGGGCGGACAAGGTTGGAGATCTCTTAGGAAGGGACTATGGGTTTCCCCCTTACACTGAGAAATCCTTGACAGAAGATACCAGTGTGGGAGAAGGATAATGCCAATTTCTTGCCCTCTAGAGTAAGTCTGACAATGGAAAATCAGTCCCTGTCTTCAGGGGAAGTCCAATCTTTTTTAACCTGGCTCTTAGTTTCCCTTTAGCCTGCTCTCTTCAGTAAAATCCTTCCCCATTAAGTTATTCTGCCTGCCAATCCTTGTCACCCATTCTAGCAATCTCTGCCACAGTGTATCCCACTGTGGTGTTGGGAGCCCATCCCAACCTTCACCACAAGAGAATGGTCTCTAATCTCAATATCCCCTTCAGGACCACAGGACCTGGTTAGAAATGTGCTAGAAATTTGTCTTCAGTTGTTTGGCACCTTCAACTTCACTCCTCAGAATAGTCTAAGTCATAGACTCAGACAAAATAAGTCAATTTGCATGCTGTTTTGCATATAATTTGCATGCCATCAAGCTGATCAAAATCTTCATCTTTTTATATGCTCCTTCCTTTCTTTGCCAAAATTCTTAACCCTTAGTTTCTTCCCCCTTCCTCCCCTCCTTCTTAACTCCTGTTGTACCCAAGTGAGTTGACCCAGTTCATAAAAAAGCTCTCAGTTGAGGTGCTCTTCAGTGTTCCCCACCTCTCTCACAGCTGTCTCTAGGTTGTCCCCATTTGGCTCTTTCTGTTTCTTGCAGTTTTCCGTGGAGCACCAGCAGATTTTGCCTCAGTACACCTCGTTCTCCTCCAACTCCCTGTACTCTCCATCATGCCTCCAACACTGTTCAGTGTTTGGAGCTCATTAGTATAGGTCCAGATGCTGGCTTTAGCAATCAGACACTCGCTCTGAGGACACGGGAAGATGGAAGGGACCCAAACAGCCCCCAGTTCCAGAATGAAGCATCTGCAAAATCATCTTTTAAAAACTTGTCCCCGCCTCCTTTCTCTAGTGAAGAAGGATGCAATAGCTGTGGTCCTCTACTGGGAAAGCCGACAAGTCTTTTTCTCTGCTAGCTTGGGTACATAGTCTGATATCTTCTTATCTTTTCTAGGCCTCTTCTATTAAATGAGGTTAGTAAACCAAAAGGTCTTCAAGCTCCTGTCCACCTTTAAGAGTCTATGGTTCACCAGATATACCATCACAGTACTTTCCATATATTAACTCATTGGAAAGCCCTGTAAGGTAAATAGTATAGGTATTAACCCCATTTTAGAGATGAGGAAACTGAGAATCAAAGAGGTTGAAACTTGCCTATTCATATAGCTAATGTGTGTCAGAGGGGAAATTTGAGCCCAGGTCTTGCTGATGCCCAGTTTGGAGCTCTTCCTACTGCAGAATATTTGCCAGGAAGGAGAGGGCAAAACAGTCCTATGCTGATGCTAAGGACCCTGCCTCCCTTATGAGGAAGGGCACTAGTCACCTCTGTCCTGCCACCCTATTTCCACATCCCCAGCAGATTGGCAAGAGTTGGTTTACAATGGAGCTGGTTTTTGTCAATCTCATGATTAATTCTCAGTTATCCCTATCTTCAGAGGACATCACTGCTATGGCTTATCTTTACAGTCCAAAACATATTTCTGTGAAGTTAGGGAATGTAATCTATGATTAGAATGGAGGGTTGGAGAGAAATGAGGAGGTATAGAATCAATGGTGGAAAGAGCACTGGACTTGGAATTCAGACAACCGTGAATCCTCTTGAGTTCAAATCAACATTTGTGCTCAACCTATCAAATGTGCAAACACAAAATGAAGGAAACATAGCAAGATAATCAGTCATGTAACCTGAGTGTTTTAATGAACCATAAGTTCAGTAGGAGTCAGTGGTATGATATGGCAGCCCCTCAAAATGAATTTAATTTAGGTCATATTAATAGAAACAGCTTCTCTGAAGACCAGAGTTACAGTACAGATGCTGATTTCCATTGGTAGAGGAAGTTTCTTCACAAGGAATTCCCTATGCCAATGAAATCACAGTTCTAGATCACCTTCCAAAAAATATTTAGAAAAAGGAGGGAGTAGATAGACTGGTGATAGTTTCACTGTACCCTGTCTTTGTCAGACACACCTGGAGTGTTGTTTTGGGTACCACATTTCAGAAAGAACTTTGATGATACTAGAGAAGATGTAGAAGATCTGAGTCTGGAATGTTGAAGGACTTTGAGCTGATGACCTTATGAGAACAGGTGAAGGAACCACTGAAGGAAGTTAGCCTGGAGGAGAGAAGATTTACACAGGGTACAATTCATTACTTCTTCAAGTATTCTAAAGGCAATCATGCAGCAGATAGAAATTCTTCTGGGGCCCCAAAGAGAAGAACTAGAAGCAATCAGTAAAAAGGACAGAAAGGTAGATTTAGGCTCCATGTAAGGAAAAAAATCTCTTCCCAATGAAAGTTACCCAAAAACGGAGTGGGCCAACTCAAAAGGTAATTGGTTTTCTATTTATAAGGTCTTTGAGATGGGGATAAATGGCTGCCTAATCAAGAATACTGTAGAAAGGATTCCCAATTTAGGTACATACAGTTTAGACTAGAAAAACTGAATCAACTGCCAGATTCTGTGACTTGGATTCTTAAGCTACTTGATGTTTGGCAAATTGTTCTACCTCTCTGGGCCTCAATTTTCTCATCTGTAAAATGGGAATAATAAAAATTTGCATTTGTCTACCTTACAAGGGAATTGTAAAGTGCTACAAGGATCTGAGCCTATGGAACCTATAGATAGGAATGCTCAGCCTGAGCAATGGGACGCTAAGCTCACCATTTTCTACAATAGACTATATTTGTAGTCTTCTAGTGATCTGCTACATTGGATTCCTGAAGAGACTTGCCAGTACAGTGTTTATTCCAAAGCACCTGAAGACACCTAAATTCTATAGCAGTATCTACTGTACGCTGTCTTCTTGTGTCACCTTGGTTAAATCACTTCCTCTCCCTGGGTCTCTGTTTCTTCTTTTATAATATGAGTGTGCTACACAAGAGGGTCTCTAAGGTCCCTATCAGCCCTTGTTCCACAGCTTCTTAATGGGCACCCACTCTCAGAGACCTTGAGGAGTGGATTTAGAAGCTGATGTGCTAACTCTCAGATCCATTTTGTCTGATTAGCTCAAGGACTTCCTAATGTAGTGGACAAATGATTATGCTAACTTATGGGAGAGGAAGGGATGACGATATGGAGATATATGCCTGCTTAGAAATCTAACCATTTTCCGTTACATGACTGGAGACTATCTACTTTGTCCATTATCTGTAGAGGCTGACATGTCCCCAGGCTAGGTTCACCCATTCCCAGCCCCTGCCTCCCTCATGTTCCCTGTCTGGACAAAACAGCCTCATAGATTTAATGCTGGAAGGGACTTTAGTAATCTAGATCTAATCCAGGAGTTCTTAACCTGGGGATCTATGAATTTGGATTCTTTTAATATTTTGATATTCACATTTCAGTATAACCAATTTTCTTTGTGATTCTGTGTACTTTATGAATTTAAAAATTTTTTTTTTGAGAAGAGGTCCAAAATGCAAAACCATACGTATGATACAAAAGAGGTTAAGAACCCTGATCTAGTCCAACCCCTCATTTGCCAGATGAGCTTACTGAGGCATAGGTAGTAATCAGTCCAAGCAAGGATTCACACCTATGTCTTTAAATGGAGTATTGTCACTATATCACATGATTAGAAATGTGAACTGGAGTGGAGGGAGGGGAAGGGTATGTTTTTATTGGTTTCCCTTTGTGCCCCACCCCCAAGCACTGAGCCCTTCCTTATAATAAGGTGTAATACAAATAGAGTTAAGCAAAACCATCTGACTCAGCAGTCAGATCTGACAGTGTATATCGTGTAGGGATATAAATCTGGCCTCTAAAATCTGGTAGAAATAAATGTAGAAGAGAAGGCTGAGGGAGAATTCCATTCTGAGTATACAGCGTCAGCAGGAGGCAACTGGAGATGTAGCTGTCAAGTCAACAAACATCTGACAAGCCTCCTCTCAAGGAGCTTACCTTCTAATGGGGGGAGGACAGCTGGGAGGAGGGGAAAGAGAGGCAGTTACCCCAAGTACACCTGTTGTAGAAGAAGTCTTGGAGAGTCAGGAGTGCAACCTGGAGAGGAATGAAGACATGACTAGCTTGAACCTCTAAAATAGAAGTTCTGAAGGAACCAGTCAATCAGAGGGAGTGTGACAGAGGGGAATTCCAGTGTGTGTAATCCAGGAGTAGCATGAGCTTCCAGGTTGAAGAGGTTTCTGGGCCATTGTTCTCCACACCCATTAAGGAGAAACCAAGAGGAAATTGTTTCAGCAAGAAGGACCCAAAAGAACATGCTGATTCGAAACCCAGAAATGAGAGTGAAATAGGTATGTGTCATCTCTTTTCCTGACCACCTTAAAAATGATTGCTCACTAACACAGTGGGAAAATCCACAGCATGGCACTTGACACAACCTGTGATGAGCCCTAGAGTAGAAGGGGCTTCCTTCCTTTTGAGACAGGGGACTGAATTCCTTACCTTTATAATACCCTCTTGGCATGGGGTTTCGAGGATTGGAGGCTTCGAGGAGTCTGTGATAAATTGATAGTACATTAGTAAATCTGGGCTCTGTTTCAAAGCCAGCAAGCAGCCACCCCTGGGCATGTCACTTTTTAGGATTTCTCTGAATAATATAAAATGGAGCCAGGAACAAGAGGAGCCTTTAGTCCCTCCTCCAAGGAGAGGAAGCCCAGCTTCTGATCCATGGGAGCCTTGGCCACTGTCCTCCTCCTAAGCGTAAGATGGCTTTCTTCCAGTTCCCTGGGGCACACTTACAGAATCAGAATTGTAGAAGGTAGAAGAGGCTTTAGAGATCAACTAATTCATGCTTCTCATTGTCCAGGTGACAAAATTGAGACTCAGAGGTGAAATGACTTGCTCAAGGTCAAACAGTGAGTTTAATAACATGTTTGTGATTTGATCCCAGCATAGCAAACTGCTACCAGACCCTTTGGCTTTAAAAAAAGTGCTATTTAGGACTGTTGACCCAGCATTATCTACTGACTGGAAGTGTTTATTTGGCCAGATGAGGACTCTAGGAAGCCACTAAGGAGCCCCCTGGCTTTGACAACCCAGACATCATGCTTCCCTCTGTGGTAACTGTGGTCAGACAGTTGGACCTGTCTGTTGAATTCAGGCAGAGGGAGCCTTGTCTGTTGACCTTTGATTTCTCTGTATTTTCTTTGAAGTTCAGGGTGCTGACTCCCCTGAACTAGGTGAATGATATATGTGCTTGCTTAAAGGATTGATACATGTGCTTGATTAAAGTGAATGTTAACCCCTCAAAAGTTGCCTTACCTTTTATGAATGCAGATCTAAGAACCTGTGGCAGCAGACTCCCCTGTGTATGTTGGGGTGCTTACTGATACAGACCCTAGACAAGTCACTTAACCTCTCCCAGGCTCAGTTTCCTCATCTATAAAAATAGAGATACTAATAACCCTTACCACACAGGGTTATTGCAAGGATCAAATATGATAACATAATTAAGCACTTTATAAATCTTAAATGCTATGTTAAATGCTGGCTATTGTTATTCCATGTAGTAGAGCGAACTAAAGCTACATATTCTGCCCATGATCATGGCCCCAACTGCCCAGAAATATTCACTACTACTACATCTGGGTGCTCCACCATTCTTGGCCCTCTAACACACACAATTCAAGCCACAAAAGTGCTTTTCCTAGATCAAGAAATCAGTCAATTAAATTGTGTCTACTATGTACCCAGTATGTGATGGTTGTAGGAGATACAAAGACATAAATGAAATGGTCTCTGCCTAAAAGGAGCTTGCATTCTGTTGAAAAGAGCCCTTCGAATTAAAGGGTTGTGTAAATGAATCCTACCCAACCAGGCTGCATAACTTAAAAGTGTCTTAATCCATGTTAGGTAGTCACAATATCCCTAACCTAAGGCTTCATTATAATTTTCCCTAGAGCCATAGAGCATCCAGCTGTGGTCTCTGCTCTAAAGAGAAAATGTGTCTCAGTTTTCAGTTCATTATTCATATTATAATCCTAGGCTCCCTCTTATCAAGTCAAGAAACATTTGAGTCTATGGTGGGATTATGGAGCTCCCAACCATCCAAAGGAAGTAACCACCATGTTCTTTCCTCAGGAGAGAACTTCTAGGATCACTGTAGATCCTAGGTCTAGACCTAGAAGGAATCTCAAATGGCAGCTAATCCAACCTCCCCCCCAACCATTTTACAGTTGAGGAAATTGAAGAAGGTGGGGTAATTTGTACAAGGTAACTCAGGGAACAAGCATCAAAGGTGAGGTTTGAACCCAGGTTCTATGACTCAAGGGGTACATTATAAGGAAAACATATAATCATAAAGATAAAAGAGACACTGCACCAAAAGGTACATACATACACACAAAAATTTTTAGTTATGTGACCATAAAAGACCTAGACAAACTTGATCCATTCTAAATACTCAGTGTAAAAGCTACCAGGGTAGACCTTCTAACCACAACTGGGCCTAGTGCAGAGTCCCATTATTCTGGCCCCCTGTCCATAACTCCTTCAGTCATATAATTAGAAGTGAAATTGTAAGGGAAAGAAGAGAGGGGAATGGAAATTTCTTCTCCTAGAGATGTATTCTCTTCTCGGGGAATCTCTAGTGGACAAGAAGTAGGAAGAAGAAGAGGAAGATTAGAGGCAGATTTCAGTATAATGTAAAGGAAAAAAAAATCCTACTAATTAGACTTTCCCAGAAAAAGAATGTGTTATCTATTGGTCAGGAGATAAATATTGGTTTCCCATTTGACATCTTCAAGCAAAAACTGGATGATTAGTTTGTTGGGATGTTATGGAGAAGATTCCTGTTCAGGCAGAGATTGGATCAAATAGCTTCTGAGTTTGCCTTCCTTTCTGAGATCCTATAGGTTCTATGACATTACAACAAGTGGGCTATCTCAGTATTACCTTGGTCATTGGTTGCCCTGAGACATAACAAAGATGGGCTATCTCAGTAGTGCCTTGGTCAGTGACTGCCCTGAAGCATGACAACAGGTGGGCTATCTCAACAGTGCTTTGGTCAATGACTGCCTCTGTGTAGCACCTTATGAATTTTTTAAAACTCTGTTGAGGTTTTAGTGTCAAATAACAAACACATCTCTGTCTGTGGTTATTAATCCTCATAAAATATGCCTTTAAGAGCCACTCCATAGCTCCACCCTTCCACACACAGACATTAAATCTCTCAGCAGGAGCAGAGGCAGAACCAGGGACAGGAGAAATTCTGGCTTCAGAAGGCTTCCTGTGCCATGAGCATGGTTCAGCTTTTTTACCAGGTTCCTCAGTTCCCTTGAACTAAAATGTTCTTTTCCTTGGGAATCCCAGATGGTATAAACCTGGTTTGTACGGGACAAATCAATCTGAGCAAAATCCCCTAACTTTCCCATACTCAGGCCAGTCTCAGGAGTCATTTATTCTTCCCCCTCTTAAGGTCCTCTTTGACTCAGAGAAGTTTCCCTAGCTCAAGGTCCAGACCTGGTCTCATCTGAAAAACAAAATTAGAACTCAAGCCCTGGTTCACCTGCTTCCTTTTTTCCTTTGTTTCCCAGAGAGTAAGAGATCTGTTATTGTTCTCACTTCTGTTCTACCCCTTGAGCCTCAGTTTCCCTCTCTAGATAAATAGGGAGGTGTCTTGGGGAACCCAGGAGGAAGAGGAATGAGATCATGTTTTCAGAGGTGGTTTGGGCCCCTCGGAGACAGCTTAGAGAGGCAAGTGGGGGTGGGGTGCTTTGCAATTTTAGCCCCAATCCTAACTTCTCACCCCTGATGGCTTTAACAGGCTTCTTACTCAGATGGAAAATCAAACTGTCCACACAGGAAATTAGGCTTCGCTCTGACCGCCTTGTCATCTGGGTGAAGTTTTTAGGGTGAAATGTGATGCCTGTTAATGGGGAATTTATAAGGCTTGGCCGGGAGCTGAAGTCTGCTGTGGGCGGTGGCCATGTCAATTCCCACTGTCCCAGGTGCCTGTTTTCCAATCCCTAGGTTCCCTCCTTGGGTCCTTTCCCCTGGTGTTCCAGATTCCTCCTCAAGCCCAGAGTTTTCCTGGGACAGTCAAAACTCTGGGGTGTCCTGAGACCCTAGAAGCAGTAATGAAAGTTGTAAAGAAGAGACTTGGCCCTAGGAATTATAGCTCATCCAAGTCCCAGCCCACCAGCAGACCTGCCTACAGATGATGGAGAAGGAAGGTGTAGGAAAGCTACTTGCTTGGGGTCTCCTTGGCAGAGGCTGAGGAGAAAAAGGGGGTGGGATTTGAGTGTGTGGTGATATTCACAACAAAAAAAACCATAACAACTCATTCTTCTGGTGGTAAATTCCCTATCAACCTCTTCCATTCCCCCTCCCCCAATGCATAAATGGGTGTCATTGAAATACTTTGACAGCAGAGAACAAAGAATACATCTTAGCTCTTGCAGAGAGGTGGAAGGAAGGAAGGAAGAGAAAGAAAAAGAAAGAAAGCAGAGAGAGAAAGAAAGAGAGAAAGAAAGGAAGGAAGGAAGGAAGGAAGGAAGGAAGGAAGGAAGGAAGGAAGGAAGGAAGAAAGAAAAAGAAAGAAAGAAAGAAAGAAGGAAAAGAAGGGGAAGGAAGGGAGAGAGAGATAGGAAGGGAGGAAGGAAAGAAGGAAGGAAGATAGATTTATTAATTACAATGTACAAAGCTCTGGGCTAAATGATGTATAGTCCCTGCTCTCGAAGAGCTCACATCTTGATGGAGGAGAGAACTCATATAGAAGGTTTCAGTTGCAAGTCAGTTCAAAAGGTCCTGTTATCCTTTAGATATCTGGCAAATCAGATGGCAACACATATTCTTTAATGTTATAATTAGTAAAACCATTGTTGATCTATTTATTATATGGAATCATTTGACACTCTAAGATGTTAGTGTCAAGAACTTTCTTTTCCCGGTCTTTAGTAGCTGTTCCTGAGGAGTTAGAGCCTTAATCACCTGCAAACGCAGTTAGTTGACAGGTCACATGTCCATAATAGTTGTTCTCCTGCAGGATGACTGTGGAACCAAGTTGGTAGTAGGGTTGGTGGTCTGAGTGTCACCATTATTCTGGGGGATATTGGACTTATTGCCGTATTACGGAGAGTTGGACAGTGGCTATTGTTGAGGCTAGCAAGGATGGAGGATCCCTTCTCCACAAGGGATATATTCCTTCATGATGACTGTAGGGACCAGGCTAGATATAAGACCAGCAGTCTGAGAAGCACTACAATTCCTGAGACTCTTAGACTTCAGATCCTAGGCTATCTCCACCAGGGTCTGAGGGGAAGTGGTGGAAATATATGATAGAAAAAAATCACATAGCAAAGGTTTGGTAGCATTTTCTAGTCTTTTGTCACCTTTATTCTTGGGAATTTCCTATTTGTGTTTCTTCTACGTTTTCTTGCTATGGTTCTCACTCATTTGTTTTTGTCCTCGTCTCTTTTCTGTATAAAATGATCTGGGGCTGTGGAAAGAGCACCGTATTGGGAGGCCCAAGGGGCCCAAGTCCTAGCTTTGCTTCTAGTTAGCCATGTGACCTCGGGCAAGTCACTTTCCTTTTCTGGCTATGAGTTTCCTCATATATAAAGTGAAAGGATTTCACTTGATCTATAAGATTCTTTCCGGCTCTGAAATTCCATGATTCTCTACGCAATATGGAATTGAGAGGGAATCTTGAATATCAGAATTTGTGTGTGTGTACTTTCTATTTTTTCAGCCTTTTATTTTGTTTTAACATGCCTTGCTGTCTCATGGAATCATTGGTTTCTATTGTGTCCATTCTAACTTTCAGGGAGTTTGTTTCTCGGGCAAAATTTTTCAATCCATACACCAAGCTATTATTCCATTTCCAATTCTTTCCTCCATCGTCTTATTGCTCATCTAATCTTATTCTTCAAGCACTCTCAATTTATTTTAAAAACTCTTTTTTAACTCTTTTTTTTTTAACTCTTGCTTCATCTCTTCCAGGACTTATAGCTGAGTGTATGCCCAATCTGTGTTTTGGATATTTGGGGGCCATTCTTTTCTTCTGGGTTTCCCTGTCCCTGCCACCATAGCAGGGCTCTTTTTTGGTTTGTCTGCTCTTCCAATCTACCCCATGATTTCAAATTTGATGGGAGCGCTGAGTTCTGCCACACTGGAGGGAAGGTGTGGGCTAGTCTAGTTGCTGCTTTCTTGGAGTATTGAATGTTGAGTTATTCTAGGATCTCAGGGACAGGCTGTGATCTCTCAGGCTTTCAGAGAATAGTAATAGTAGGTAATAATAGTATTTATATAGTGCTTACTGTGTATCAAGCACTGTGTATAAATATTGTCTTTACAAATATTATCTCATTTAAACCTCACAGCAACTCTGGGAGGTAGGTGCTATAATTATCCCCATTTTATAGTGAGGGAAACTGAGGCAAACAGAAGTTAAGAGACTTATCCAGGATTACATAGCTAGTAATTATATGGATCCTTATTCAAACTCAGTTCTTCCTGACTCCAGGCTCAGTACTCTATCCACGGTATCATCTATCTACCAAAATGTTCCTAAAATGGTCTTATCGAAGACAAAATCTGATGCTGCCTCTAAGGTCTGATCTCTGTAAATTACCAGCTTGGGTTTCAGTCAGAGCAGCAAGAAAATGGTGCTGGAGTCAGCCCCTATCATCCAGGCAGGGAGTTCTGCAGGTTCAGACTGCCAGAACTATCAGTCTAGGATTCTGACCCTGCTAATTCCTCTGTAGGCTGGAATAGATGCTGGGACCAAGATTCCCTTCTGCTTCTAAAGTTTTATGCAAACTGCTTCTGCCTCTGCCTTCTGAGAACTTCCACCTTTCTGGTCCAAACACCCAGGGCCTCCCTCTGAGCAGGTCCCCATCCTAGGTTGTCCTGAATCTGTGACGCAGAATTGGATAGTGTGCTACAAAACTGCTAGTTGGCACCTCTCCCCCACTGCAATATCCCAATATGGGTCTAAGGGTGCCCCAGTATAGGTTTGGGATTTTCTTCTTGGGCTCTAGAATACACTTGGTGCCTATGTGTTCCTTGCCCTAATCTCATCCCTAGTCAACAGATTTCTCTGTCTATCTCCCTCTACTGATCTGGGCCCAACAAAGGACTCACTGTGACCTTTTATTCTGGATTTCCTCATTGGGATTCAGTCTGGTGTATTTTTGCACCAGTTTTGCAGTTTTGTGGATGGGAACTTGGCAGCATTGCTTCCTTCAGTTCTGCCAATGGCTTTGATTCTACTTTAATCAATATTTATTGAATTGAAACTGATCTCTGCCCTCAAGGAACTTAGCATCTAGCTGAGTCACAGGAATGTGGGCATGTAAAATGGATGCTACAGAGTAGCCTATAATTATTCATCTCTGATTTCCCTCTTCCCTTACCTCCCCTTCCCTTTTACTCACTCTCTTCCATTCCCTAGGCTGATCTGAGATTGGATCAAGATTATTGAATCCCTTCCCTTCAAATTGCCCTCTCCCTCAAACAAAAGCTGAGTTGGGGCGCGGGAGGGGGCTGATTGGATCAAAGGGGAAATAGAATAAGACTGCTGTGGTAGAGTGTAGAAGACAGGAATGAGACAGCTGTTTGAGGGCTGGGCAGTGGGAATCCAGAACAGGACAATAGCCAAAGTTTCCATGATCTTGGTTGGCAATGCTTATCTCTGCAGAGAACTCCCCAGCTGGTCACTCAGCCGACCAGACACACAAAGGGGCCTTTGTCTGAATGTCTCTCTCCCAAGAGCCCTGGCACCAGCCATGATGAAAAAGCTATTTGTCTCTGGCGAGGGAAAGAAAGCTGTCTTAGGGTAGAATCTTGTTTGGACTTTAGGAGCGAGGGGTTATCTAGTCCTCAAGAAGCAACAGGACCAGCCCCAGCATGCTACAAAATTGTGAATGAAGTGAAGTCGGTCTTGGCACCCCTGGCCTCCTACTTCTTCTAGCAACCACCCTCTCCCTTCCCACCCATGCACTCCCTTCCCTCTGAGATTAGCTCCTATTTAAAGTGTGTGTTATCTTGTACCTTCATAGTTGTTTGCATGTTGCCTTCCCAATCAGAATGTGAGTTCCTTGAGGGCAGGTGCTGTGTTTTTTACCTTTCTTTGTACAATCTGGGCTTAGCCTAGTGCCTGGCAGTAGTAATAATAAATGCTTGACGACTGACTGACTCTCACACTTCAGGCACCCAGTGCCCATACTTTCTTCCCTCTGTCAAAAGCCAGGCTTGGCAAAGGAGTTGAAACTTACTCACCCTGAGCTGAAAGTGACTGATAAAAGCTTAAAGTGTATCCCTCAGTCAAGTGGGTTCCTATGATAAAATAAATCTGGTCATTGGCTTAGAGCCCTAGACTCTAAGCTGGGAGCAGGAGGCTGATTCCAAAACTAGGAAGCTGAGCAATAATTCCTTCAAGTATAGTAGGAAAGGAGGTGACTGCCCCAGCTCGGGCTCAAAAACCAACCTTCATCCCAGAAGCTCTGCTCCATCCTCCACTTCCCATGCCCATCCCCAACACTAGAAGAGGAACTGTTCTTCCAACCTTACACACACAGCCCTCAGGCTTTTTGCTGCCTTCTTCCCCCTTCAAAGCTCCTTTTGATGGTCAGTTTAACCAAAATTCCCCAGGAGTAAAAGATCATGACTTCTGTGTGTTTCACTTTGACCCTTCCCAGGTTTAGCAGCTAATAAGGTCAATATGAGCTTGGCCATCATCATTATCCACTTGTAAATGGGTCTGAGTTGAAATCTATCTGGACAAAACTGACTAAAAGGGCTCTGGTCCCTGCCCCTTTTACAAGCCTTTGTAAGACAGAGAAAAGAGGGCACTGTGAATAGTGGTCAGAGAGCACTATGGCCTTTCATTTCCTACCCTGGTCTTCTGGCTAAGGGATATGCAGAGGAGGTGGCAGGCTTGAGAAGGAAGCTAAAGGGCCTAGATAATCAATCCCTATATAGTTGTAATTTGGCCACATTTCAGAACTAGATCTCTACTGTTACCCACTGGGGAAGCCTGAAGAACAGCGAGAAACAACCTATCATTGGCTTTGCCCCCATTCCCTGTGTCTATCCTGCCCTATCCCCATCTTGTCTATGGGAGAAGAGCTATAATTCAGTGAAATTCAACAAACTCAGTCCCACAGTGGGGATATGAAAATCAAAAGTGGCAGTGAAAACCTGAAGGGGCTACATAAATGTCACGTAGTATTAATACAGGCGTATATACACACATACATATATATATGTACACACATATAGATACATGTGTACATTTATGCATGTGTTCACACATACATATGTAGGGGTCCTTATCATATATTTTATAGATATAAATATTAAAAAATTATCTCATTTGAGCCTCACAGCAGCCCCATGGGGGCAGCTAGGTGATGCGGTGGATAGAGTACTGAGCCTAGAGTCAGGAAGACTTATCATCCTGAGTTCAAATCCAGTCTTAGACACTTACTAGCTGTGTGACCCTGGGCAAGTCACTTCACCCTGTTTTCCTCAGTTTCCTCATTTGTAAAATGAGCTGGAGAAGGAAATGGCAAACCCCTCCAGTATCTTTGCTGACAAAACCCCAGAAGGGGTCACAAAGAGTCAGACATGACCCCAAAATGATTAAACAAAAGCAAAACACTGTAGCCTCATAGGCTAGTGCTGCAGGTGGTGTTATCTCCATTTTACAGATAAATAAATTGAGGTTAAATGATTTGCCAAACCTATAGTTTGTTTTCCTGTATTCATACAGCTGGGATAGGTAAGGGTAGGCAAAGATTTGAACCCAAGTCTAGTACTCTCTCCATTGCCTTCTGCTTCGAGTACACAAATAACTATAATTCAAGGCAGAATGTAATAGAGACACAGGATGGGCCTAGACAAAGTACCGTAAGAAATACAGAAGGAGGAGTCCTCATCCTCCAGGAGCTCCAAGTCAGATGAGAAGAAAGGACACACACAAGTAAGATAAGATATAGGAAACATAATATAAGGAAGAACAAGTGCATACAGTGTTAACTGGTTATATAGCTTTAAGCTGCACCAAGACTTTTGGGACACCCTGTATATATGGTGAGAAAAGGGGAATTGAATGTTTGAAGACAGCTGGGTTAAGTCAGGTATTCCTGAAAAAGATTAGCCTTGCATCCTATTTAGACGGAGGAAAGATATAGGAGCATCCTAGTTAAGTTCTGCCCCCCAACCCCTAGTCTCCTCCCTGTTAGTTCAGAGCCCCCAGAGTACAAAGCCCTGTACCATGTTTATTGCTGTGGGAGAGGGGATATAAGGAAACGAGGCCTGGTATCTGCCAGGCTGGTGGAAGGGTGATCCAGGCCAGGGAAGTGCCTAGACTCTAGGCACAGAGCATAGCCTCAGGGGCAGGTGTGAGAATCAAAGGGAGGCAATCCGAGCTCTTGTGTCTCCTGATCAGCTCAAGAAGGTCCTCTACAAAATACACAAAGGATCTAGTGATGTTCCAGGGGCTGTAACCTCTCTTTCTCTGGTTTCCTTCTCCCATCAGTCCCATTTGGATAGCAAGGAGTAAGGACCCTCCTCAAATGTGAACTGAAAGTCAGGTGAAGTCACCATGGTAACCAGTGGGATGCCAGGGACTCTAGTTGTCATAGCAACAAGTCAAAACCCAAAAGTAGGAGGGGGAGGGGAGAGAAGGGGAGATACCATCTGTAATGTCTTTTTCTAATACCATTCTGTTCTCCCCAACCCCACCCACCCTTAAGAGTCCCTTCTGAAATGAGAGTATACCCCTGGGACCCACCCCTCATGTTCTGGGATGTCTCTAAGAGGGAAGGTTCTCCAGCATGGCTGGCATGTGTCTCAAAATCTATGCTTTAAGGTTTATATCTCCTCTGAATAAAATTATATTCTTTCTGTAGCTTTCCTTTCATTCTCAATACCCCTCTCCTTCTTCCTAACTTCTCTGGGATAGTGAGGTACCACTGTCCTTCCAGACACCCAGGCTTACAACCTAGGCACCATTCTTGACTCCTCATGCTATCTTACCTCACCCTATAGCCAATCTGTGGCCAAGGCCTGTCAATTTTGTTTTTGTACTATCTCTCAAATACTTTCTCTTCTTTCCTCTGACATTTCCAGCCCCTGGTGCTGGCCCTCATTTCCTCAAGTCTGGGGTATTGCAGTGGCCTGCTGCTTAGTTAGCCTGCCACAAGTCTCTCTCCACACCAGTCCATCCTGCCTCAGCTGTCAGAGTGATCTTCAAAAAGAAAGAGTCTAACCATGTCACCTTCCCACTCCAAGGGCTCCGTATCACTTCCAGGAGCAAATAGGAAATCCTCTGTTTGCTGTTCAAAGACCTTCATAATCTGTCCCCCCCCCACCTCCATCTTTCCAGTTTTCTTAAATTTACACTTTATTGGACCTCATCAAATCATACTGGTCTGTTCCACCTGCAGGTACAGCCAGTCCTGCTAAGGACAATGAAATGGTTTGCTATGCATATGCTAACTAGCCACTGTGGGCATAATGAAGGGAAATAATGGGTTCTAATTCTGTCTGGATCCCTGGAAGCAGCACTGAGAGTACCAGGTCTGGAATCAGAAAGCCCTGAGTTCAAATCCCACCTCAGACACTAGTTGGGTGACCCTAGGCTAGTCCCTTAACCCGTATTAGCCCCAGTTGCTTCAACTATAAAATAGGGATACAATAGCAGCACCTGTCTTCTAGGGTTGCTGTGAAGATCAAATGAGATAATACATATGAAGCACTTAGCGTGGTACCTGGCACATAGTAGGTGCTATATATATGTTCATTCCTTTCCCCCTTCCTCTTGTCTGGCCTCTTCCACTCACTAGCTGTGACCTTAGACAAATCACTTTGTAAGCTTTGGCTTCCTATAAGATAAGGGCATTGGGTTAGATGCTCTCTCAAGCCCCTCCCAGCTCTAACACCTACTGACAGAGTAGACTGGTATGAAAGAAGAAATCGGGCTTCCTGGAGGAGAGAGAAAAGGATGGGGGATTCCCTTAGGAGATGTTCTTATGGCCAGTGCCTGGTGGTCCCTCTCAACTAGAGCCACATATTCCTGAATCACATCTCTGTCTCTCAGTTCATTGAAGGAGGATTCTCAGCCCCCCAAGCTCTGTGGTCAGGCGCCTGGCTGAGGGGCAAATGAGATTCTATCTGGCCTGAGCTTTGGCTTCCTCTGAGACATCCTGGGGCCTCCTCTAGCCTGGGGAGAATAAGAGAGACAGCTTGCCCAGGGATGTCTCCAGAGACAGTCCAAATGCCAGCCCCCAGGAGCCCTCAGCTGGCCCAGCTCCCCTTGCACTTAAGAGGAAACCATAGCCTGAGAAAGTTCGCCTGTCTCCCGAAATCTGCTCTCACTTAAGCTGGGGGTGGGGAGTGGGCTAGGGGCTCAGGTTTCAGGGCTCAGAGGCACTCTCTTTCTTCCTCTCTTTCTTTCTCTGTCTCTCTTCCCATGATTTTGGAGCAGCTGCCCGAGAAATGCTGAGGAGGCTGCCGAGAAAAGCTTCCCAGGCTGAAGTCCAGCACTAGCTTCAGAGCGCGCTCTCTCTCTCTCTCTCTCTCTCTCTCTCTCTCTCTCTCTCTCTCTCTCCCCTTCTCTCTCCATCTCTCTCTTTCTCTTTCTTTCTCTTCCCCCCCCCCATCTGTAGACTTCCTCGAACCATTGCAATGGAAACAAAGCAGCCTGAGTACAAAAAAAGCGTCTGAGATACAAAAGGGTCTCTCAGCTGAAGGGGAAGCTGTCCATTACAAGGGAGGGTAATGATAAAGTATCAGGGACCCTATATCCTAAATCACTCACCTCCTGAAAAGCTCTCTTTCTCTCATGGGCAAGAAGTGAGCTCACGATCTTAAAATCTCCAGCATGACCCCAAGGGTAAAAAGGATCATCAATTAGCGCTAAAAAGGATCCTTCAAGGTTATTTAGTCCAGCCCCTCCATTTTACAGATGACAAACTCAGGATGCAGAGATGTCATATAATTTCCCCAAGATCACACAGGTAAGTAGGCCACAGAGTTGGGATGGACTCCAAGTCCATCACTTTTTCCACTGTACCACCCTGCTTGGATTCCAGTTTCCCCAAAAGGGTTTTCATGCTGAAATAAGATGACAGTATCTTGTATGTATATTCCAACCTTTCAAACCTTTTCAAAGCACATTCATAGCCATCCCTTTATTCTATCCTTACAACATCCCTATGAGGTTGGCAAGGAAGATACATCCTCCTCTTGCAAGGGAGTAAACTGAGGCCCAAAGGAGTGAAGGGACTTGCCCCACTGTGCATACCACAGCATGTTAAAGGCAGAACTGAAGCAGGAGCCAGGATCTCTTGATTCTCAGCCGGTTGCTTTTTCTCCCTATATCCCACGATGCTTCCTACCATATCATGCTGCCTCCTCACCACCCACCCACCCACCCTCGGGCCACCTGAGCACATATTTCTTAGCTCCTTCTTGCCAAAAACGTTGTTTGTGAAAGCCCGCCCCCCAACTCTGATCTCTTGAGAAGAAAGAAGCCCTGCAATCAAACTGTGATAGAAGAATTTGCTTCACTATTTCCAGTATCATCCAGCCTCCCTTGGAAAGGGTAACTTTAGTTACCTCATTAATCGCTTCATTAATTGTAGCAGTGCCCTCCACAGCTTCCCTTTTGTCCATATTGATAGCTCAGACCCAAGCCTAAACCCAAGGTCATACCCATCACTCTCTTTACCCCTCCCTGCCCCACATGCCACCCATACCCATCAAAGATAGATCAGGCAGAAAAGAGTTAAGGGGGTGGGAGGGGGCGCCTTTGGAATCCCTGTGGGGACTAGCAGCCCCTCCCTTCCATCTGCTTCCAGCTGGGGCACAGGCTGCCTGAGGAGGGGGAGCAGAAGTGGAGACAAAGGTCAAGGGAAGCCCAGAAGGCTGCAGGAGAGAAAGAGGAATAGAAGGGGGGGGTAAGGGGAGGGGGTGAGACTAGGCTGATGAAGGGTTGGATCGAAAAGTGAAAGGGGTGTAAGTGTTCATGAAAACGAGTGGCCCAAATGAAGCCACCAATGGGGTAGCCATCCCTTCACTCCCCCAACCCTGGTCTGGGAAATCCAAACTATGGAATTAGCCTCATGGACCACTCCAAAGCCTTGACAGGGTGGAGGGCATGGTTAAGGTTAATTAGAGCCAGCTGTGGCTTCTTAAACCAGTCGCCACCTTACTGCCAAGGAGAGACAAATAGAGGTGGAAAAAGAGCTTTATTGGGAGCTTCAAAAGCAAAAATAAACCTCACCATCTATATGTCTTTTGTACACAAAATTTAAAAATCATCAAATGTCAGCGTTGGACAGACCTTAGGGAGCAGTTAGCCCAACAATTTCATTTTACAGATGAGGGAGCTAAGACGCAGAAAGAAGTCAGATAGCCATGATACTTAGCAGTTGAGTGAGCACTGGAACTCAGGCCTTCTGACTGCCAGTCAGGTTCAGTGTTTATCTAGAGAAGCTGGGGCATGTATAGGCTGGGAAGCTGACCTGACCAAGCTCTCCTACCATGATACGGTAGAAAGCCCACTGGATTTGGAGTCAGGGGACCAGGTTCAAATCCCAGTTCTACTTATTGCCTAGGTGACATTGGGCAAGTCATTGAATTTTGGGGGACCTCAGTCTCCTCTACAAAATGAGGAAATTGGACTAGATGACATTTAAAGTCACTTCCAGCCCTAAATATCTGATCCTGCCCACTAAATATCTGATCCTGGAAGCCCAGGAATCCCATCATACCAGCTCCTTAGCCAGGTTAAGACTCAGGTTCTGTAAACAGTCTTCTGAGTTCCTCCTCATGTTTCTGATTTCTTGAATGTTTTCTTTGTAGCGCAACATCCTCTCCCTTCATACATTTACATATATATGTAATATATCTGATAATATATAATCTATAGTAATATATTTATGTAATATTGTAATGTATAAATGTGTGTATATACACATACATATATGTACATACAAATATATGGGGTTGGAAATTGCCCAATCTGCAAGAAAAAAACATTGAGGCAGAGCTCTGAGCCAATGGCACTTTATTAAAGGGTCCATAGCCCCCTCTCATGAAGTGGACCTCAGATCTTCCACATGATGATATGCCTCCTTCCCCTATGGAATCATACCAAACTGATTAATATGTATTGGAATAAAATAGGGGTCCAATTAATCATTTATCACACATATATGTGTGTGGATATATGTATATATACATACACACACATTCATACATACTATCATTGGCCAAACAGAATCACATAATTATGGAATGTTAGAACTGAAAAGGACCTACCTAAGTGATCTCCTAGTCCAGCCTCATTTTGTAGAAGACGAAACTGAGACCCTAGAGAAGTGAATAGGCATTCAGAACCCTACAGCTTTGGTCACTAGGCTCTTTGTGTGGATAAATGAAAGAAGTAGCAGGAATGGAAAGAGGTGAGATGGGGAGAGCTCAGGAGGACCTTGGAGCTGGTCATCTCCTATTTCCTTATAGTGCATAAGCTCCTTTAGGATGAGAGCTGTTTCATTTTGTCTTTGTGTTCCTAGCACCTAGCACACAGTAGGCATTTGATAAATGCTTCTTGATTGATTTGCTTGCCCTGTTCATACAGTTTAAAGTATCTGTTGTACTCACTTACAAGCACCGTGATATGTATGTGTATGTGTGTGTGTGTGTGTGTGTGTGTGTGATATGTATGGATGGAGAAGGGAGTAAATATTTATACAGCACCTACTATGTGCCAGGCTCTGTGCTAAGCTTTTTTACAAATATCTCTTTCAAGAAACGCAACAACAACCCTGCCAGGTAAGTTCTATTATGATTTCCATTTTACAACAGAAGTCAGACAAACAAAAGTGAAATGACTTGCCACTAGTACGCAGTGAGTGTCTAAGGACAGATTTGAGCTCAGGTCTTCCTAACTGTAGGCCTAGCAAGCTGCTTCCCCACAGTGTGATGGACTGGAGTCAGGGGAACCTTTGTTCAGAGCCCACCTCTGATGTTAGCTGTGTGACCCTGGACACTTAACTTAGACACTAAGCCATAGTTCTTCCTGTATAAAATGAGATTAACAGCTATAGCATTTACTTCACAGGGTTGTTCTGAAACGCACATGAGGTGTGTATATTAAGCACTCGGCAGATTGTAAAGTGTTATAGAAGTGTGAGTTTCTTTAAAGAAACAACAACGTACTTGAGGTTTGTTTGGGTTTTAGGACAATCGGGAATCTCTCTTTTCCCTCTGCTTGTAGGGGAAATCCATCTTTCTCTTCTACCCCAGCACAGTTATTCAGGGAAGGAGAGGTAATCCAAGCTGAGGTCTCAATTACAACTGTTTGGGTGTTCCTGCTCATCGCCTCCTGTCTCGGGCTCACCACATATCCAATACTTCCTGTGTGAGGTCAGATTGGCTGAATTCCGTTACCTTCACTGCTCTTAGTGGAGGCCTAAAGTCTCAGTGCCTCTCTGGACTGTGCCTGACTCTCCTCGGCCCCAGGAACCTGCCTTTCTGCTTCCTTCAGGAGATATTGTGATAATGAATGCGGTGTGCTGATTCAGAGCAAAGGAGTAACTTCAAGGGTATGGCTTATGTTGGTGTTCACGTGCTTGAAATCAAAGAGAGTCAAAGACTTATAAAATAACAGAGGTCATAGAATCATAGATTTAGCCCTGGGATGGATCATAGGAGCCACCAACTACCTAGCCTTCAGATGAGGAAACTGAGGCCCAGAAAGGTAAAAGTCCTTATCTAAGTCTACATAATTTAAACAAATAACCTAAATAAAAGTAAAGGGAGAAAAGGCAGAAGAAAGGTATAAAAAGTCTTAGAGTTCAGAAGAGGGAGAGAGCCCTTCTGGCAAAGAGTATCAACCAGGTGAGTGTTAGAGGCAGAATTTGAACCCAGGCCCTCTGATACCAAACCTAGTACTCTTTTCCATTTAAAAGTTACTCAGTTTCTTCCCCCATCCCACCCCTCTTTCTCTCCTTGCTTTGCAAGGTTGGGAGACTATAGGGATGGAATAAACTGTTTGATTCAATTTATGTTTCAGTTGTGATAAGTTTTTTCCCTCTTTTTCTTTTTAATTCTTCAAGGCTTTTTTTTTAATTTCCATAAAACTTGCTCCTCCTCCTAGCTTTCTAGTCCTGTTAAAGACTGTCGCCCTTCTGGTCATTGAGGCTGAGAGCCTCAGTCATCTGTAACTCTTCCTTCTTCATGGTGTTGTTCAGTCGTTTCAGTCATGTTCAACTCTTCATGATCCCTGGCAGAGATGCTGGAGTGTTTGCCATTTCCTTCTCCAGCTCATTTTACAAATGAGAAAACTGAGACAACCAGGGTAAAGTGACAAGGTCACATAGTAAGTGTCTGAGGCTGGATTTGAACTCAGGTCTTCCTGACTCCAAGCCCAACACTCTTTCTACTGTACCACCTCATTGACCTTCATCTTCATCTAATAGAGCCAATCATTTACCAGGTCCTATCATTTCTATCCCCAAGATGTCCCTCACATGTCTCCCCTTTCTTTCTATTCCCATGGTCACCAACCTAGTTCAGCTTCTCATTACTTCTTGCCAGGGTTGTTGTCAATTTCCTAATCATCTCTCCACCTCCTGTTCCTCTGATCTACTCTCCACACTGCTGTGAAGATTAATCTTCCCAAATCATGGCTCTGACCACCATGACTCCCTGGCTCACAACTTCTTGTGACTTCAGTCTTTGGATTCAGCATTCAAGGCTATAGACTGAGAGCAATCTGACTCCAGCTCCCCCTTTCCAGCTTTATCTTTCTCTGATTCCTTCCCATACCTCACAATTCAGGTCACTTGATTTTCCAGAATACGTCCCACACTCATTCACCTGAGTTTTTATTCATCCAGAATGCCATCTCCCCCTACTGAAGTCCTGCTCATTCCTTAAGACCCTGACAAAAGGTCACCTCTTCCACGAGCCCTTTCCTGATCCATTCCCCTTGCCACAAAGGGCTCTCTCCCTCCTCCAAACTCTCCTAAGGCTTCATACCTTTCTCATGCATTTTCTCACTGTTCCTTTTATTTAGATATTTGCCTTATCTCCTCTGATAGAGTTTACATTCTTTGAGGAAAGGAAGTATTCTGCATTCATTCTCATAACCTCCTCAATGCCCAACTCTAGTTTCTTGATAATAAACTTTAAAAAAAAATATAGAATGAATAAATGAATGCTTGGCTCTATAAAGACCTAATAGAATTAAAGTCTGAACTGTCCTGACTGTAAGAGGGAAGGACCTAGTCAAAACTGATGAATGAATAAATGAACTAGACCTTCTTTTCTGTGCCCAAGTCTGCCCAACTTTCCTTTTATACTGTCAAGGAGTTTCTAGTACAGTACAATACAAAAAATAACACATACTGCATTATTTTTTTTTGTATTGTACTGAAAATGTAACTGAATTTGGAGTCACAGGTTCTGGATTCAAATTTGAGCACTGTTGCCACCTTTGTGATGCTGAGTAAATTGCTTAAGTTGTCTAGACCCCAGTTTCTCTTCTATAAAATGGGATGACCTAAGGTTTCTTCAAAATCTGCAGCTATCTATCTATCTATAATCTGCAAGTCTTTGATCCTGCCTGGTCCTCTTCTATCATCTGTTCCCTTAATCTCCACAGAAGGAACACAGTGCCTTCCTTCATACTGTTACCAAATTATTCAGAAACCCTAGATGAGGCTTCCCAAAGTGTACCATACTACAAGATAATTCCCTTGCTCCTTCCCTGGAACCCCTTTGGTCCTAGGTGTTGGGAAATCAGTCTGATTAAGCTAGAGAACATTCTCCAAATTCACAGATCTTCTGATTCAGTTTTGAATATTTGGGGAGAAAGCTCCTCTCTTCCAAGGAGTGTGATGGCACTTTGTTACTGCCCTTAATATTTTTCCATTTAATAGAGTAACATGCATGAAATGAATGAACAAAGAGTCTTTGGCACTGAATATTTACCCTAACTGCCTTGACTTTCTTCCTCTCCTTGTCTCTTTTTTGAGTTTCTAGGTCTTAAAAAGTTTTTTCCCCAAAAAAAACCAGCAAAGTTAACAAATATGTGTGTGTGCACTCACGCATGCAAGGGTCTGGCCTACATGCTGAAAATGCAAAAAATGAATAAAATAATAACAAAAGCTAGCACTGACATAGTTCCTACTTTGTGCCAAGGTGCTTACAAATATTGTCTCACTTGATCTTCAACTACCCATTGAAGTACGTGCTATTATCCTCATTTTACAGTTGAAAAAACTGAGGCAAACAGAAGTGACTAGCCCAGGGTCACACAGCTAGTAAGTGTCTGAGACCAAATTTGAACTCAGGTCTTCCTGACTACAAGCCCAGAATTCTATCCACTGTATCATCTCGCTACCTTCTACCCTCAATGAGCCTAAAATCATTTATGTCAGAGAAGTAAAATACATAGTATTAAACAGAATATTGATTGGAATACAATAAGTACATACATAAGCAGCTTTGAGGATTATGAGAACTCAAAGCAAGAAGGGATCTTGGGGAAGAAGCAGGAGCTGACCCTTGAAAGGGGTTGGATTTTAGCTGAAAGAGATGGGATTTAATGGAGAAGGAGTTCTAGGTGGAAGGAATGGTATGAACAAAGATAAGGGAACATGAACATGAGGAACAGAAGTGGTTCACTGTGGCTTGAGTTTAGAGTATCTGAGGAAGCATAGTGGAAAATGAGGCGAGAAACGTAAATTAGTGCCGTCATAATTGGCCTTGGACGCCAGTTGCGAACACTGAGAAGTCATTGAGAGTCTTTGAACAATGGGATACTAGAGTCAAAAATACGCTTTAACAGCATGCAGGCTGGAGCAAAGTGAGGAAGAGATGAAAGGGAAGAAGACCTCTTAGGAGCCAATATTGGTGGTGTAGGAGAGAAGCAATGAGTCTGAACTGCAGGGATGAAATGACCTTTAAGCTGGTTAAATAACCTCTCCCTACTCCCTTCCTTCTTCATTGAAACAAGAGAGGATTCTGAGAAAATGTGATTTTGGAAGACTACTTGGAGAAAGGGAGGAAATGGGAGGTAGACAGATCTGGAAAAATGCATTAATGCAGTAGAATATTTCCCAGAAGCTGAGGCTCCATGTCCGTAATCAGAGCTGGAGGCATTCCTAAAATGTACATTTTGGTTATTTTTGAAAACAAGAAATCCCTTTCTTTTCTTTAGGGGTTTCACTTAGGGGAAAGCAGCCCAGATATCACAGTTATCGTTGACACCTGCCCCTGATTGAAAATAATTATTCAAGGAATCCTGAGAGCCAACATAATTAGTCCAATTAATTTCAAGCGATGAATTATTCTGTCCGATAATCATCTTTGGAAGCAAAGGTTTCATTAGCATCTCAGTTTGAGAGTGTGGAGTCAAATGTCCTCTTATCTCTCTTCCCTTTCCCTGACAAGAAAGGTGAAAATTGTATCTTGCTTGGGTGAGTGCCATCTACATAATAGAAGGAGATTGCTCAGAGGAGAGACTGGATTTGCCAACTCAGTTTACCCAGCTGTAAAAGAGGATGGGGAGATTCACACTATGTAGTCAGTGACACTGGTCAAGGATTTCCTAAAGATTTCTGAGCAGGACTTGTTCCCTACACCCACTCTGAAAGGAATTGCTTCCTTTGAATCAGGCATGTATAATTGGCCTTCAAAGACAGAGTTGCCTTAGCCTTTCGGAGGTGAAAGGCTACTTTTAATTTTTCTGAAGCCCAGTGAGAGGAGCTGCTGACTATTAAATCTCTGAGTTGAGGAAAAGGGAATAGTCCTCCCCAAAGGGAAAGTGGCAAACAGATGTAAGATTCAAGTATGTCAACCAATGGAACCTGACCCCATGGTTAAACTGAGGAGTGGGAGAAAAAAGAGAGCCCCTTGGGGCTGATGGGAGGTAGGCTAATGCCTCCTTCCCTAGATATGAGCTCTTGAGGATCTTAAAGACCCCATTCCTCTTCCACAGAGGAGAGTTTGTGTGTGTGTCTGTGTGTGTCTGTGTCTGTGTCTGTGTCTGTGTCTGTGTGTGTGTATGGATATGAGGCATAAAGTGGTTTGGGGGGAAAGAATGAAGAAAGGAGAGGGATTCAGACTTGAATCCCTAGATACTTTGTATGGTGGCCTTATCTAGGGAAAACTGACAGAATCATTGATTTAGAGATGTAAAGGACCTTGGAGGTCATCTGGTCCAACTCACTTATCTTACAGATGAAGATATTAAAGCCCAGAGAGGCCAAGTAACTTGCCCAAGGTCATATAGGTAGATGATCAGCCTCTTCTGCAAATGAAGAGAGGACATTTCTGTGGTGCTCTTGGGCTGCAGACTCTGCAGACTCCCACAGAACCTGGGCCCTCTCAGACTGAGTATCATCAAGAACAAATCATGCCAGGCTCACCTCATTTCCTTAAACTGGAAGCAGACCAAAGGAATTCTAGAGACATCATTTTTCTAGATTTTAGCAAAGCTAATAATAAACATAAATGCTTGTTGATTGACTCACTGACTGATAAGGCAACAATAAAGATAGACATGATTGAAAAAGATAAGCAGGGAAACTACATTATGCTTAAAGGAACCACAGATAATCAATATCAATAGTTATATATCATACACTTATATGTTACTATGTATTACATATATATATTACTATATATTATACATATATCATTATAATATATAATTATATATAGACCTATATAGTATAATTATAATGCATATGCAATTATTATATATTATTTTTACAATTATATATTATTAAAATTATATATATATGTATTACTTAATACACTTAAAGTGTCTCATACTTAGCTTGTGGAAAAGATGGAGAGATGTGGACTACACAATAATACAGTTAGGTGGATTTGGAATTGGTTGGATGATGGGACTAATAGTGTGCTTTAGTGACTCAGGGTTAGTTTGGCAGAAGGGGCAGAAGGGCCCTCTAGCAGAGGGCCCCAGGGATCGAACCTTCTCTTCCAAGACTTTGCTGATGATGTAGATTTTGGAGAGATTGCCGACTCAGTGGACAACAGTCAGGATCCAAAGAGACTTAGATAGGCTTAAACTGAAGCCCTGAAGGGGTCATAGGTGGAATAAATGTAAGAAGCCCTGGCTGAATCAGGGCTTCAATCAGGGCCACAAACTATAGCCTGAGGGTCAAATTCAGCCCACCTGTCTTTATGTGGCCTTCGAGCCAGAAATGATTTTTCCATTTTTAAATAGAATAAAACTTGATTTCAAAATGGAAAAACCATTCTTATCTAGGGGCAGCCAGAAATGGTCTTCAAGCAGTTGTTTGGGTCTAGATCAGCAGATCAAACTTTTTGGTCTCGGGACCCCTCTTAAAACTTAGTGAGGACCCCAAAGAGCTTTGGTTTATGTGAGTTATAGCCATCAATATTAACCACATTAAAAATTAGTATTATTACAAAAATAATTTTGACTTCTCAGATATCCTGAAAGGGTCTCAGGGACCATCATTTTAGAACCACTGATCTAACAGATTGGGCAGAATCTAATCAGTTGAAATTCACTGGAGAAAAATGTCAGGTATCATTCCTGGGTTCATTTGATCCTCACAGCAGCCTTTATGAGGTATGTGCCATTATTATCCCCATTTTACAGATGAGGAAATAGTCTGAGAAAGGTTAAATGATTTTACCCAGGGTCTCTGCATCTGAGGAAGGATTCAAAGTCAGACTTTTCTTCTTGATTCCAGGTCCAGTGATTTATCTAGTATCCCATAAGACCTCTCCCATATTATATGTATGTCATCACCCCCAGCTAGTGTTGAAACTCTTGTCTGGCAAGGGTGATGTCTCATCTTTCTGTATACCTATAGTGCCCTATAAGCCTTGGTGCTAAATATTTGTTGATCGTGTGATCGTCAACTCCTCTCCCATCACCTGGTCCCAGATTATATTTCTCAAAGTGATGCAGCCAGAAACGGAGCGGTATCTGTGGGACAGGCCTCTCCTCTTCCACATATATTGAAACCATAACTGTCAGAGGCTGGCAAGATTACGGGGACCCTTTCAAGAGGAAAGATGGTCAGGGAACTATCGCTGGAACTGGGAAGGGATGGGGTAGAGACCAAAGATAGCAGCCACTTTATGAGCCTGGGACAGTGACTTTTATTGTAGCATTCTCATTGTGTTTTAAAGTGTTGTGTGACCAGTAATATATATATATATGTATATATATATGTGTCACTGTCTAGGGAAAATTGTTACTCCGATATAATAGGAGCCTATAATGTCCTGGAAAATGGAGGGAAGTCTTTAGAAGAGGTTCCTGGTCTCCATTTAAAAACGTTTATGGTGTTGAGGGAGCAGTTTCTCCCTGATTTGTGTATAGCAGGAGAGAACTTTAGTGGAGACGCCAGGGCCAAAGACATAGGCACACATGCATCTGTGTGCACAATGGTGGATTCTCCTAGGATCATCAAGGCTTGAGCATTGATTAGGCACCCACAGCATGGTCTTTGGGGCATTTAAAGTCCTTTATAGCTGCCTCCAACTTACTTTCCTAGCTTTACTTTCACATTAATCCCTTTCATATATTGTGCAGTCTCTTTACTATCCCTTACAACCTGGTCTCTTTACTGTTCCTCACAACTGCCTCTCCATCTCCCACCTTTCTCTCTTTGTACTGACTGTTCCCTCTTGCCTAGAATTCATTGACTACTATGTGCTCAGTACTGGGAAGGAAGCACAGAATAAGTCAAGGCCGCTGCTGTCATGGACCTTACAGTCTGGGCAGCTAGTACATGCAGACCCATTGAATCACAAAACAACACATATATTCAGACATATATTGCCAGATAAGCAATAGAGTTGCCAAGTGTATGGGAGTTCAGAGGAGGGATTGATCACCGTGGCCTACAGCAGATGGAATTGAAGTTGGGCCTTGATGAGTAGAGAGGAGTGAGGAGAGAATTTCAGGTGGGAGATATTAATGGGTGAGGAAGGATGGTAAAAACAAAGGCACCAACCAGAAAAGCACAAAGCATGTTCAGACTATAGCAAAGACTGGCTACTGGGAATAGTCAGTGTAAGCTAAGAGCTAGAGATCAGTCTGGAAAGGGAGGTAGGGGCACCCTTTGGAAAGCCTTCAGTACCAGATTTTGATGGAGGAGGGTAGGCATCAAAGATTTTTAAGCAAGAGATAGTATGGGAAAGTGGATAGAGCACTTAGCTTGTAGTCAGGAAGACCCAAGATCATATCCAGCCCCAGACATGTGCTCTCTGTGTGATCCTGGGCAAATGGATTACCCCCTTTGTGCCTCAGTTTCCCCAGCTTTAAAATGAGGGATTAGCCTTGATGGCTCTAAAGTTCCTTCTGGCCTTAAATCTGTGATCTTATAATCCTATGAAGGTGACATTGTGCACCTTCCCTAGGCCACAGATGCCTATGTGATGTATGCTCATTATAAGCTGGCTGGACCCACCTTAAATAATGTAGACCGTCTTCCTGTCCCCAGACTTGATGTTTATCAGAACTCACCATCCCTCCTTTACACACAGAGACTCACAAACACACACAGATTACACAGAATCACACACACTCACACACCCCAATTTGGTCACAGTCTCAGTCTGCTCACCCTTGTCCTCAAAGCCTCTGGCCCACTGTTTCCATGACAACCCCACCAATTCAGACAGGTGCTGCTGTAGCTAGGAAGGGAGTTTGCAGAGAGTAGAGGGAGCCAGAGAGAAAGAAGGCGGAAAGCCTGGATAACAAAGGCAGAAAACTGGGGGGAGGGGTCAGGGAGGAGGCAACCACCTTAGAATGGCAGTGCGAACTGGTATGGGAAGTGGTATCTAGGCCTCAGAAATCCCCAGAACCAAGTCAAGTCCCTGGCCTCATATAAGGAACTGGTACAGACTGAGGCTAGGAGTCAGAAGCTAGGCATCCAGAAGTCTAGCTAAAGTCCCAAGGAAAACTGCTTGGGGAGCCTACCTCCCATAGCACACCCATGTTTCAACTCCCAAAGGGACTCCATCTTATTCTGCAAAGCTCTTTTGCTTATAAAAGATAGATGAGTCTTCCTTTTCCCCTGGGGAGGAAAAGGTCAGGAGTCACCAGCTGCTGGAGCCTCTGTCTGCATTTGCAGACTGCGGATACAACATCAGGGATTCCAGGCAGGAGAAAGGGTCCTGTTTCCAGAAGTCAGCAAGTAGAACTGAAGAATGAGATAAGGTTAAAGGACATTAATCACAGAATATCCAAGTTTCAGGGGACCTCAGAGTTCAGCCTGTGCTTGACCAGAAATCTTCTCTCTAGTATCTCCAACATCTTCTCGTCATCTTGGTTGCCCATTTTCTGGATGCTCCTCAGCTTATTAATGTCCTTTCTAAAAGGTGCTACTTAGGACTAAGTGCAGAATCTGAATGATCTTGAGTAGATCACTTCATTTCACTTTTAAAGTCTATAAAATATAGATATATGGAATGTTAGAGTTGAAGGGGACCTCAAGGGTTGCCTAATCCAACCCCTCCCTTTTTTTTTAATAGAAAATAGGCTTTCAATAACAAATAACTGTACTTGCTTCCATTCCAGGAGACGTACTGAGAGCCAATCCCCGCTCTGAGTATGGTCTCTGAATAGGGAGTTCCAGGTAGCATGGGCATCGCTTCTGTCATAATCAGGCTTCTTAGCCAAAGTCTTCATGATCCCTAAGTGGGAAACAGCAACAGAGAAATCCTCCAGTAAGGTGGAGAAACGGCTAGCGTAGAGAAGGCTCACACTTACTGAGATACAAAGGACGAGACATGCTGGACAGACCTAAGTAAGAATCAGTAACCCAAGAGGAGTGGAGAGTGGTGACTTCATCAGCTGCCAAAGGTGTGGATGCAGGACCACCCAAACGTGCTTCTAGTTCAGCAACCATATTAGGTTACAATCAACTCTCTGGTCTCTAGGAATGAATTTGTCTTCTTGACCTGAGCTTCCTTGCCCTTCCCTGCCTAGCTGTTGAAGTCTGAGCCAGAAAGAGGATAGATATGTGAGTGTGGCCTGAAAGCCCAATGTGGGTCAGCAGCGTAATGTGGCAGCCAAAACAGCTAATTCGGAAGGCATAAAGGGAGGAATGAGCTTCCAGAAATAAGGAGGCAACAGGCCCATCGTAATCTGCCCAGTCCCAGTCAGACGCAATGTGGAGTATTGTGTTCATTTCTGGTTACCACAACTTGGGAAGGATGTTGATAAGCTGGAAAGGATCCAGAGGAAGGCAGACAGAATAAGGAAGTGCTGCGAGTCCAGGTCATATGAGGATCCATTAAAAGGTGTCAAGTATTTATTAAACACTCTTGGTTTTTTTGTTTAGTTGTTTTTTAATCATGTCCGGTTCTTCATGACCCCTTTTAAGGTTTTCTTGTCAAAGATACTGGAGTGGTTTGCCATTTCCTTCTCCAGCTCATTTTACAGATGAGAAAACTGAGGCAAGCAGGATTAAGTGACTTGCCCAGGGTCACCTAGCTGACGAGTGTCTGAGGCCAGATTTTAACTCAGGAAAATGAGTCTTCCTGACTATAGATCAGGTACCCTATTCTACACCACCTTACTATGTTCCAAGCACTAGACTAAAGCCAGAGCAGCAAAGAAAGTTATAAACAGTCTCTTCTGTGAAAGAGCTAATGGTTGGATCAGAGAAACAACATGCAAACAACTGTGTAAAAACAAGATATGTGCAGGATGACTGGGAGGTGATGCTACAGGAAAGGCACTAGCATTAAGGAGGATTAGGACAGCTTCTTGTAGGAGGTACAACCTTAGCTAAGAGTTGTAAGAATCCAGAGAAGCCAAGAAATGGAGATAAGAAGGGAGAACATGCCAGGAATAGAGGCAGCCTGTGAAAATACAATGAGAGACCCAAGAGAGGGTACGAGGGTGGTTATTCAGGTATTCAAAACACCATGCAGTGAAGGAGGAACTAGACTCATTCTGTCCCAAAGGGCAGAATCAGGGAAATGGGTCAAAGTTGGAAAAGATCAAATTAAGCTTCATGTCAAGAAAAGATTTCCTAATAATTAGAACTATTCAGCAGTGTAATGAGCTGCCTTGGGAAGTAGCAGGTTCCCCCTCACTGGGTGTATTCAAGCAGAGGCTGGACAACCCTCTTGTCGCATGGTATAGTGGATGCTCCTTTGGGTTGAACTAGATGGCCACTAAAATCCTTTTCCACCCTGAAAATCTAGGATTCATTGTCTCTGTATATGTGCCAGTCTATGTGTGTGCATACAAAGTGATGGCATTCTCCAGTGGTGTATAAAGAGTTCGATACTATCTACTGCCTTGATGCTACCTTATCCCCTGTGTTAATGTGAAAATTCAAGAACAGGTTGTATTTGCCTTGCCTGGAAACCCATTCCTTATCTGAGTCCTACTGATCCTTTAAAATCCATTTCAGGGACCACCTCTGCAAAGGCTTCCCTGACCACCCTAGCCCTCTCTGAACTTCCCTTCCCACTCACTTGGCACCTAGAACAGGCTGCCTTGTCTTGTTAGTTGTATACAGGGTCTTCCTTTTAAATGAGATGGTATTGTAGAATCTAGATCTCCATGAGACTTCACAGAGAGCCCAATGTCCTCATTTTATAGTTGAGGAAACTTACCTATTGGTCAACAAAAGGGAAATGACTTGTCCAAGGGCATTTAGACAATAAGTAGCCAAGCTAGAATTTGAACCCAGATTCATTGGATAATGAGTCTAGAGCTAGAAGTGACTTTAGAGGTCATCTAGTCCCAACTCTCCCATTTTTCAGATAAGGAAACTGTATAGTGAAGTGAAATGACTTGCCTGTGTTCACACAGGTGATACATCAGGGGGAGAATTTGAACCCAGATCCGCTGACTTACCATTCATTGCTCTTTCCATTTATCCATCATTCCTCTCAGATTCCAAATCCCATCCTCTCCCTATTACACAAGCAAGCTCTCTGAAGGGAGGAGGAACCGTATCATTCACTACTCAGTAAACATTTGCTGTTGAACATATCCATATGGAGACCTAGAAAGGCAAGCACTGCCCCCACTGTGATGCCCTCTCTGAGCCCATTGTCTTCACTGAGTGCCCTCCAAAGAAATCTTCACAACTCTGGAATAGGGCACCAGAGTACACACAAAGGAAAGCTAACAGAATCAATCAACCAGAAAGCGTTCCATCAATGCCTATCATGTGCTAGATGCTGCACTTAGTCAGTGGAGATCCAAAGACAAAAAGTAGCAGACCCTTCCCTCAAAGAGCTTATATTCTATCCAAAAAAAGAAAGTATCCATCCACATAAGTAGTTCTATGTAAAGTAATATCAGAGGGAGCTCATGGGATCGGAAAAGGCCTCATGGAAGAGGGGATACTTGAGCTGAGCTTTGAAGGAAGCTAGGAATTCTAAGAAGTGGGGCTGGGGAAGGACTGCATTCCAGGCATGGAGTATAGATGGTCCAAAGAGGCAGTTCCCTCAGTACCAGTTTTTGACAGGCCCCAAAGTTTCATTTTTACAAGAGAAATCATATGCCAAATAATGCCTCCTCATCAGAAAGGTCTTCTGTGGTTTTGTTGCCCTAGACCCACACCTGTTATTAATCCAGTTCACAGTACCAGGTGCTCCCTCACCCACACCTTACTCATCCCCCTTTGCCAAAAGTGGGGGGCAGCCAGAGTTCAGATCCTGCTGTGTCAACTTCCCCCACACACACATTCTCTTGGGCCCCTAATATCCTGGAACATCTCCTTCCAAAAGACAGATCTATAGAGGAGTCTGGCTCCAGCCTGGAGTTCCCCTTTTCTTCCTGACACTGTTCATTGCTTCGAGGTCAGAGCTGAATCTGTCTTTATTTAGCACATGAAGTGGGGTTTTTTCCCTTCCCCCCTTCCATCTCCATTCTTTTCAAAGGGCTCCAGTGGGAAGAAACCACTGTGGGTTCTTCCAAGAGGCCCGACCACATTTGGCTGCATAAAGACAGGGGCTGGTAGGAGTGGGAGGGATTGCTGTGGGGCTTCAACACCCAGATGGATGAGCCAGCCCTGGGTGCTGATGTGGCTTTGAAGTTGAGTAAAGTTAGGCAATCTCTCCCCATCAGGCTTTGTCCAAAGCATTTAGTCTTCATCCCAATCCTGACTGGGTCAGGGAAACACTTTCTCCCTGGAGCCAGTGCCTCCAATTCTGAGAACCTTGGTGGCGCCAGCAGAGGGTGTGGGCCTCAGTTGTCTGTGTGTCCCAGTGGACAGCTGGTTTGAGTTGGGAGAAGGGTGAGGCAGCTCCCCAGATCATATGTTAGTGACCATGTGGCAATTGAACTGACCTGCCATCTTACAGGTTTCTGTTCTCCCATTGGGACCCAAAGTGGGTCAAACTTCCCAACCCCCAATGGACTGGCTAGAAACCAGCTGAACTCTGGGGAGCATGCCCAGGGGCTCAGGTCACAGGAGTTTCTTCCCCACTGGAATCCTAAGATCACAGGATTTGAGAGCTTGAAGAAATGTCCGTAATACAGCTTCCCCAATGTAGCAGGAGCTTTTCTACTTACAGAAGTGCTCATAAAATGTTAGACCTAAAAGGGATCTTAAAAATAGTCTGGTCCAACTCCCCCATTTTACATATGAGGAAACTGAAGCCCAGAGGACTTCATTTGCCAAAGGTCACACATGTAGTTCAATCTTGCCCACATTCTCAATTCAGTCCTTCTGAAGGATTCTGCCTTTCTTGGAATAGGCTGATCAAAGTTTCATGATGCCTGGACATACAGCTGGACTTCCAGGAACCAGGATATTAAAAGAACAAGAAATTATTTTCTCTCTCAATCTCTCTCTCTGTCTCTCTCTTTCTCCATATATGTATATGTGTATATATTACATGATTATATATATACATGTGATCTATATATGTAGATGTGTATATGTGTGTATATGTGTGTATGTGTGTGTATATGTATATATATATACTCTCCAACCCAAATCTAGAACTACAAGTAGGTAAGGTAGGCAGCTCTCTGTGGTGTAACATGTACCAAGGTAAAACAAGAGCCATTTTCACGTGACTTTTATAAATGCACATATTTTAATATTGAAAAAAATTCCCCTCTTTTTATTCTGCGATAAGCCAAGTCTTATGTTTTATGGAAGACCCAAAGCCTCTAGTGGACAGTAACACACAGTCAGGGAGTGGGAGCAGCATACCTTGTAGAGAATGTTTGGACACATTGTCCCAATTATGTCCCCAACCATTCCCTACCTCTGAGCCCTCCCTCCTCCTCCACCACACACACACACACACACACACACACACACACACACACACACACATCCAATGAAGAGACAAACATAGGAAGTGAGGCAGTTGATACCTGAAAGATCTGAGACTGGAGAGGCCCAATAATCATTTGGTCAGATACCCCTGGGCTAGTCTGACCCAAGATCAAAGAAAGACTGGAGAAGACCCAGGGAGTCTTGAATGGCATTTCCCCAATATAGTGGTTCAAAACTCCTCTCTCTCTCTCTCCACCCTACTCTTACCCCAACACATTCTCAGACCCCTTCTAAAGGGGGAAGGACACCATGGTCCAGGAAGGCAGAGCCCCATGCTCTAAGTGACCAGGCATCTCCCCAGCTCAGGCTTTAGCTTCCAGGCCAGCTTGTCACGTTGGAAGGGTAATACAGTAGAGACTCACTTGAACTTCTCTCCAGAAAGAGGCAAGGACAATAGGAGTGGGGAACCGGATCCTTGTGTCTCCACATGTGTGACCTAGTGAAAGGGAGGGAGAGGAAGCTCTCGGAAAAGGAGACAGTTTAAAGCTGCTTTGGCTTCCACTGTTTCCCAGGCTATTGCAGCAAAGCCTAAATTGGATAGACAAGG
Source organism: Notamacropus eugenii (assembly GCF_028372415.1). NCBI lineage: Eukaryota > Metazoa > Chordata > Mammalia > Diprotodontia > Macropodidae > Notamacropus > Notamacropus eugenii. The sequence goes on along the minus strand of NC_092873.1, from coordinate 438,724,382 downwards.
CAAATTCTGAATGATCTCATTAGGCAGCTGAGCACGGTCTTTGGACTTGGCAGGCAGGGTGACCTGCCTGCCAGACACTCTAGGAAGGTTCATCAGAGTCCGGCAGTTTTATGATCACCAGAGCCTGGATAAGGCAGGGGCAGGGGCGGAAAGAGTGGAATCAGAGGGAGGAGGGGGGAGGTCAGGAGAGGATGTTCAAAGGAAAAGCAACTGCCAGTCAGTCAGCCACAAGCAATTATTAAGCACCTACTGTGTGTGCTAGGCTAAGCTGTTCTATACACTAGGAATATAGAAATGGAAATGGGAAGATAGCCTCTGCTCTCAAGGACCTCACAATCTAACATTGGTAGGAGACAACATGCAAACAAGATAGAGCCAGAATAAACTGGAGGTAATGAGCAGAGGGAAGGCATACAAAGGACTACACTTGCTGGCACCCTTGGTTTTGAAAGCTTATAGGCTATTTGGGCTTTCCAAGTTTATCTCCTCTATTTCCCTGCTCCTGGGAAATTCTGCATCTTACACTATTCCAGACGTGTGGGAGATGAATCATGGAATTGCAGGATCATCAATTCAGCCAGAAAGGACCCTAGAGATTGCCAAGTCCAGCCTTCTCATTTTACAGAAGAGAAAACTGGGATGAAATGACTTACCTAAGGTCACGCAACTAGCTAATAGGAATACCAGGCATCTCTAGAGAATGAGGTTCTAGGTGTTAGAAGTGCTCCTTGTGTCTGGCCTAAATCCCCCTTGCTATAATCACTCCTTGATTTTTCAGAATTCCAGGGTCAATGGTCATCGCCTAGTCTTCTCCAAACTCATTATCGTTGACCATTCCATTATTTTGCAGTGTTCTAAGTTGGAATTTTTTTTCTTTAAAGCTAAGAGCCAGTTTGCTTTCATATGGTTTTACCTGTGTTCTTGCCTTAGTCTCTGCTCCTTTCCTGAGGCCTGGGCCCCAAACAAAAACAGCAGAGCCTTCTTGGAGGCAGAGCAAAAGGAAGGAAGACAGATGGGTTGTGACAAGGGCTGTGGAGATGGGCAGCAGTAGGTCGCAGGGGTCAGTGACGTGGAAGGCTTCGTAGGAGTAGGGGGCCCGTTGGGGGTGGTTGTGGCCCAACCAAGTTGACAGATGCCCTTTGATGCCCCAGAAGATGGGTTACAGGCTGATGGAAGATAAAAGATCTGGGAAATTCTTAGTAATAAGCCTGGGGCAGAGCAGGAAGGGTGGGGGGGCAGAGCAGCAATAAGGACACACTTATTCCCTTCTGAGTTAGTCCTGCTGGTCACTGCCACCGTCATGGTTCAAGGACTCTCCTCACAATGAATATTTACCACAACCTAAACTTACCTCCTGTCCTGGCTCTGTCAGTAACTCACTTGGTGGGTTTGGGAAGGTAACCACATTTCTGGGCCTCAGTTTCCTTCCCTGTAAAACAAAAGTGGGGGCAGCATGGGGGGACAGGGGACTACATGGTCTGTAGTGTTCCTTCTAGCAAATATATTCTGTGGTTGAGAACTACTAAGTGCTATAGTGGAAAATATGCTGGATTTGAAGACAGAGAAAGTGGATTCCAATCCCAGGTCTGCTACTTATTACTTGTATGACCTTGGGCAAATCATTTGACGTTTCTAGATCTGTAGGATGAAGTAGTCAGACCAGATGGGCTCTAAGGTCCCTTCTGCTCCAGATCTGTGATTCTCTATGACTTTATAAAACCCCCCCCAAACCATCCCTCCCTCTTATCTCTCACCTCCCCACATACATCCAGTCCATCACCAAGGCTTGCTCATTTAACCTCCATAAGATCTCTTATATACGCCCTCTTCTTCTGTCTTCTGACACTGCCACCAATACCAGCATGAGCCCTTGTCACTTCATGACTGGACTATTGTAAGAAGGCCTCCCTGCCTCAAGTCTCTCCCCACTCCAATCCATCCCCCACTCAATTGTCAAATTGATCTTCCTAAAGCCCAAGTCTAACCATGTTATTCCTCTAAAGCACGGGTGGGGATCCTGTGGCTTCAATACCATATGTGGCCTTCCAGGTCCTCGGGTGCAGCCTTTTGATGCAGTCCGAGTTTTACAGAACAGACCCTTTTATTGAGGGGATTTGTTCCATGAAGTTTGGATTCAATCAAAGGGCTGCACTTGAGGACCTAGAGAGCTATGTATGGCCTTGAGGCTGAAGGTTCCCCACCCCTGCTGCAGGGCAACTAGGTGATACAGTGGAAGGAGCCAAGAAAAGCTGAATTCAGATCCAGCCTCAGACACTTACCAGCTGGGTAACTCTGGGCAAGCCCCTTAACCTCTGATTGCCTTGGTTTCCCCAAGTGTCAAATGGGGATCATAATAACACCGCCTTCCCAAGGCTCTTGTGAGGTTCAAATGAAATAATTATCGTATAGCACTTAGTAAAGTACCTGGCATATAGTAGGTGCTTAATAAGTGCTCATTCCCTTCCCTTCACCCCGCTCCCATTCAGCAGACTCCAATAGCTCCAGATTACCTTCTCTGAAGAGAGAACTTGGAACTCAAAATTTTAAAAAAAGAAGAGGAATGTTAAAAATAAATCAAACTGTCTTCTTTATTCCTAGGAAACAACTTTCCTCCTCTTACTCATTCCATCTCTCCCCTCCCTTCTTTTATGCTGTAGCTCATAGGCCTTCTTCTACTCTAGAAGGCCTTCTCTGATTTACGTTCCCCACCACCACCAACCACCACCCATTCTGTGGAATCTCTTCTGTCACTGTTCCCCCACCTCTCAGCGGAAACCCTGGCCCAGTTCTCCCCCTTAGCCAACTTGGTGATGCTGTTGTTCAGTCATTTCAATCATGTCCAACTCTTCGTGACCCCATTTGGGGTTTTCTTGGCAAAGATACTGGACTGGTTTGCCACTTCCTTCTCCAGTTCCTTTTACAGATGAGGAAACTGAGGCAAACAGGGTGACATGACTTGCCCAGGGTCACACAGCTAATAAGTGTCTGAGTCCAAATTTGAACTCAGATCCTGCTGCCTCCAGGCCATACCCTCTATCCACTGTGCCACCCAGATGAACATATTCCAACCTGTCTGACTGATCTCACAGGTAGTTCTCCAAGGGCAGGAACTCATACACCCCTCAAGGGCTCAGTTCAGGACCTTGCCCCTGATGAATGCAGTTTCCCCCATGTGGCCACTGCTGATACAATTGACCGTGTCTATTTTGAAAAGGGCCTGCAGGTTGAAACCCAAAGCCACTGAGCACTGAGATCATCGGATTATCAGATTTAGAGCCAGAAGGGGCTTTAAAGGTCAGCACCAAGTATACCCAAGCAGAATCCCTCACCTCAAGGAGCTTCTATGCAAAGGCGGGGGAGAAATAGGGGTCTGTGCAAAATGGAATAGAAGAGGCATCCTGGGGAGGAAGGGACCCAGAAAGTCCTTCTGCAGACAGGGAGTCTGAGCCGAGTCTGCAAGGAAGAAGAGGCTTCTGAGAGGCATAAGTGAGGTATGAGGGACAGGGGATGCAGAGGCCCAGAGAGAAGAGATTAATTGTCCTTTGAGGAACAACAAGGAGGCCAACATGACTAGACTGCAGAGTCCAAGGAGGGAAGTAATAGGTAAGAAACTGGGCAAAGAGCTCCCACTATGTGCCAGGCGCTGTACTAAGTACTATGCAATTATTATTTCATTTGATCCTTACAACAGCCTTGGGAGGTAGGTGCTATTATCATCCCCATTTTACAGGTGAGGAAACTGAGGCAAATGGAGGTTAAGTGACTAGGGTCACAGAGCTAATAGGCCTCTGAGGCCTGATTTGAATTCAGGTCTTTCCTGACTCCAAGCCAAGTGTACTATCCCCATCACTGCCTCGCTAGGCAAGGTGGGAAGGAGCCAGGTTGTGAAGAGCTGTAAGTGCCAAATATATGAGTTTCTATTTATTTGTTTCTAAAGGTAATAGGGAGCCACTAAAGTTTATTGAGTAGCAGAATGAGGTGATCAGATTTGTGCTTTAGGAAAATCCCTGTCAGCCATGTAGAAGAAATCTTGAGGTAGGGAATGAGCTTGGAATCATGAAGATTCATCTTCCTGAATCCAAATCTGGATTCAGACACTTACTAGCTAGGTCACCCTAGACAAGTCATTTAACCCCGTTGGCCTTAGTTTCCTCATCTGTAAAATGAGCTGGAGAAGGAAATAGCAAACCACTCTAGTCTCTGCCAAGAAAACCCCAAAATGGCGTCAGGAAGAGTCAGACACAACTGAAAAAACTAAACAACAAAAAGTGAGTAGCAGACATGAGTCAGTGAGAAAAGGCTGAGGGTTTGGGGGGAGGGGGTTCACCATCTGTGGGAATAAAGGTACAAAACTGTCTAAAAACCTTCTATTTTATAAATGAAGAAAACCAAAGGTCAGAATGGAGAAGGAACTTTCCCAAGGTCATACAACCCCAAGGGAGAAGAGCTGGGATTTGCACCCAGGACCTCTGATTATAAATCCAAGAGTCTTCTCACAATACCACCCTTGGAGGGAGAGGATTTGCAGATAGTAGTGTTGGTGTGTAGGTAGGAGCCTCACTGAATACCTGAGTCTTTCCCTTTATCTAGGTCAGAGCAGCTCTGCTCTGGTCAGAGCCACATCCACCCCTGGGAGTGTGACCCCAGGCATCCTCTTGTCAATGACCATATCTGTGGAGAGAAGAGTGGGGCAGGGCTAGTGGGATCCTTGAGCAAACATGAACGCAGGGTGGTGGAGAAGCCAGGTCTGAAGAAATCGACAATTGAGAATTCTTTGACAAGCTTTAAGAAGTACCTTCTCTGTGCTAGGTATTGGTGATACAAAGGTGAAAGTGAAATACAGTCCCTGACCTCAAGAAGCTTACACTCTGTCAGGGGAACCATAAGCTCTCAGAGAAGCAAATGTAGATATAGAAAAATGACCCAAGCCTTCCCGTCAGCCCTGTGGGAATATGTCATGGTTGCTCTTGTTCAATCCTGTCTGACTCTCCTGTGACTCCATTTGGGGTTTTCTTTGCAGAGATATTGGAGAGGTTTGCCATTTCCTTCTCCAGCTCATTTTACAGGTGAGGAAACCAAGGCAAACAGGGTGACATGACTTGTTTAGAGTCACACAGCTAGTAAGTATATGAGGCTGGATTTGAACTTAGGTCTTTCTGATTCTAGGCCAAGCACTCTATCTAATTCACCATCTAGCTGCTCCAAAAATGTCATGGAAGTGAATCTAAATTCTCTTCCTGGCACTATTATTAATTCACTGTGTAATCCTGGCAAATCACTTACTCTTGAGTTTCTCCATTTATAAACTGGATTTCAGGGAATAAAATAGACCTTGATTTCCTCTTTTGTAAAATAGTCATAATAGTTGCAAAAGCTCTGTATAAGTATAAAAAATTATGATTATTATACACATACACCCTCCAGGAAATGTAATCAAGAAATCCCCTCAGGAACATTTCCAAATGCACATCAACACCTGAAAAGAGGCCTTACCCCAAAGTAACAGTCCCTACTCCTCCTGTCTACCCCTCACCTCAGGCTGCAGATGGTTCCCTCTGCTGTCTACACCGTTGCCATAGCAACTCCTCCCTGATCCTACTACGTCAACCTGTCAGAGCAGGGCATCTGGGCAGTATCGCTAATGGAAAACATCTTCCAGTAAATCTCAGGGTTCATTTGGTAAGATAACATGGGGCCTTCCCAAGAAAGGAGACTCATTAGGCTTGGAAAAACTCTAACAGAGTCCCCAAGACTGGGAGTAGCCTTCTACAGGAACCCTGTTCTGAGAGGGAGTAGGAGATGAGTTAGCTTGGACCCCCTCCAAGTCTGAGAATTTGAGTCTGTTAAGCTCAGAGAAAGAGAAGACTCAATTAATCTAGGTTCTTACACCCTAAATCCTCACTCTGACCCAGGCTGCTGCCATATAACAAAATAGTACTTCAAGGGAGGTAGAGGATATGATGCAGTTGGCCTCCTCCAGAGCTGAGAGTGGTGGGAGTGGATAAGGTTGATTTTTCCCAGGGTACTAGATTAACGTCTTTAAGGTTCCCTCATATCACTGGCATTCTGTGACTCTCTCAACCTCTCCCACATCCATCCTCCGTAGACATAATGCAGCCACCATCTTCATTAGCCAGGCCAGGGCTGGATCAGCTGATTGGGTCAGTCCAAATTTCCCAAAACCAGACCTTTACTCCATGTCTGCCATAATCTCTTATTTGCTGCAAGTCCCAGCTTAAATCCCAGCCTCCACCGGAAGTCTTTCCCAATCTCTCTCAACTCTAGTGTGTTCCCTCTCTTTATTAGTTCCTATTTATCCTGTATTTAGCTTGCTCATATATAGTTATTTACATAGGTATCTCCTCCACTATATATGAGCTCCTTGAGGTCAGGGATTGTCTTGTCTTTCTTTGTATTCCCAGCACACAGTGCTTGGCACACAGTGGTGCTTTCATCAATGTTTACTGACTGGACTGGACTCTAAGCACAGTACCTAGCACATAGTAGACACTTGATAAAAGTTTATGGACTGATAAATGAACTACACCCTCTGTTTCAGTACTGCTGTTGTAGCCGAGCCATCTTCTTATAAGTCTTCTAATCTGTCCCTGCCTATGAGTTATCATCCATAGCTGTATCTCACCATGGTTCAGAAGTAAGCCTTTATTCTTAATGGTTCCACCAATACAGCACAACCTTCAATGATGGACGGTGTATCCATTGGTCTGATGACCAGCCTGGCTCATTACAAAAGAACTCCTCCCCAACTTGGTCTCCTGCTTATGGATTAAGGGACCACATCAGTTCTCAACCAGCTCCTAAGTGTTAGAGGATACCAGAGCTCCATCATTAGGGGAGAGGGTACCTTCCCACCCTCCAGACTCCCACCCTCCAGACTCATCCACACATCATGGTGACATACAGAGAATCAGAGGATTGTTGATTTAGAGCTAGAAGGAACTGTGTTGTTGTTTTTCAGTTGGGTCAGACTCTTTGTGACCCTCTTTGGAATTTTCTTGGCAAAGATGATGGAGTGATTTGGCATTTCCTTCTCCAGCTTATTTTACAGATGGGGAAACTGAGGCAAATGGGGTTAGGTGACTTGCCCAGGGTCATACAGTTAATAAGTATCTAAGCCCAGAATTGAACTCAGGTATTCCTGACTCCAAGCCCAGAGTTTTATCCACTTCATCATCTAGCTCTCCCCCGCACCAAAGAAACCTTAGAAGCCACTTAGTCCAACCCTTTCATTTTGCAGATGAGGAGAGTGATATGCAGTTGGGTCACATGGTCATACAGGTAGTGAGTGACATAGGCAGGATTCTCTGTGCCATACCTCTTCTCAGATCAGCTGAAGCATATAGTAAGTCTGGACATCTTCTCTTCCAAATAGGAATAGGATCTTAGGGGAAGTGGGAGTCCTCATGCTTCATTCATTCGCTAGCTCAGTATTGGCCACTCCTGAAAAAACCCAAGTGTTTGGAGACTAGAAGAAATTGTTAATAAGGATGACTGAAAACATCCCATTCAAAGCCCGTGTACTTCCCACCCTCCACTTTCTTCTCAGGAAGGCAGCCCAGCCTTTAGCAACAACACTGAGTTTCCTCCAAGAAGGCAGGGGCTGAGGTGCTAGGCAGGGTGGGAGCCTGTTTGGAGTGAAGGATAGAGCAGATTGGGGTCAGGTTAGAACATGAGGAGGATGTTGTTCTGTGTGCACCACCGTCCTGGCCTCCTCCCCCACCCGGCACACAGCTGCTGCTGGCCCAGAGGATGTGGCTTCCTGTCCTGACCTCACTGCAGGGTACTCTGGCCATGAGACTGGGAAACAGCTGCCACTTTCTCCTCTGAGGGGGCTGCATTGTGGTCTAGGGGGGTGGGGGGCAGGAGGGATTCTGATCTGCTGAGAGGGCCAGCTTCCTGATTTCTGCTTTGGGATCGGTGCAGAGGAGATAAGTCTAGACATCTGGGAGAAAGCTCTAGAAACATTTTCTCACTTTAACTGGTGAGGGATGAAGGTGGGGATGGGGCAGGGAGGAAATCCCGAGTCTTCCAGAAACCTTGGCACTGACTCTGAGCCAGTCAGGTGGAACAAAAAAGTCTTTCTTCAGCCAAGGAAAAGAGAGACAGAAAGGAGAAAAGACAGAAAAAGCAGGATACAACAGAAAAAGTATTACTAGTCCTGAAGTTATAGGAACTGGGTTCAAATCTCAGTTGGATTTAGTAATTTAGAGTCAGGACTTGGGTTTTAATCCCACCTCAGTCACTGTGTGAACCTGGGCAAATCACTTAACCTCTTTGTGCCTCAGTTTCCTCATCCATAAAATAAGGACTTGATGACCTTCCAGCTCTACATTTTAGATCCTATGAAAAAACCTGGAAGAGTTCTTCAGAGCAGGCAGGAAATATTGCCAGGGAGGCTGAACCAGAAAACAGAGTTCCCTGTAGACCTCTCCTCCAAAAAATCTCAGATTTCCTCCCACCCCTCAGCACATGCTATCTTCACAGGAGGGGGGGGGGGGCAGAGTGAATGATATTAATTAAAGAATGACAAGACCTGGCTTTAATGCCTGATTTTGCTACTTGCCTCATTGCATGATCTTGGTCAAATTGATTTGCCTATCTGGGCCTCAGTTTCCATAAAATGAGTTTGTATAAAAGGAGGGAGGGTGAAAAGTACACAGTCCCTCCAAGCTGTCAGTAGAGGCAGATAGGTGGTTCAGTGGTTAGAGAGCTGGACTTGAAGTCAGAAAGACCTGGATTCAGATCTAGCCTCAGTCTGGATCAGCTGTGTGACCCTGGGCAAATCACCTGACCTCTGTCTTAATTTCCTCATCCGTAAAATGAGGAAAAAAATAGTCCCATCTCCGAGTTGTAAGAATCAGAACCAATTGCAAACCTCAAAGTGCCATCTAAATTCCATATTATTAATGATAATAAACATTATGATCTTGCCTCTAAAAATTACTATCTCTGTGACCTAGGAAAAGTCACTTAAACTTCGTCAGCCTCAGTTTCTCTGTCTGTAAAATTGAGTGGATTGGACCAGATGGTCTTGGAACATCCCCTATGTCTGTAAATCCAGTGATTCTCTATGTTGATCTGATAGTGACCAGGGGAAACCAGTGGCAATTTGAACAGTTTTGGGGTTGGGATCCTGAGGATTAGGAAGCAGAACAGGTAGGACCTGGGAGTGGTTGAGCAGAATTCAGAAAGAAATCCGCCCTTGGGGCTGCTGCCGGAGTCCCTGCTACTCCATAGAGCTCATTCACTCTTCACTGCAGTGCTGTGCGGGGTGGGGAGCCAGCACTGCAGCAGCCCAGAAGATGGCCAGCAGCCCCATCTGGTGGCAGCTTCTTGTCATCAAGTCCCTGAAATTCTTGAAGAAGGACATGGGATGGGGGATAGGATCCCCTAATAAATACTTTTAGGTTTTTGGGTCCTGTTCCCCACCCCTGACAGAAATACATACACATTATCACCATCATCATCATCATCATCATCATCATCATCATCATCATCATCATCATCATCATTATCATCACCATCATCATCATCGTTCATCTGGGCTGGGTGAGGGAGGAAAAGAGCATGGGTACCATCCTCTGTGAAAAAAGTCCACACCTAGTCGTCAGGCTGATGTTGAGGTAATTGACTCATTCTCCCAGGGGACAGAGCATTCCAAAAACTAAATGGAACTTGGAATGTTTGAGCTTCTCAAGTTAAAGGAGGAAGATCCATGAATGCCATGGATCCTCTGCCCATAGCCTGGCATCTGAGGCCCTGCTTTAAGAAGATCATCCTTTATTATGCTGCTGAGTGGTCAGAAGATGGGGCATGAGGAGACTCATGTGGCTCATGGTCAATCACAGAACAGAGTGTTACAGCTGGAAGAGACCTTAGGGGTCATCTAATCTAAACCCTTTATTCTGCAGATGAGGAAATTGAGGCCTCAGAGAGGAAAAGAAACTTTATCAAACTCAATCAGCTCATCAATGGCAAAGCTGGGGCACTTTGACTCAATTTAGCATCCTTACCAACACACCATATGATTTCCACCCTAATTTCTCTTCCACATGCTCCCTTGTTTAGGGCTTCGGAGGAGATACTATACCTGTGCTCCCCTGATCCAGACCTTCTCAAACAAGACATAAAACCCTCCAGATTTCCAATCCTGGCATCCCAGAACTGGGGTTCTCACCACTCTCTCTTCATCCCTGCCTGCCATATTCATGCCAGCCCAGCACTGGTTTTTCTACCTACGTAACACCAAGTATAGAATTATATATTTAGAATTAGAAAGAATATCAGAAGCCAGCTGATCCATCTTCCACATTTTACACATAAGAAAACTAAGGTCTAGGGAAATTAAGTGACTTACCCAAAGTCATAGGTGGTGTTCTCCAGAGGTGGAATTTGAACCCAGGTCCTCTGATTTCAGATCCAGCGCTCTTTCTACCATGTTGCCTGCCATTTCCTAGCACACACAGGATCTGGAAAACATCATGTTGTTGTCTAGTCTATAGATTAGTTTTGTCCAACTCTTTGTGGCCCCTTTTGGGGTTTTCTTGGCAAAGATAATGGAGTAGCTTTCCATTTCCTTCTCCTGCTCATTTTACAGATGAGGAAACTGAGGCAAATGGGATTAAATGATTTGCCCATGATCACCTGGCTAGTAAGTGTCTAAGGCTAGAGTTGAATTCAGGTCTTCCAACTCCAAGGCTTGCACTCTGCCTACTTCACCACGTAGCTGCCTGGAAAGCCTCTTAGAAATCATATATTCCAACCCATATCATTTTATAGCTGCAAAAACTGAGGAGAAAGATTCTGTGAACCCCCTGAGGTCACATAGGCAGTAAGTGAATAAAAGAGCAGAGACTTGAACCCAGGCCCTTTGGTTCCCAGTTTAGCAGTCTTTTCACTATACACTGCTTTGTCAGCCAGTCTGGCCCCTGCTTCAGCCCAGTTGCTAGTTCCCAGGTTCTAGGGATTTCCCTGGAGATGACTTGATAACCCAGCCAACTCTTCTGGAAACAGGAGCATTTCATGACACTGTCAGAATTGATTCCCTTACCACAAGAGAGAAAACACTCAACCTGCTTCTGCTATGGAGGTTCCCTGACAACTGACTCAAAAAATATTGTGACTTAGATGTGGGAATAAATGAGGCTACAAGATTAGTAATAGAGTGAAGAGTAGTCCCCCGCATGCTCTTTTGAAAGAGGTTTCCTGTCTGCTAAAGTTCGTATCGTTCCATTATTCCAAAGGCACTTCAGGTTGTAGTAGAGTTTGAGAAGGATACTGGTAGTGGGGGGAATTAAGACAAATGCACCCCTCTAACATGAGTATCACATCGATTCCTATGCCAAGAGTTAGTTGTGTTTCTGACGTACCAGTGCTCCCATGCTGCAAGTAGAAAAGATCTGAGCTCACACACTATGGCCCCAGGCCCCAGAAGTTCACATAGTAGAGTCCACAAGTAATCTTGAGTCTGGCAAAGTCTGGGGTTTTTTGCTTTGACTTTGTATTGCAGCCTCTCTAGGGTCACTTCTCCATCTGGATACTCAAAAGCACAGTCTGGCCCCTGGGGATTGGTTGACTATTATTTCCCTCAGGGTCTTAAGGGTAGCTTTGTAGGATTGGGGGTTTCCAGTACTATTGTTTACAAGTCCCCACTGGTGTGCTTCCTACTGATTATCAGCCAGACTTGATTAACCTTTAGGAAGGGGATTTACTAAGTTTGTGTAGCAAGGATCAACTCTTCCCTTGCAACCACAAGATTCCCTAGAGAGAATGGGCTCAAGCTTATAGTAAAGTGGCAGTGAGGCATGTGTAGGGAATTCCCATGTGTGTAGCTCCCTGCTGGGCCCTAAGGGTCAGTGCCCTGGTAGAGTCCTGAAGCTTCCTTTTCTTAGTGTGTCTGCTTGGTCCTTGGTGTATCCTTGTGCTTTCGATGCAGACAATGCAATCAGTCACTGTTGTTTCAATGGCTCTGCTTCCAACATCAGTGAGAAATCTACATTTTCTGACTTTATGAAGTTCATAAGATCCTGACCTGTTCAATTCTGTCTCTAGATGCTCAGTGGAATTTTCTTGGGAGATCTTCTGTTTGCCCTTCGCACGTCTCTGCTCCCAGCTAGAGGCATTGTCTCCTACTAGTCTCTTCTCTTTAGTAACATGGTCAATGGTGAGTGGGAAAGAGAAAGCAGTAGGCAGGATCTTCTCCACACAAAGAGATTTCCTCTCAGGGGGCCTAGTGTCGTAAGTTCCCAATTTGGGCTCTTTTCCCACTTGACTGGCTAGCTCTGAACTAACTTGTTGTTTTTATGTGTAGCTCAAGAGACATGATTTATCTTCTTGAACCCATCATAAGATACTTCCTATGGGATGTCTTTTCTCTTTATCCAAGGACCGAAAATCCCTCTGATACTTTCAGATAGACTAAGGACTAATTCACATCTGGTTTACTTTTCATTGACTAATTGATTCAACATAGGCAGAGCATTCTGTGATTAACTGTGGTGGAGATTGACCCCCATCTTTATGTTTAAAGCATCAGAGGCTAACACACTGCTTTGCACATAGTAGGTGCTTAATAAATATTTACTGAATTTAATCAAATTACATTTCCCTTACCTCTAATGAGCCAAAGCTTGGAATTTATAACAGCTAAAAAGTGAACTGAAGTATACCTGGGAAGGAAAGACAGACTTAGTAAGCACCTACTATGTGCAAGGTAGTGTGCTAAGCACTTTACAAATATCTCCTTTGATCCTCACAAGAATCCTGGGAGGTAGGTGCTATTGCTACCTTCATTTTACCATTGAGGAAATTGTGGTAGATAGAAGTTAAATGACAAGTCCAGGGTCACACAGCTAACAAGTGTCTGGGAGGCTTCAGACGGAGACTTGTCATGCTTTTCTGGCTTGTTTAAAGACCAAATAAACAGAGTTTAGAAGACAAATAGCCTCATTTCGGGGTTTTATCTTCCAGATTAGAGCAAAGATTCAAATAGGATCTGAAAAAGAAATACCCTTTTTTTTAATTGAAATATCACCATCATGATTTGCAAATACAATTCAAATATCCTTAAAACAAAGCCCTAGTGACAGGTTTTGTGTTGTTGTTTTAATGATGGTGTAATGGAATGTTGTTATTTTGAATAGTGCTTGAAATGAGCAGGCCATTGGCTTAGCATCAGAAATCTGTCCTCTGTTTGGCCTTTGAAACCTTTTCCAACCCGGCTCTAGCCCACCTTCCCTGTCTGATTATCCGTTACCCCCCTTCACACACTCTCAGGTTCAGCCAAACTGGACTTCTTGCCTTTCTCCATACACAACATTCCATCTCCCATCCACAGGCTGCCCCTGTGCCTGGAATGTACTCCCTTCTTACATCTATCACTAAGAACCTCTGGCTTTCTTCAGAGATCAACTCCAAAGACTGCTTCTGCCTAAGACCTCCCGCAAAATTACCTTGTACTTATTTTTGTATATCCTTTATTTGTATGTATGCTGGTCTCTCTCACCTCCATAAAATGTAAGTGTCTAGAAGGCAGGGATTGTTTCGTTCTTTTGTCTGAATCTCTCTCTACCACCCAGGACTGTGGCTTATATAGTAGGCACTTAACAAATTCTCGCTAATTGCTTGCTTGCTTAGTTGGTTGATTGATTGATTGACTTCTGAGGTGGTATTTCTTAGAATGGAATCTGTCCAGTATTTACTGAATTTCCACAATCTGCCAGATTTGGGAACACAAGGAAGGTCTGGCTCCTGTGCCACTCACTACCCAACATTAACATTGATTAGACCAGTAGAAGGGTTGTGCCCTTGATTGGGTCTGTTTGTTTATTCCCTGTATGCCTTCCTGCTTCAAGCCCTGATTTCCAATAGGTTTGCTCCAGAAATACTTTCCTAAGACTGGCAGCTAATTTTCATGCTCTGGTAGATTTACATGGAGAGGGGTAGACTGTTACTTTCTTTAGTAACATGGTACTGTGGGGAAAGTTCTGAATTGTGAATCAGAGGATCTGGATTCTAATCTCAACTCTGCCATTTTTCCGTGTAACACTGGTCAAGTTCCTTAACCACTCCGAGCCCAAGTTCTTCTTTAAAATAAGGGGACTAAATGATTTCCCAGGTCCTTTCCAGCTCTAAGTCTACACTCCTACATTTCAAATGTACTTGGAGAATACAGGCCCAGGCTCTCATTCTGGCCTGGTCACTAATTGTGTGTCATTCAGTCAACAAAGATCTTTTAAGGGCTTTCTTACTTATTACAGGTTATTTCCTAACATTCACACATTATGCAGTGTACTAAGCACTAGAGATATGAAGAAAAGCAAAATTCTGGTTCTGCCATCAAAGAACTCACATTCCAGTGGTGGAAACAACCTACAAACAGCTATGTACCTAGCTTTCATGATATGGTGTGAATCTGAGATCATCTCAGAGGGAAGGCACTAGCAGTGGGTGGAACCAGAAAAGGCCTCTTGCAGAAGATGAGATTTGAGCCATCTGATGTAAGGAACAAGGAGGGTGACTGGATAATTTCTATTAAATCCCTCTGTCTTCCCCTCCCAGATTGATTCTTTTGTGAAAGCCAACTAAACCATCTTTCGCCTCAATTCTTACATAATTTTAATCACTGAATGGGCATTGCCTCAGACAGATAGGACCTGGGAAAGACCTTAGCTTAAAAAGGTCAAGGTCTCCCACTGCATCTGGGGCCATCTCTAGCTGTCCTGACATGTCTTGCCATTCAACCTTCATGGCTCTGGAAGAGGGAGTGATGCTGGTGACTTTGCACAGTCCTCCCTCGCTTTAATCCAATTCACTTGCAAGTCAAGCCATCACCTTCCTGAGGTCGTGGTCCTCTTGGAGAATTAAATCCTCTATAATAAGTTGCTTTTCTTCCTGTCTAATGTCTTACTTAAGTCCCTACCACTGCTCCCCTTCTGTTGCTATGTTAATACCTAAAACTATCTTAGAATTTGGACATGAATTATTCTGGCTTTGGCCCTGGGCTAAACTTCTCATAAGAGTTTTGAAATATGCAATGTGGGGTGATTAAAATTTCAACAGGCTGTTCTTGCAATTTACTTATTTGCTGGCTAATTACTATTTGAGGAAGTATAGGTGTTGAGTGATGGATCTCCTTGCCTACCACCTTCTTCCAACACCATCATAAATCTGCCATTGGGTGATATCATTCTCATTAGTTGTTCCCCATTCCTTACTTAACTAGATTTTAGAGAAATTATCCTCAGTGGCCTGAGGCCCAAAGTTTCCCATGGCTGAGAGGAACTCAGTGAAGGGAATGGAGAGTTAGGAGATTAAGTTGGTTTGGGTTTTTGTGATCAAGGCCAGAGGTGTGAGTAACCAGGAGATTTTCAGCAGCTGTCTCATCCACCCCTCCTGTCTCCAGCCAGCAGTGCCCCTGGTCCAGACCAAGCATCAGTAACTTGTGTAAGGGAAGATCTCTTCAAGAGGATTCTCACATGCACCCCTCCAGTTCCAATGCTTCCTACAGGTCACAAACAGGAGAAATGCAAGAAACAAGGAGGCAAATCCCAGGGACCCCATCATAGGGCTGACTCCCTTCCTCTCTGCATCTCTAAACTCCAGATATCTGCCTTCTGAAAATCACATGCCAGGCTCCCCTACAGTCTCAAGACCTTGTCCCATCACAGCAATTTTCTGGGCAGGTGAAGGCTAAGCAATTTAGGAAGGGCCAAAACAGAAGCTTGGTTAGGTTTATGCTGAAACAGTAGACCAATACAGTCTCTTGGATTTGAGGGTGGAAGGAGTATGGCAGTAGACAGGTGTGGGAAAAGAAGGCAACATTCAAACACCTTAACTTCAGTAGGAATCTCTATTGGCTCCAGTAATGACCAATTAAGGGGAATGAGAATGTTTAACCTGGAGAAAAGAGGACTCAAGGTGGGTATGAGGAATGTCTTCAAGAAACCGAAGAGCTGTCATGTGCAGGAGGCATTCAGTGTGTTATGTTTGGTCCCAGAAGACCAAAGCAAGAGCAATGGAGGAAAGTCACAGAGAGGCCAAATCAGGCATGATGTCAACAAAAGTTCACTAACCTTCAAGAAGTGAGTGTTTCCCTTTCATGGAGGTCTTTGAGTAGAGGCTGAATGATTGCTTCTTGGGTATATAGTGGGGATTCTTTTTCAGATATGGGTTGGACTAGGTGACTGCTGAGGTTGGTTTTTGACTCTCAACTCCTATGATTCTATGAGCACAGATTCAGCCTCTGCTACTAACTTATAAGGTCTAAGTATTATAGAATCCCCTCTTCAGCCTTCTCTTCTGCTACATCTGGCAGTCTAAATCATCTTGCCTCCCTTGGTATCACTATCTTCATCTCTTATCCTTTGACTGTCTCCCCTCCCCTTGACCACTTGATAGGTGGGTTATATATATATATATATAATATACTCAGGCACTTTCCCCTTTGTGGGAACAGCCTTCATAGGCAGACAGTGGCTGTGTATGTGTTTTAACATTTACCAGTACATATGTCCCAAGTCCAGCAGTATCTATAATTGCAATTATGTGCTTCAAATTTATTCTTGTATATTCTACACACACATGTGCATGTGTGTGCGAAAGGGAAAACATGTATACGTGTCATCATTCTAAGGACTGTGGGTCAAACAGAAATTTACCCAGTGCTGGTTTAGGAATCATCGGTACGTAAATGGAACCACCACCCTACAATGCAGATGCCCTGTTGCATGCTGGGTATGTGCAGTTGTTTACATGAAGCTAGGGTGAGTTGCCATGGTGACATGTAGGTTGGGGGAGCCTTTTATGCCTTAGAGACCCTGAATTAGCACACCCACCCCTCCAGTTCCCCAAAGCTGTTGCTCCATCTGTGCAGGGAGAAGCCTCCAGCAGCAGCTAGGGAAAATGGAGGGAGCTATGGGAAGGCCTCTTACAGACCTCAGTCAAAGCCCCTTGGAGCTGTCTAGAAAGGAAAATTGTTTTACACACCCTTTGTTGGGCCAGGCCTGCCTCCAGCCTCACCTCCCATGGTTGTGCTGAGTTCTGAGAGGACTTAATCAACAGAGGGAAGTTGTGTACTCCTCCAGCCCCAACCCTAAAACCATTTTGGGTGCCCCAGAATGAAGGGGGAGGACAGGTCCACCCCAGCTCTTCCAAACTGAGCTTCCTTCCTTCCTTCCTTCCCATAGACCTCAGCAGGTCTGATGGTCAGGTGAGGCAGAACAAAGGGTTATTTCCATGCTGTATTCTCAGGAATATAACCTGAATCTTCTTAACCACCCACAATGACCCCTCCCCATCATCCTCCAGGAGCAAAGCTCTTGTCCAAGAGTTCCCATGGACCAAATCCAACTTTCTCTCCAGGTGAAAGACTGATTGTCGTCTCCAACCTGACCACCAGATGTCGCTTCTGGGAGGCCCACCAAAAATAGGTCTGCAGAAGTCCCAGATTTCAGCATCTCTCAACTATGGCCATGTCCTGGGAGGAGAGACCAGATCCTAGAGTGAAAGGCTTTCCTCACCTGGAGTCTCTTTGCTCAGAATCTATATCTGTGTGACAGTTTGAAAGCAGCACTTCCTAATACTGATAGAATTAGATGAGGGAAGAGGGTGGGCATCATCCCAGGTGCTAAAATAAAGTGTATTAAGGAATTAAGTTCCTGGGTGAGAATCAGGAAAAACAAGTGGGAAATTCTTGAGGAGATAGAGAAGGACCCTTCTTCACATTATATTCTCTTATTTCTTTGGAGATATCACTGCTGGACCTCTGAGGACAGCTCTAAAGTTAACGTTGTTGTTTTGTTTTGTTTTGTTTTGTTTGGGAATGGGGTTGGAGTGGGGTAGAACAAATCTGGCAGATTCCAGAACAATCTGGACCTGTAATTGTATCAGTGTTAGGAACCCTCATTGTGGAAAATCTCTTCTTCTTCCTCTGCCCCCCCATACTAATGTAACTTAGAATCTTGGAGAATAACCTGAAGACCCGAAAAGTTAACTGGCTTGCCCCAGGTTCACAAAGCTAAGACATATCAATGACAAATTCAATCTCCAGGTTTTCCTGACTCCAAGAACACCTTCTATCCCATGTCTCTCAAGCTGAAGGTTAGGATCACAGATTTAGGACTGAAAAGAATGTAAGATCATTTAGCCTTCTTCCTTTCGTTTTACAGATGAGCAAACAAAGGCAGAGAGATTGACTTCAAGGTCCAAATTCAATTCATCAAAAAATTTAAGCACCTAATTAATGTGTGCAAGGCATGGGGTCTTACTAAACCCTGGAGCTCAGAGATAGTTCCAAGTAACCTTCCTTAAGTTTATCCAGTTAAAGGGTGAAGGTTAATTTTCTCCCCTTTCCTTCCTTTATGATATCTTCCTAACAAATAAAATAGTCATATCCTCTCTGCTGTCAATTTGGGATTCTTTGGGGGAGGTGGGATGCTATCTTCAACAGAAGAGAGAAATTCTGAGTGGGATCCCAGGGTTCTGTTATTGAATTGGAGTCATCTGGGACTGAATAGCTTTCTTTGTGGGTCATTTGTATTCTAAGACTAAAGATCCCTGGGTCTGTATACTGAACAACTCACACAAGCTTCCTCTCCTTTCTTAGATCCTCTACCTTTCTTAGATCAAAGGGCTTCCTTCCTCCATCCTGCCCTGCAAGCTCCACACTGACAATTGGGAGTCATGAAAAGAGACCAAAAGGGCTGAGGATGACTTCAGGTGCTTTGATAAATGCCAAAAATGGTGCTGAGATATTTGCACAGGCCCATCTCTGAACTCTCTGACCTCTTCCTGTCAAATCTGACCTTTTCTTCCCACCTGGGAAATATTGATTGGAGACTCTGGTATAATGTAATCAAAGTCAGTACAAATATGGTTTGTTTGCTGTATTATTAAAAACCCTTCTCTTCCTGACCTGACTCTTACCCGGTAGGACCTGACAAACCTACCCCCTTCCCAAACACACTTATCATCCCCCCCCACTTCCCCACTTCCTAACCGTCTACAGCCTTTAAAGACATTTCTGTGGCACAGTGACCATGGTCTTGGACCCATTGCGTCATTGGCATGTACCGCACAACCAAATGCCCCGATAACAATCGTACTAGAACGTGAGGACCTCAGGCAGTTGGCAAAGGATTCCATTATTGTCTCATATTTTTTCTTGCTTACAAGCTGGGTGATCTGAAGATTTTTATCTGGGATATCTAATGCTGGTTGATGAAGAAATATATAAGATAATGGGATTTAATGCAAAACGTAACTTAGAGATCATGTATTTCAGCCCATTATTTTATAGATCAGTAAAGTAAGACTGAGAGAATATTAAGGTACTAGCCTAAGTGGAAGAAAGGAAGGTGGAGCAGGTTTGGGTGTGGAGATGAATTGTAGGAAAGGTGCCCTGGAGACCTTGGGAGAGGGAGTGGTTGCTGCCAGGACCTGGCTCCCTGCCCATCCCCACCCAGCCCGCCCTTCAGCTGGCGAGACAGTTGAAACAGTCTCTTGCCAGATCCCAGGTTTCAGTCTTGGCAAAGGGGGGTAAAAAACTAACCCTCAAAAGGATTCCAAAGTTTTCCCTTTTCCAGCTGAAATAACCCAACACTCCAGCTGAGTGTGTGGTGGGCTGAGAGGAGGGAAGGAGAAATAAGGGAAGAAGGTAGGGGGAGATTTCCTGGCATATCAGACCTCCTGAATTCTTCTCTTTGAAGCCATTCATGAAAGCATTGACCTCCTAGATTCCAGGGAGACATCATAAATTTGCTTCCACTAAGTGCTTTGAGATCCTTAGGTAAAATCCTTTTGAGCTGTCAAATCTCCTCTCTTGGGCTACTGCTTTTGTCACACTATAAAACCAAAGAGAGGAAGGATCTGCTGACTTGTTTGTCACAAAAGGTTTTCCTCCTTCTAGAGTCCAGCTAGGTCACGGATGTCACCCAACCTAGAGATAAAAAGGTAGATTAGATGACCTAAGGTAGGCTTTTCTTGCCAAAGAATTCGGCAGTAGTCAAATCTGTATTTCAGCATCATCAAGGGCACCTCCCAAAAAAATATTATGCTGATTGTCCCTGGCCTTGGTCCAATACCCTTGGTCCCAGCACCCATTCCACAGGCACCCTCTCAATTCCTGAATTACCTCCTGGCCCTTCTAAACCAACACTACTGCCATCCCCTAAGGGAAGCTAGGGCTATCAGACCTGCTGGGTTCTGCTGTGGTGCTATCAGGTTAGTCAGAAACTTTTTCAAATCCTAATTAGCAGATGGAAGAACCCCATCTGATCTCCCTCCCAGGTCCCCCATCGGGACTGGCTTCTCCCTTCCAGCCAGCTGAGGCTCCAGAATGTGCCCCCATCAGACTATCTGAGACTCAGAGATGGAGGGAGGGATAGTTGGTGAGGTTAATTTTAATTGCCACAAATGTTGGCAGGGGTCCTTGTTTGTAGGAAAAATTGCCCCTGAGAACAACAACCAGGTGCTCTCACTATGAATATGGGGGAGGGATGGGAGCTCTGAGGGACAGAAGATCTTTTTACACACACACACACACACACACACACACACACACACACACACACACACACACACATATACACACACACACATACACATATCCCAGGTCTGAGGGGAGGCATCTCCACTTTCACCTGCAGATTTTCCCCATTGATCTGGCATCCCACTGGCATCCCATCCTGCCTTGCTTATACTAGCTGTTGTCCTACTGGGCGGAGGGCTGCCCATAACTGAGGTGTCCCCTGTGGTCAATCTCCAGACTCATCCCGTCTCTTCCCTCTCACCCTCTGCAGACCCAGAGTCCCAGAGAAAGAGGACAGTTCAAAATGTTTTGGACCTTCGACAGAACCTGGAGGAGACTATGTCTAGCCTGAGAGGTTCCCAAGTAACTCACAGGTAAGCTTTGGGTTGTGGGGATTTCCCTTGTTCTCTTCCACATCTGCCTCCTCCTCCATGTCTCTCCAACTCTCTCCCAGGTACAGGTATATGTCCCACTCATTGGTGCCCCAGATGGTCCCGTTGCTGTTTCTCCTTGCCTCCAAGTGGTCAGATGCCCTTTCACCTTTAGCTCCCTCACTAAGGCCCTGCCCTTCTAGCTAACATGTCCTTCACCATCCTCCTGTATTCAGCTCTTGGACCAGCACTACCAGTGGACATCAGGGAGGGTCTTCTTGCTCTCCTTAGCACAGCTTCACACTGGCATCATTTCCTGCTTGTGCCTGCCCACTCCATCCCCCACCCCAAATGCAGAGGAACTCCAAGCCCCTGGCTGAGCCCAGAGACCTCTTCTTCCCTCAGTACCTCTCCCCCAGCAGCCTGCTGGCCACAGTCTCTGCCCTGACTCAATGTTTCCCTTCCCTGACTCTGCTGGCTGCCCAGATGAGCTCATGCTGTCAGCTCTGTGGGGGGCAGTGGGGGCCAGACTGGGCTCTAGGGGTAATGAGTATAGGAGGCAGCCAGGATTGGGAAATTGTGGGGTGTGAGGGAGAAAGCTGGGTGAGGGACAAGTCACACCCTCAGTTGAATTAGAAGTGAGTTCCTCCCCTATCTCCTGGGGATGGAAAACTGAGAGCAAAGTTGGAAAAGCTGAGGAGATGGCAGTGATGAGGAGGATATTTCTTTAAACCCATGCTTCCAAACCTATGGTAGGACTATATTACAATCCTCCAAGCACTAAGTATTTAGTCTACACATCCTAAGAAATTTACGTCACCTCACCCCCCAATTTGAGGCATTCCATCACTTAGCCCTCAGACCTAAGCACTGAGTCCTAATTCCAAACCTCAGCCCAGATGCTTAAATCCCATCCTCAAACCTGAGAGTCTTTTTTCAATGTTTTCTGTTGAGTCATTGAGATCAGATGGTGAAGTATGCTACCCATCTCCTGACAGGGAGGTGATGGACACAAGATGCAGTGAGACATAAGTTTTGGAGATCCCAATATGGACCTTTGTTTTGCTTGACTATATATTTGGTTCAGAGGTTTTGTTTTTCTTTCCTTTTTTCTTCTTTTCCACTGGGGTGGGGTAGAAGAGAAAATAAATTTTTATTAATTGAAAAAAAATGAAGTTAGAAGATGGATCCTTGAGCATGTTTTCCAAGTCTTCCCTCCTGGGTGAGTGACTGTGCCTGTGCCAAGCCAAACCTTCAGCTTTTTTAAAGGAAGGGAAATGATGGAGAAATCAATCTGAGAAGGAAAGAAAATTGCTGATGGGGATGCACAAGAGGGCCCTGTGGGCCTCCCCCTAATCAGAATTCAGGCCTCTCTGGTATGTTCCTCCTGATCCCACTAGTACACATAGGAGTACCAAGCAAGCCTGGAAAACCCAACTGGGCAGTGGAGTCTAGGTCACTAAACATAACACTAGCAACCCTAGTACCCATTAGATTGGTCCAATTCAGAGCAGAGTCTATCCTCTTGTCTCCTAGAGACCCCAATTAGTCTCCACACCTATCAAGCTTGGGAAAGAGCTGGGACAGTCCCTCAGGCCCTGGATCACCAGCCAGTTTCATCCCAGGGCAAACAGAAAGAGCTTAGCTGATGAAGGGGTCACACCCAAAATGACTCATCCCTAGAGGAGCAGAGCAGCCTCCATTTCCTTGACTGGACTGACTCTAACTTGCCAGATGTGGGACAGCTGTGACCAAGGCTATGGCTGTTTATTGTCTTCGGGAATGGGGCAATGTTCAGGAGAATCGCTCTAAAACCCACATGGAGAGCTAGAGGACTGTCCCCTCTGGGGGAAAGTTCTAGATCTCTGGTTTTTAAAGAAATGTAATCAGTCCAAAACTTCTTCTTCCCTTCACTGTGTCCCCAAGCTGGTTTCCACCCCAACATTTTGATCAGATATTTTTACTTTTATAATTATTATATATCACATGACAGAGAAGCAAAGTGGTATGAGGGAAAGAGTTAACCTCAGAGCCAGGAAAACCTGAGTTCAAGACCTGCCTTTGACACATATAGTTATAAGACCCTGAACTAGTCACTTAACTTCTCAATGCTCTAAGTAACTCTCTAAGATTGTAAGTTAAAGAGAAGGCACCAACCTGCATTGATAGAGGGGGTTCATTGTAGCAGTGAATCCCTGGTGCATCCCTAGTCTTCCTGGATTTCTGTAACCCTTTCACTTTTCAAAGCATATCCAGCCAACTAGCCCATTTCAATTCCAACATAAGGGGTTAGCAAGTAGATTTAAGTATCCCTAGGTTATTAAAGAGATAACTTGGGAGGGGAGTGAATTGGCCCAACTTGCCCGAGGTCTTAAGTGTTGTCTTTCTGTGTCCCACCAAAGGTCTTTTTCCACCAGACCACAGTGTGCTCCAAGGCTAGGTCATGGGGAGCAGGAGGTTCAAGATTTACAGGTTTGATGTAGATTCAATTCCTTTTCAGAAACCTTTGCATCCATTAAGGTCCAGTTCCGCTTCTACTATTTCTACCAGCAGTGATGTTTCTATCTGAGACTGCATTGGGGGAAGGAGGGGAAAGGTCTTGTTTGGGGAAGGGAAAGGGGAGACAATTGCCTGGAGCTGAGGAAGACTGGCCATGGGGAAGTGAAACTTTCCATCCCATCTTGTGCCAAGCCTATTCTCCACCCCCCTACTCTGCGACAGGAACTGGAGGCTAGTGTGGAATTGGGGGTGGGGTATGTCCTCATAAAGTCCAGTGACTTCTGCAATAAAGACTCTTCCTAAGTCAAAAGATGGTTCTCCCTAGGACATTGGGGCCCTCACTTTCAGCAGTTTTCCCAGACTTTATTATGTCTGGAGAATAAAGAGAGGAAAGTAATTTCGGAAGAGGCTTGGTCAGCATCAGCTTGTCGGACACGATCAGGACAAGAAAAGAATAACTCAGGAAACTCTCGGTATCCAATACCCTGTCTGACCATAGAGTTCTATTATGATGCAAACTGATATAAGAGACTCAGCCCCAATTCTTCTGGACTTTCAGAGCCTTCCAGGGTTATCTTTTCATCCTAACACCAGGGTTTCAGTAGTTGGTGAAGAACAATATGAACTGCTGGGTAGAGAAATTCAGCCATGCCACCCATGTCACGTCTCCATAATTCAGTTGGCTAGGTCTTTATTGAGTACACTCTGGGAGCCCAGCATTGTACTAAGCTCCTCACAGACAATATAGAATCACAGGATCATAGAACTAAGACTGAAAGGAATCTTGGAGGCCATCTGGTCTAACCCCCTCATTTCAGATCTGGGGAGGTTTAGCACAAATAATCAAAGGTAAAATCCAGGTGTTCTGACATTTTATCTCTGTGCTTTTACACAGGTTATTCCCCCATATCCAGAATGTGCTCCTTTCCTCACAGCCGCATCTTAGAATCTCTTTGGTGGTTGTTGAGTCATTTTTCAGTTGTTTCTGACTCTTTGTGGCCCCTTATGGGGTTTCTTAGCAAAGATACTGAAGTAGCTTGCCATTTCCTACTCCAGCTCATTTTAGGAGATGAGGAAACTGAGGCAAACAGGGTGACGTGACTTGCCCAGGGTGACATAGCTAGGAAGTGTCTGAGGCCAGATTTGAACCCAGGAAGATGAGTCTTTTTGATTCCAGGCCCAGCACTCTATCCACTACACCATCTAGGTGCTCTTAGAATCCCAAGTTTCTTTCAAAGCCCAGCTCAAACACTGCGTTCTA
Organism: Notamacropus eugenii; assembly: GCF_028372415.1. Classification (NCBI taxonomy): domain Eukaryota; kingdom Metazoa; phylum Chordata; class Mammalia; order Diprotodontia; family Macropodidae; genus Notamacropus; species Notamacropus eugenii. The sequence continues at coordinate 438,699,703 of NC_092873.1, read as the reverse complement.
TCATTAGGCCTTTCCTGATCTCCTCAGCTACTAGTGCCTCCTCCCCACAATTGCCTTGTATTTATTATGTATCTACGTAAGTGAGTACATGTTGTTTCCCTCCCTCAGTAGAATATCATCTCTCTGAGGACAGGGCCTATTTCCTTTATGACTGGGTATGGCCAATACTCTGCCCTATAGCTGGCACATGATAAGTGCTTGATAAACACTTGTCGGCTGCCAGGTTGATGGAGACAACAGGAGTGTAAGACAAAGTCTTGCACTCAGAGTTTCTAATCCTTAAGGAGACAAGTTTGTCACATATATAATAACTGAAGAGCACTGTAAGTGGTATATGACAAAGGGCTAAGTAGAATAGCACCCAAGTGGCCAAACAGTATTGACTCTTCTGGCAGTGGCCCCAGAGGAGGAAAGACCAATGTCAGTTGCACACTTGGAGAATGGCACTCGAAACATGACAATGGGTCACTTTGAGATGGGTAGACAGGAGATAAGAGGGCATGGCAGGTGGGAGAAGAGGATGGTAAGGTGGCAGAGAAGAGGGGCAGCTACTGGTCATGACACAGTGCTGGGAGGCAGTAAGATACAGTGAGAAGAGTTGGGGACTGGGCATGGGGTACCTGGATTCTAGGCTTGGTGCTGCCATAAACAATTATCTCTGTGTGACCTTGGACAAATCCCTTATCCTCCCCAGGTCTCAGTTTCCTCCTCTGCAAAATGAAGGAGTTGGAATATGGCACAAAGGAAAGAGTGTTGTGGAATCAGAAGACCCGGGTTGCTCTGTGTGACCCTAGACATGTCACTTAACTTCTCTTCATCTGTAAAATAAAGAATGAATTGACTAAAAGTTCTTTCCATCTCTAGGTCTATAATCTAGATAGGCACAGTGGATAGAACATTGGACCTGGGGTCAGGAAGACTTGAGTTCAAATCTAGCCTCAGACACTTACTAGCTGTGTGACCTGAGCCTTAGTTTCCTCTTCTGTAAAATGGGGCTAATTCTAGCACCGACCTCTTAGGGTTGTTGTGAGAATCAAATGAGATAGTCATTGTAAAGCACTTAGCACAGTGCCTGGCACATAGGGCTATATAAATATTAGCTATTATTATTATTACTAATTCTGTGATCTACTAAAAGACATCTCTTCCAGCTCTGAAATTCTTTGATTCTTAAGAGCTCGCCTTATTCTTGCTCCATAGCTCCCTGGAGATGACCTGCTATGACAGCGATGATGCCAACCCCCGCAGTGTGTCCAGCCTCTCCAACCGCTCTTCCCCACTCTCTTGGCGCTACGGACAATCCAGCCCCCGCCTGCAGGCGGGTGATGCACCTTCAGTGGGTGGGAGCTGCCGCTCCGAGGGCCCTCCAGCCTGGTACATGCATGGCGAGCGAGCCCACTACTCTCACACTATGCCTATGCGAAGTCCCAGCAAACTCAGCCACATCTCCCGCCTTGAGCTAGTTGAGTCTTTGGATTCTGATGAGGTTGACCTCAAATCTGGCTATATGAGTGACAGTGACCTCATGGGCAAGACCATGACAGAGGATGACGACATCACCACAGGGTAAGGCTATGGCCCTTTCAAGAGCATGACTTAGAAGGGAAAACAGGGGACCATCTTTGTTGTTAGATTCTTTACACTTTAACAGGAATGGGGATTTGGCCCTCCACCTTGCTGTGGTTATTTAGAGCCCTGTGGAACCTCTCCACCAAGTTCTGGGCTATGTATTTGCTGGAAAGAAAGGTAATTGGAGACATCCATAAAATGGGAAGGGGAGAAGGAGGATGTTATTTGTATATGTAGCTTCTTCTCCCTGTGTATGATTGGTATGGTCTCAATGGGGTAAGGAAGGCAGGAACTGGACCTTGTGGAGCTAGTCAGTCAGTGATGATGAATAGCTTTTTAAGTTGCAGAGAGGGTACCAACCTAGATTAGTACAGGGAGTTCCTTCTATCAATGCTATCACAGCTCCATCCTCTATCCCCATTATAGCTTATTCTCTGATAGGTTGCTACCTAGACTTCCTATTTTGGTACTGCTCCCTTCCCAGCTTTTAAAAGGCTCCTCATCTCTCCTTTCTTCCACAGAGACACCTAAATCTTTTCTCCTTACTGCTTCCTGTCCTCTCCTAGTCATTCTTACGCTTAGGGCAAATTAATTTGAGAGTTGGGATATATAAGATCTAAGTATTGTTGAGATGGATTCATGACAGGGGTCATAGGAGTTAAACATATTGAAGAACTAGGAACCAGGGAACTGAAGGGGAACAGGGATCGGAGTGCAAATACCTGAAGCCAGGTATTGAGTGGATTGAGGAGAAGGTGATCAAGAAATCTGTAAATGAAAGCAAAAAGGGAATCTGGATAAGATGAAGTTAACTTGACTTGTTGGTCAGTCTTTCAATTGTGTCCAACTCTTTGTGACCCCATGGACCACAGCTCACCAGGCCCTTCTGTCCTCCACTATTTCCCAAAGTCTGTCCAAACTTGTGTTCCTTGTTTCCATAACACTACCTTCTTATCCTCTGCCATCCCCTTTTCCTTTTGCCTTTAATCTTTCTCAACATCAAGGTCTTTTCCAATAAGTCCTATGTTCTCATTATGTGGCCAAAGTATTTAAGCTTCAGCTTTAGTATTTGACCTTCCAGTGAATACTCTGAATTAATTTAAGTATTGACTGATTTGATCCGCTTGCTGTCCAAGGGACTCTCAAAAGTCTTTTCTATCATTTAGTTATCTTCTCCCCTCTATTCTACATACCCTTGTGCAGCTGTGAGAATGGATCCCTAATAGAAAATACAGTCTCTTTCCTTGTATCTTTAAAGCTAAGAGAGCTTCCTTTCTGAACAGGAAAAATTCACTTGAGTCTTTCTTTGAGGCAGGAGAGAAAACGATGAATTCTATGTGTCCTCTACAAGCCAAAGATTCTAGAATTTTTTTTATCCGATATTCCTTCTAATGATCAGACCCACACTTGGAGTATATGGGGTAGGACCTTCTAGGCTTTGCACTTTCCTGGCAAACCCTTCAAGAGCGCATGCTTGCATAAGACATCCAGCATTCAAATAATATGCTATTATAATTCTAATAAATTCACCACCAGGGTAATGAATTTTTTGGCCACAGAAATTCTCAAATAACTAGTAGACCTGAGTTATGGACCAGTGGTGACCAGGGCTGGTGAAGGAAGTTTCCTATATCAGTGCAATCACAAATCCTTGAATAATTGAAGTAAATATTCCTTGTAGTAAGTCCTTCATCATTTCCTATTATTTATTGGCATAGACGTAATTGTCTGTTCCCATATCCCAGTGTCTTAGTGATAAACAGAATTTTAAACATGTTGAAATAATGAAAAAGAAAGAAACAGAATTAGAAGAAAGTCAGAGACACTGATGACTCTCCAATTGAAGGAAAACACACACTTTTCTCCATGGGAATGTTTTCTGATGGTTTGCCCAAGAAACTCAGGAAGTTGTCACCAATTCTATACTGTGCTTGGTCACAATGGGCAGTTAGGGCTAGTCACTTCAGTCAACTTGAATTTCTCTCCTAGTAATAGCAGAATAAGATTTTTTTAAATTTCACACTCTTTACAAATGAGGTAAAAAATTACTCTTTGTCTCCACACTATTTACTCATTCATCCATTTTCATTCACCAAACATATTTGTTGAGCATCTGTGATGTTCAGGGCCCTGCTTCTGCTTACAATTTAACCAAAAAACCATGCAGTCTCTGATTGGCGACTCCCAAAGACATTATAATGTCTCCAATCAGAAGATCATTTCACACGGAGCTAAAAGTGTCAGAGCTAAGACTAGAATAAGTTCAGTGCCCTAACTATCTGTGTGAAATAGTTGTCACCACTCTGGACCTTGGTTTTCTTATCTGCCAGATGGATGGGTTAGACTAAATGCTTCCTGAGGGTGACCTATGAACTGCAAGGATATTTGTGGTCACTTGAGAAACTGAGCAGTCCTTTTCTAGGAACCCACATACCCAGAGTCCTTCCTGATCATGCTGTTCTCTGAAACTTCAGTTGGCCTCTGAATGCTAGAAGGCATATTACATTAAACTCACATTTGTATAGAGTTTTACTTGTGATTTGTAAATCACTTTCCTTCCCACAGTCCTGAGGTATATAGTGCAAATACTATTCTCCCCTCCTTCCTGTTTTGCAAAGGAATAAGAGTTTATTATGAGAAGAGGAGCTTCCGCTCATGCAGGCCACCAGTCCCCCGACCTTGCTGCTCTGACTTAGAACCCTGATCCTATGATGCCAGCCATCCTGCTGCAATAAGACTCCCCAAGTCATATAGTTCCCTACAGGTCTTTAGCACTAGGAGAATCCAAAGGTCCCAGGGACCTTCACCCAGTGACTTCTGCATTTGACCCTGGAGTAGGGTGGGGGAAGAAAGAAAAGAAATAAGCATTTATTAAGCACCTACTGTGTGCCTGGCACCATACTAAATGCTTTACAAATGTTACTTCATTCGATACTTACAACAGCTCTGTAAACTTGGACACTATCATTGTCACCATTTTATAAATGAAGATATTGAGACAGAGGTTAAGTGACTTGCCCAGGATCACACAGCAAATAGGTGCTGGAGTCCAAATTTGAACTCAGGTGATCCTAAATCCAGCTCCAGTGCTCTATCCACTGATCCACCTAACTGTACAAGTAGGGTCAGCCTGGTGATGAGGGCTTAGCAAAGGTGATAGGGTGTTATCCAATATTCTCCTCCCATATTCTTTTGTAGGGCATAGCCCTAGTACTAATTCAAGCTCTAAGCCTTAGATTTTAATGCTTAAATAGTCTTCCCTCTTATTCCTTCCCTCCCAATTTTCAGCCCTTTTTCCTTTAAACTACTGGTCCCTTCTCCTCCAACACCATGAGCCCCACCTTCTGCCCTTTGGCACATAGTGATCCCTGATCATTTGTACATTTCCCTATCCCAAATCTGTCAGGGCTGAACCATGGAAAAATGACTCAGACCCAGATGGCAGTTTAGGGAGGAGAAAAGGGGAGGGACAGAAATGAAAGAGGGGAACACAGTGTTCTAGCTAACTGCTCCCGTTCTCCAAGCCAGGAGATCCTAAAACACAGATTGGGCTCTAACAGTAGATTCAAACCTTTATCCAGCAGGTCTCCAAACTATCACCTTGTCCCCTCCTCAGAGATTTGGTGAGATTAGAGGTGGCATAGTGGGTAGAACACAGGAGTTGGAGTCAGAAAGACCTGAGTTCAAATCCTGCTGCAGACACCTCTTCCCAAGTGAGTGACTGAACAAATCACTTAACCTCTCTGTTAACTTCCTCCTCTAAAATGGAGTTAATAATTACACCAACTTTACAGGGTTGTTCTAAGGCTCAAGGGAGACTATGTATAAAGTGTTTCATAAACCTCAAAGGATTATGTAAGTGGTAGCTATTGGTCATTAGTCCCAAGGAGAAAGAGAATAAAGCCAGCCATGAGACCTCCTTCCCTGATCTGATCAAAGGCTATAACCAGAAACTTAGTCTCAATGACTCCTAGCAGAAAAAGTAACTTTTCTTCCTGAAGCATTCAGGAGTACCCAAAGTTTCACTCCTGGATTTATCCCCACTCAAGCAACCTACTCTCTTCCTCAGCCTTCTGGGACAAATTTGGAGGGATCTGGACCAGGGAAGGTCCAGCCAATTAGGCAGCTTTGGAGAAAAACAACTGACTCATGTATAGGGTTGTTTACTGCCTGTTGACTCTGGGACTGGCCTGACCTCACATCCTCAGATCAGTGGGGTCAGGAGCTGAGCTCCTTCTGTATACCCCGCCCTGTATGGGACCAATGGGAGATGGGAGGAGAGAATAGGCAGCCTTCTGGACAAGGAACACAGTCTCTGCCCTCAGGCTATTCTCTGTGTGATGAGGAAGGCATAGTCCATGACCTCAGAGAGCTCCTAGTCTAATGGGGGAAAAAGCTGTTTCTCCAGGGAGCTAGCTCCCTATTTGATGGGAGTGACAATCTCTGTCTTCAGAAAGCTTCCAATCTGATGGAAGGGACAGTGCATGCACATGTGTAGGTGAACACTTATGTGCAAAAATCAGGCCTAGTAATTAAAGGACCTAAGCACAAAGACCAAACTAATAGAAATTACATGAAGCTATAGCCACGTGTGCTGTATTTCTCCTGGGAGTATAACAAAAATCCCTGTGTCTTTATAAAGTAGACACATTCCTGGTTTGGGGAGGGGGGGGTGTATTGAAAGAGAAGCAAAAACCAGGATTTTGTAAATTGCTTCCACTTTTCCCAGTTATTTATACGATTTGGGGGCTGTTTTGTCTTTATTCTGACTGGGTCTTTAGTTTTAACTTTTTCCATTCCTGGCTTCTCAAACCAAGTAATCCATGCACAGGAAACCCAGAGTTCACACTGATGATCCCTTTGTAACCATAAGGATTTTTTTAAGAAATATGAATAATTGCTCCTCAATTTATGAGTTGTTTAAAGTTTTAGATTTCCATCTTTCCTTCTTGCTCTGCTTTTGGAAAAGTAGGATACATCTGTGTCTCCAGTGAATTTTGCAGGGAATATGCCATGTTTGCTTAAAAACCAATCTTTTAAGTTGTCATCATTTCAGAAAAGCCTTTACCATTAGAAATACTCTGACCCATGTCAGTGACTTCGCTGCCTCTGTAGGACCAAAGCAGCAACTTAGCTTCCTTTTATGGGCACTGAAAATAGTCTTTTCTCAGCGAGACATGAAACCATGCTTTGGATTCTCACTTCCCTAGCAGAATGAAGTGAGTGGATATGTACCAGGTAAGCTGTGAAAAATCAAGTTGATTCTGAGGCATTCCACCTCAAAGACCTCTCCTCTGACTGGGGAAGAGGAAGAGGATGGTTCCCCTTGTCTGCTCAATAAAATAGAAACTCAGAGCCCTCTACAGCCTAGCTCTAACTTACCTTTCCAGCCTTATTTTACACTGTTCCCAATAGACACACTATCTTCCAAACAAACTAAACTACTTAAAACTTGGCATCACAGATAAGCCTGGAAGATTCTCAGAGGCCATCTGATTCACAGCCTTCTCATTTTACAAAGGGTCAGAGAGGGCCTTAATTTGCCTTGTCCAGAGTCAGACTGGTAGATATCAGGGGTGGGAGTATTCTTCCTACTAGCCCACACTGCCTCCCTTGCATTCATCCTGCTTTCCTCGACCCCTATGCATTTTCCCACGCAATCCCCCATACCTAGAACAGATTTCCCTCTCCGCATCTCAACCCATCAAAATCCTTCTCCTTCAATGCCCAGCCCAGGCATGTCCTAAAGCCTTCCCTGTGTGATCACACCCTCACCACTAGAAGCAATGCTTCCCCCCTTAAATTTCTCATGTCATTCTTTTGACCTCTCATATTTTTTTGCAGCTTTGGTTATTGTTAAGTACTTGTCTAATGTCCCCTACCCAGGAGATTGTAAGATCTTTGTGGGCAGGGCCTCCATGGTGTTTGTTAACACCAGCAACCAGAGCCTATTAGCTTGAACATAAAAGGCATATAATAAATGTCTGTTGAATTAAGTAGAAATGCCATCAGGTTCACCATATGATTCTAGTACAGCAAACATTCTTAGGCTGGTGCCCTCTGTGCAGCACTTAGCACATAGTAAATGCTTAATAAATACTCTTTCATTCATCCATTCATCCTTTATGTTCCCAAGTCCCTTGCTAGGCTGTTAATCTGATCTCAAGAAAAGCAAATTCCTTTGAATATCATGGAGGGCAAACAGTCACAAGAAAGGCAAAACCAGTTGTGTTACTCTGTTGTGGGTCAGGGTAAGGTGCTTTCACTAATATTACATGACCTTTTTGAAATCTGCCAGGATTGTTAGCTTGTGCTCAACTTGTAATAAAACTAAAATCCCTGTCTTTCTCTTTTTTTAAATTTGAAATCCTGTTGTCTTGTCTCCCCAATTTGTATCTGATTTTTTTAAGTTACATTTCATTTCGTTTAGTTTCTTGAGATCTTTGTTACAAACTTGATTTTCTCATTCTCTCTCTCTTTCTCTTTCTCTCCCTCTCCCTCTCCCTCTCTCTCTTCCTCTCCCTCTCAACATATTTGATGTTAATCCAAGCTCTTTGCCATCTTCAGAGTTTCTAAACTGACAGTCTATGGCTTTATATGTCAATTATGTGTGTGTGTATGTGTATACACACACATATATTTGAAGAAGAAGATGATTTGAACCCTGGGGCATAATAGTGTAGACCTCTCCCCAATATGACATCAACATCTTAACAGTATTTTCTAGGTCTGGCCACTCCTATTTGGAATTAAACAGGGAAGGCTTTAGGGCACACCTGAACTGGGCATTGAAGGAGAAGGATTTTGATGAGTTGACATGTGGAGAGGGAAATCTGTTCTAGAGATGGGGGATTGTGTGTGAGAATGCACAGGGGCAGGGAAAGGCAGGATGAGGTATAAAGGAGGCAGTGTGGGCTAGTAGGAAGAACAAAGTAGTACGTTACCTAACTCCTCTCTCAAAATCAGCCTCTATTTCTCCATTTTATTCACAAGAACAACAATATCAAATACCTTGCTGAAATTTAATCTAGCCACACTCTGCCTGAGGCAGTTTCCCTATCTATCTATCAGCCTAGTTATTTTGTCCCACATCAAGGTAGCAGCCAGGCCCAGGCATGTGTGTGAGCTCAGCCGAGTCCAGAAGGCTCAGGCAAGGCTAGGTCCTAATTAATTAATTATTAAGAACAGGAAGAATTGAAATTGGTACAAATGTGGAAGGGTCAGGCTAGGGGGAGGCCAGAGCAATTTGACTATAGGGAGATCTAGCAAACCAGAAATCGTTCTGCATAAGGGATAAAAGCAGAATAGTCTAGGTAGGTTTGAGCAGCCTTTTTCAGATCAGGGGTGATCAGAGCCAAGCAAGGTGTTAAGTGACAACCAAAGATGGAGTCCAGAGTAGAGGGAGGGAGACCCCACTGAGGAAGGCAAGCAACTTTTGAGGCATACCAATAAAGTGTAATCCCAAAACTAGAACATGAATTGATTTCTGGAGGAAACAATCAACTTGGGACAGTGGGAAAAGCAGCTGGATTTGGAGTCTGGAGATCTGACTTTAGCTCCAGACTGAGCAGCTTACTGACATATGACCTTCAGCAACTTATTTCTCCTCCTTGAGCCTCTGTTTTCTCATCTGAGGGTTGGACTGAATAGCCCTTTAGGTCGTTTCTTGCTCTAAATCTATAATCCCTTCACTGGGGGGGGATAAGGTTCTGAAGAATGAGTTACAAGCTTGAATTTCTGTCAAAATGATTCTTTAGCTAGCTCGATGCTTTCCATAAGGCAACAGCTGCTCATTCAAGAAGGGTGTATTGACCATGCCCTTCTCCCCTTCCTTCTCAATGTAGTGCAGCTCCAAGGAACAAGTAAGTGCTTTTGACAATAGTAATCTTATTTTTAATAAAAGAAAAAGAAATTAGTATGGCATGTATTAGGTGGTGCAGTAGCTCCTAGAAAGCTGGGCTTGGAGTCAAGAAAACTCATCTTCCTAAGTCAAATCCAGCCTCAGACACTCACTAGATGTGTGACCCTGAGCAAGTTACTTCACCCTGTTTGCCTCAGTTTCCTCATCTATAAAATGAGCTGGAGGAGGAAGTGGCAAACAATTCCATTATCTCTGCCAAGAAAACCCTAAATGGGGTCACCAAGAGTCAGAAATGACTGAACAACAGCAATGGCATATATTATTCCTAGTGTACCCATAGTAGTTCTCAGTGCTCATCACTTCCTTTTTAAGTGCTTACAAGCCATCTGTTTAATCATCCATTCTAGAATTTTACTGGAGGTTGACTTTATACTCCCAGGACTGGGAGTTCTGGGAACCCAGTTCCCAGAATATACTTTTTTCCTATTTTTTGAAAAAGTGGTACATTTGCTAATCTTCAGTCTCAGAGCATCTTTTTGGTTCACCACCAGTTCCTCAAAGATTAATAATGCTACCTTATGCGTGATAGGACATTCAAAGTAGCACTCCATTCTCTTGCCATATCCTGAACTCTCAGGACTTCTACTCCATGATTATTCAACCCTTCTTTATATAAAGATCATAGGATCATAGATTTAAAGGTGGAAGGCACCTTAGAGTCCAACGGGCCCAAACCTCTCATTTTACAGAAAAGGAAACTGAGGCTGAGAGAGGTTACATGACTTCCCAGGGTCACACGGTTACTATCTGAGATAGGATTCTGGTACCAGAATCTTGACTGTAAGTCCAGAGCTCCACTCATTACAGTGCTTTGAATAGTGCCTGGCACATAGTAGGTGCTTAATAACTAAATGCTTGTTGACTCACTCACCACCTGTGTGCCTTCTTACAGCAGAGCAGGTTTAACTTTCTGTCTTTCCTGTTCCTCTTTCTTTTCATTTCAACAGCTCCTTTTTTTATCCTTAGCATTTTTCACAAAACTCAACTTATTCCAGATGTGAGCCTTCCTGAGACTCTTCTTACTCTTCCTTCCCATTATTTCCTTACTCATCCTTACAATTTCAGATTTAGAAGTGGACTCATTCGGTACAGAAACATGAATCCCCGCAAAGATATTCCTAACCAATGGTCATTAGAGCTCTACTGGCAGACCCCAGGAGAGAGGAATCCCTCTCTTCCAGAGAAGTCTAGCCCAGTGAGTTTCCCTAGCTTCTGGCAAGACTCAACTTCGTTGCTGACCCTTTATCCCAGTCTTCTTTGTCCTTCTACGTGTGACAGCTTTGATTTCTTCTTCCTCAAATTAACTTATGTTTCCATCAGAGGTTCAGAGTGAGAAGGAACCTTAGAGGTGGGTCATCAATTCCTACTACCTCATTTTATGAATGAGGAAACTGAGGCCCAGAGTGGTCAAGTTGTTTGCCCAAGTTATTTGCCAGTAAGTGTCCGTGGCAGGATTTAAACATGGCATTTCCCAGACTCCAAATCCAACCCCATTCCAAGCTGCCTCTCTATGTGGGTTTTGTCTTTGTAACCCCAGTACACGTCATAGCACCTTGCACAAAATAAGGCTTAATTAATATTTATTAAATGAAGTCAGTTAATCTCTGAGAGCATGAGTGTTCTCATCTGTTCAATGAGAACAATAATACATACTCTGCCTACTTCATAGAAATGAGTTAATCTAAACTGAAAAGCTCTGTGTGGAGGTAACATCATAGTCATTTGTGAAGTTTTATACTTGACCACTTTCTCTCCAAGACAGCTGAGGGCTGTCTAGCCCATGTCTCACTCACTCTACCTTCCTTAGCCTTCTCTTTTCCATGGTGAGCATTCTCAGCTGCTTCAATAGTTCTTCATAGAAAATAGACTCTGGACCTCTCTTCATCCTCATTACCCCTTTCTGGGATACTCTAGTTCGGGGGTGTAGAGCCTACAGCCTCGAGGACGCATGTGGCCTTGAAGCCACAGGTCCCCCCACCCCCACCCCACCTCCGCTCTAGTTTGTCAAGTGCTTTTGAAAACATGGTGCCTTGACCTGACCACAATATTTCAGATGTGGTCTACTCTAGTGTATCATGCCCATCCCTCTATTCACACAGATAAGTGAGAATAAACTGTTGACAGTCCAAGGTGACAACCCAAGGAATTTCTACCACTTATGGAAGAGATATCTGTTTTCTAAAAATAGCAGACACTGGGATTTTATCTAATCAACAGAGATAAGGAAACTCTCCCAGTCACCTGCTTTTCCATTCCTCATTTCCCCCTCTCCCCATCCCAGCCCTTGTTATCCAGAATCATGGGGGGGGGGGGGAGGAACCATGATATATTGGCTATAGTTGATCTATAAAAACAGTAAAAATAGGGGATTAGGCGTGATAATCACTAAGGCCCCTTCCAACTAACAGTCCTTTGATCCTAAAAGGTATCGGTATAATCTCATGTCACTTATGTAAAAAAAAAGCAGATCAGGCACTTCATATGCTGCTCTGACGTGTTTTGAGAGCCTTTGGTATGGCAACAAGGCTGGAATCCCAAGAAGGCAGCAATATAGAGTTGAATTGCCCTGACCTGTGCTCAAATCATACTTGTGTTCTCATTTGCTGTGCAGCCTTGAGCAAGTCACTTACCATTTTGGGTCCTCAGTTTCCTTATCTGTAAAATTAGATCATGATGACTCTCTCTTAGATCCTTTCCAACTCTATCAATAAGCCCATGAAGGGTTAGAAAAATAGTTTCCTAGAGCATGTGGACAGAGGGCTTCAACACTTTTAAATGAAACAAGTAAGTTCAATTTTGAAAGGGCTCTGGGTCAAAAGATTTTTTTTCCATCTGTTATCTGCCAGGACTTATTTATTTCTAATTTGTTTCTCATGTGTGTGTGTGTGTGTGTGTGTGTGTGTGTGTGTGTGTGTGTGTGTGTGTGTGTGTGTGTACAGTCTAGTCTTCCTACTCCTGTTGCCCGAAAATCCCTACTCCAAACATGACAAGCTAGTTCTCCTTTCCTTCCCCTCTTTCCTCCTTCCTTCACCTTTATTCCCTCCCTTCTCCCCTTCCCCCACCTCTGGAACTGATTTTGGACCTCAGGACACAGATGGGATTAGTTTCCTCCTTGACTTTAAAGTGTCATGACAGGAAATGTAAGCAAAGTAAGCCCATAAGCCTCTGCCCTCTGAGGCTTCTCCGGAACCTGCTTTTTGCTCCAGAAATCCTTAAACCCAGGGTTTAAAGAGACATCTCCAACCTTCCTGACAAAGTCTCAAACTCTGGACTGGCCCAGGACCATTTACCCCCTCCCTGGGTAGACAACTCCCCATGGGAATGTAGGTCCCTAGTAAAATACACACCAGACCCAACTACCTCAGGGTACAGGAACCTGCTTAGGTGAACTTAATGGTCCCCCACTAGGGAGGACCCTGGAGTCTGAGGAAGAAGAGGAGAGAATTACCTTTAGTATGAATCCGAACAAAAGGGAGGCTGAACAGTATGGAGAAGGGAGCAGCTCTATCCCTCATCTCTTCTCCTTTAGTCTCACCATCCTGATAAAGCCCTAGGCTCTAGCCCAGCAGGCAGCTGACTCATGCTAGGTGTGCCAAGACTGGCATGTGCCCACTGAACCAAAGTGTCTGGGACAGGGCAATAAGGATCCACCCTGCCCCCATTCAAGCTTGGAGAGAAAAATTGCCAATTGATTGGCACTGTGGCATCAGTGGCAAAAATGCCACTGATTACAATCTAAGGGAGGACAGAGGAAAATAATAAGAATAAGAATAGCACTTATACCATGCTTTTTAGAATTTTATCTCATTTGATGCTCACAGCCACCTTTTGAGGTAGGATTTTATTATTATCTCCGTTTTGTGGCTGTTGTTGTTCAGTCATATCTATTCTTCCTGACCCCATTTGGGTTTTTCTTGGCAAAAACAATGGAGTGATTTGCCATTTCCTTCTCCAGCTCATTTTACAGGTGAGGAAACTGAGGCAAACAGGGTGACGTGACTTGCCCAGGTTCACACAGCTAGTAAGTGTCTGAGGTCAGATTTGAACTCAGATCTTCTTGACTTGAGGCACTACATCACCTAGCTGCCTTTAATCCCCATTTTACTAAAGAGGAAGTTGAAATGACTTGCCTAGAGTCACGCCTCTAGTCAATATCAGAGGTAGGATTTAAACCCCGGGCTTCCTGACTAAAAGACTTGTTGTCTAGTTCTATGCCTTCTAGGCTACACAGTGTCCATAGCAAGAGATACATGACATGCCTATGTCTAGCGTGTATCTAGGAGCAGATGACTCCCTTTGTGCTCCTATGGGTACTAATAGCCATTGCAGAGGATCGGCAAGCTTCTTCCAGTATTGTAGGCATGTTAAAGAATTTCTTGGTAGACTAGTGAAAAGAGCACAGGATTAGGAGTTAGGGGATATGAGTTCTAGTCATACTGAGTCTAGGTGGTCCAGTGGATAGAGTGCTGAGCCTTGAGGCAGAATGACTCAAATTCAAATCCAGTCTCTGACACTTACTAACTGTGCAAGTGACTACCTCTGTTTCCTCAGCTGTAAAAATGGATACAGTAATAGCATCTCCCTCCTAAGGCTACTGTGTTGTCAAATGAACAATATTTACAAAGCACTTAGCACAATACTTGATACATTGTAGGTGCTTAATAAAAGAGCGAGCTATATGTCACAGTGCACAGAGTGTTGGGCCTGGAGTGTGGAAGACTCATCTCACTGAGTTCAAATCTGACCTCAGATACATACTTGCTGTGTGACCCTGGGCAAGTCACTTCACCTTGTTTGCCTTCATTTCCTCATCTATAAAATAAGCTGGAGAAGGAAATGGCAAACCATGTCCGCATTTCTGTCAGAAAACCCCAAATGAGGTCACAGAGGCAGACACAACTGAACAACAAAAAGTGCTTAATAAATGCTTATTCCTTTATTTCCTTCTTTCCTCTACCACTAATACTAACTTGTCTAGGGTCACACAGCTTGAAAGTGCCTGAGGGAGGATTTGAACTCAGTTTTTCCTGACTCTAGGTCCAGTGCTCCCTATGACACCCAGCTATTACCTAGTATTAGGTTTAACCCTCCAAGGCTAAATTTTTTCCTCTGTAAGATGAAAGGGTTGGACTAGATGGCATTGAACTCTCAGTTTGTGATTCTGTGATCCTATCCCATTATCTTTTTGGACAGGATGGAGAAATATAGACTGGGTGATAACATGGTTAGGTGGGTGCAGCATTGGTTGCCTGGTTATCTGGTTGCTGGATTGTACCCAGCGAGAGGGATGCCTCCAGTGGAGCTCCACAGAGCTTTCTTATCATCTCTGTTCTACTGTCAGTAATTAACAACAAGCTGAAATACCAAGCTTATCAAACTGCAGATGGCACGCAATGGATAGGAATACAGATCAAAATGAATGACCACCAGAATCAGTAGCCCACAAGATCTCCCCAGGTGGCAAAATAGGCTAAAGCTAACAACATCCAAGGATTACAGATTAGGGCTAAATGGGACCTCAGAGTGCAGGCCCCTCATTTCACTGGTGAAGAAACTGAGGTCTAGACAAGTTAAGTGACTTACCCAAGGTCAGACAGAGCTAGAACCTGAATCAAGAACCTCCAAATTGAAATCCCTTTCCCTTGAACCTCTAAATCCAACACTCCAAATCCAAATCCCTTTCCTCTAAACATTGCCTCTTATAAAATTTTGATAAGAAGCAGTATTAAGATTTACATTTGAGGTTTTTTTTTTTTTAATCAATTCCACAAGCAGAGGATGGGTCAGAATGGGACTAGAAATCAATTTATGTGAAAAAAAACAACTGAGGATTTAAAAGAATGCCCTAGTTCTGTCTCACAGCTGCCTCTTACCTGGGCTTTTACAATAGCCTACTAATTAGTCTCCCTGCCCAAGTCTCTCCCCACTGTAATTCAGCCTCCTCTCAGTCACCAAAATGATTTTCCTAAAGCATAGGTCTAAACATGTCATTCCCCTACTAAAAAAAAAAAAAATTTTCCAGTTGCTCACTATTACCTCCAGGATCAAAATTTTTTTTGGTATTTAAAGCTCTTCATAACATGGCTCCTTCCCACTTTTCCAGTCTTCTTACACTTTACTGACCTCCACATGTCATGTAATACAGGGACTCTGGCCCACTTGGTCTTCCTAATAATGACATTCCACCCCCCAGTCCATGCACTTATACTGACGCTCCCCATGTTTGCAATGCTCTCCCTCCTCACCTTGTATATTCCCTGAATTCCTTCAAATCTCATTTCAAATCCCATTTACTTCAATAGGCCTTTCCCTGAGTTACTAGTGACTTCCCCTCTGAAATTACCTCCCATCCTGTCTTTCTCTCTCTCTTTTTTTTCTCCCCTTTCTCTCTCTTTCTCCTTTGCTCTCTTTCTCTCTCCCTCCATCTCTCTATTTCTTTCTTTCTCTGTCTCTTTTGCTCTCTTTATCTCTCTTTCTCTGTCTTTTGCTCTCTTTCTCATCATCTATTTCTGTCCCTATCTCTGTCTCTCTCCATAATATTGTATACCCACACATGCATTTATGTTTGTACATAATACATATATTATATACAGACATAAATAATCCCTAATAAGAAATGGAAATGTCTTATCTATCCTAGTTATTTACATATTTTCTTCCCTTATTAGAATATGAGCTATTTAAGGGAAGGAGCTGTTTTTAATCTCTATTTTTCTCTCCAACATTTATACAGTGTTTATAACATAGTAACACATGGTTTTGGATTGATTGATTGATTAATGTAGCAACCAAAAATGAATGCAGTATTGGGTAGAGTTAATAGAATCCTAATATCCAGAGTAAGAGAGGTTCTCTGGTCAGCCCACATCTGGGTCAGTGTCCTGTTCTGGGAACCACATTTTAGGAATGAGGTTAACAAAATCAAGTCCAAAGGAGGGTGACTAGGATGGTGGAGAGCCTAGAAACCATGCCTCTGAAGGCTGAGAATGTATGTTGGGGGAAGGGGAAGGAGACTTAGAGGGAAGTGATTTTATTGTTGTTCCGTCACATCCAACTCTTCATGACCTTATTTGGGGTTTTGCTGACAAAGATACTGT